>NC_071473.1:27160752-27463782 GCF_028500815.1 Rissa tridactyla
TGGAATGTGAGATTGTGTAAATGTAGTGGGACAAATAGCGCAAACTTTACAAAAGGGTTAATAGAAGTTGCTGAATTATAGTTACGCTGTTACTAAAGTGCTAATGATTTGGATTGTTGTGTGCTCATATGTGAAGCAGGTATCTATTTTATCCGTTTAGGGGCAGCTGTATGTTGTGGGTGGGTCAAACGGTCACTCGGATGACTTGAGCTGTGGAGAAATGTATGAGCCAGAGATAGATGACTGGACTCCAGTGCCAGAGCTGAGAACCAATCGCTGCAATGCAGGTAACGCATCTGCGTGTGATCGACTGTTGGGTTTTTTAAAATTCATTCTTTTATTAGCTTGCTTACTGTTCTTTCCTATATGAACAGGAGTATGTGCCCTGAATGGAAAACTGTACATTGTTGGTGGTTCAGATCCTTATGGCCAAAAGGGACTTAAGAACTGTGATGTGTTTGATCCTGTAACAAAATCTTGGACGAGCTGTGCCCCCCTTAATATCCGTAAGTTTGCTGTGCAGTTTGGGAGGGAGGGGGAAAAGGGTGATTGCAAAACTGCAGGTTTAAAACCAAACTAAAAGCTGTTTGAATTTCGGTTGCTATGGCATAGTGTTAGTGCAGGACTTCTGTGCTGGGCTGTAACTCCCGGCATTTGGTTGCAGGGAGACACCAGTCGGCCGTGTGTGAGCTGGGGGGGTATTTGTACATCATCGGAGGAGCAGAGTCGTGGAACTGCCTGAACAGCGTGGAGCGGTACAATCCGGAGAACAACACTTGGACGCTGATAGCGCCCATGAACGTGGCTCGACGCGGAGCCGGAGTGGCTGTTCGTGACGGTAGGCTTCTGCAGGCTTAAGTGACCTCTTGTGCTTGGTGAATTTTCCATGTTAAGCTGCGATGCAAGTAGAACACAAAGCTGTGTTCCTGCTTAGGGAGGAAACAACACAGTGAGAACCTGGCTGTGTCTCCCAATTTAACTAAAAACTGTAACCAGAAAAACAAAAAAACCCTCTGTTTTGGGGCGTTTGTCCCCACCTCTTTCTTTTAAAAACATCACCGTGCAGCTTCAACAACTGCATCTGTTTGAATTTGGACTTTGCATTTACTCTGAAATAGCTTCAGTGGGTTCTAATGAGCAAGAGACCCAAAGCAGGTCAATACTGTAACCGCAGCCCTTGAACAAGGCAAAGGTTCGTTTTGGCTGAGTTTGCCTCCCCAGAAAGGCGGCTGCTTTTGGCAACGCAGCTGGTTCTCGGCAGAGAAACATTCACTTTGTTTCCTTTTGATAGGAAAGCTCTTTGTTGGCGGAGGCTTTGATGGCTCGCATGCGGTGAGCTGCGTGGAGATGTACGACCCCGCGAGGAACGAGTGGAAGATGATGGGCAGCATGACGACTCCCAGGAGCAACGCTGGCATCACCACGGTGGCAAACACTATCTATGCCGTTGGGGGGTTTGATGGCAATGAATTCTTGAACACGGTTGAAGTCTACAATCCGGAGTCAAACGAATGGAGCCCCTACACAAAAATTTACAAGTTTTAAGTGAATTAAATTCCCTTTTCAAACTAACAGGCTTAGTGATGTAATTGTGTTACAGTAGAGGTACACATGTGAATAGGGATGGGGAGGGCATAGATGTTGCCAACAGCAACACAGAGCTTTTGCATATTGCATATTAATGTGCTGTACATATTTGTTTTGGAAAGAATATCAAGATGAAGGGTTTTTTGTGTATTTTAGAACTTTGTCATAGGGTTGGTTTTGTGTTTTGTTGTTTTTTTGGTTTCTTTTTAAAGATTTTGAAGATAATGCAAGAGAAACTAGACCGGGCATATCATTTCAGGAGCTTCCCCCAGTGTTTGTTTTGTAAGTTTGCATGTTAAATGACTTTTCCTGTAGGGTGTGTTCTTGAGACAGGAAGTGTAAGGTATATGGGGGATCGTTTTTTTTTTTTTTCATCAGGCCTTGTTTTCCTTCAGTAACTGGAACAATCTGTAACAAGAAGCCTTATTTAAATAGATATAATGGCTATTTTTTTTATTAAAAAAAGCTGACATGCCTGCCAATACCTTATCTTTTACAATTGCCTTTTTATAACAGTTTTTATATACTCAGCAGAGTATTTTATCTGTTGACATGTAAATGGCAGATAAATGGTTATTGAAGCAAAGAGACAACCGTGGAGTTTGTAGAGAGCAAGTGGGAAAACACGTACCGCTGTACGTGAGCTTCTGCCTGTGCTGTGCACTTGGCACTTGTTCTGCAGCCCCTTCCCTGGGGCCGGGGGGAGCGTCTCACCACAACAGGCTGCCCCTTTCTGGGCTGGGGCAAGGCAGGGGCCGCTTTCTGCACAGCCAGTTTAGTTACTAGGGGGGAGCTAACGTTTGTAAACCAAAAAACTTACATGTGGGTTTTTTTTTCTCATGGTTTTTAAACTCTTGCCAGTGGGCAATGAAAATGTATTCATCTGATTAGTAAGTGTCTTATTTTTCTAATACTACAAGCTGAAAGTGTGGTAGAACATAATTAACTTGATTTCCTATGTGCTCATAGTACTATGTTTTAGTTCACTTTCTCTGTTCAGCTGGATAAAGCGTTGGTTAGGATGACTTGGTGTCTAATGTGTTAGTGCTGCACATCTAACTCCTGGTGCCAAAACTAGCACTGACTGCTTGCTGCTGCTGCAAACACATTAAAGGTACCTTCTGGGCAATCCTTGCACCACAGCATCGCTCTCCTGTGTCTTTGTGTTCTTTTCTTTAACGAGCCAGCTTACAAACAGAAGTTTGCGATATTAAATAGACATTTCAGCTGTATGGAGGATGTTAACCTGAACCCCCCCTTGAGTAGAAACAGAGGCGGTGAAGTGCCATTTGAGAGTCACCCTCCAGAAATGGGTGTAAAGGGCTGCAAGCACCCAGCCGGCCCCTGGCTCCCGGAGTGCTGTCACAGGGAGAGTCACCTGCCTACAAGCTGCTCTTGGGATCTGTTTACTAAAAGCTCTGTGCAAATTAAAGCTCCGGAGGTGAGATGAGAAAGCTAACTGGAAGGAAAAGTAGTGCATAACACCACTGCACATCGAGCTGTGTTCCTGGGCATTAGGCAAGTAGCTGTAGGAAATGAAGCTGCCAGCGATGGCACTAATTTCACTCACCAGCATGTTCTTAGTCCACAGCTTTGATGCAGGTCTTAACCTGTAGCAGAGGCATCAGGCAGCTGTAGTTTGTTATTTCACATAACACAAGGCAGACTTGCTGCGGTGGGCACGAGCAGAGCACCGTGTCTCTACACTGGAGTAGGAAAACATCAGAGCAAAGACATTTCTGGATTATTGGAAGCTGTGAAGCTGGGTGCATTTGAACACAGAGAGTCAGTAACAAAGTAGTTGTCTTCATCTGTGTCAGGTGCCTTTCCCTAAAGGGTATCGAAAGCAGACATGAGCTAAGGCAGACACACCGTGTGCTTAAGTTGATCCATTTTCCTAGATTTATGATACCAATTGCCAATGGAGGCTTATTTGAGCATAACATGCTCATCCCGCAACTCCAGGATAACAACTTGAATAGAAATAGCCCTTGGAATGAATTGTGCTGTGACAGTAGCGCTACCAATCCACTTCTCTGACTTTCAAGCATCTGGGGCCAAGAACTGCATTAAACTTGCATCCACAGGAATTGGGCTAAGTGGAAACGGCTGTTCAAAGCTGTGCTGCCAGGTAGAGTCAACTGCCATTTACTGTAACAATAAATTAGATTTTTACAATAAAGGTTTTACAAATACATTCAAAAGTTAATATCAAAATAAACACTTTAGAACTTTGCCGGTCATCTCCTCTCTGTACAAATACAGCCATAGAAGAGGTAGCTTTAAAGGCCACAGCAGCGTTGAAAATGGCTTTTAGGAAGTTTCATGGACTTAAAGCAGTTTTGGAGAGTGAGAGCCGTCACCTGGAAAGCAGAGATAAGCCAAGCCACAGAATACAACAGCCCACAGGGGGAACACCTGCTTCTGCCTTTGCAAGAGACAGTGGCAAGAGAAACCACCGAGGACTCTTCCAAACCAAAGTTTCTATCAGGTTGCCGCTGCATGAGGATGAAGTAGGTATTTTAACAAAGAACAAAGATCCCTTTTCTCTGAAAAGAGGCCCAGGACAAACACACCTGCAGGAGGTTGGGTTTTGTCTTTTGGTTTTTAAAAAAAATGAGCATCAATCCATTTCTTTCCCCATTCCATAGCCTCTCGTAAGCCCTGTACAGCTGGCAACACAGGACACGTAACCCTGCAGCTGTGGTTCAGTCCTTGCTGCCCACAGAGGTAACAGGCAGCTCGGTATGTGCTCAGCTGCTTTCCTTTCACTCCTGTCGCCCCCACGTCTCACAAAATACTCTTTTTCTCACTGGTCACTTCCTTGAAGTATCAGCAAAGGAAATACCTTACATGGATTTTTCCTATACAACTATTAACAGACCAAGCCCCTAACAGGAACGTTTGGGATTTGGCCCAGCAGCCATCTGCAGGCCAGACCAGCCGCATCAGCCCACAGACCCTCACTTGAGACAGAAAACACCATCAGCTTCCAATTCTGAGTAGAAACTCGGACATTCGATGTCCACATGTAGCAGTTTTTTCCTTCAACTCTGATACAAAACAGCACCATTGAGAAAAAAAGGCGGTAGGTTTTTGTCTCCTCAAGCGTTTCCTCCACACATGCCAGAGGAGTTTGGAGAAGGAGAAGGCAGGGGGTAGGTGCTGCAGCTCCATACTGTCCTCAGGTGTCACAGCCAGCCCCTGCTCTTGGCTTCTGCGTGAGCCGACGCCTGACACTGCTTAATCGTGTGTTCCAGCTGGGCCAGCTGGCAACAGCCCACTTCTAGTCTTTCCCTGGAAAAAAGGATACAAAAGTTATCAGACCCATTTTACAGATGTAAACAGTAACAGACCCATTTTACAGACAGCAATCTTGCTGTATATTCCTCTAAAACAACATTCAAAGGGATTCTAATATCAAGCTTTAACCATCAAAAGCAGAGAATACGCGGTACCTCCGGAAATCCAGACCGATTTTTATCTTTATAGCAAAAGACCAAGTTTATTACAGAGCTCGCTAGTCATTACGGGTTCCCAACTGCATCCTGCAATCACATCTTTAAAAAGGAACAATTTAAGAGCCACACAGCAAACGTTAGTTCAGATAATATAAAAAGTTACTGTTTTTCACTGAATGTGTTTAATCTGCAAGTCAACTATACATTTCCTATAGGTTTATGTGTGGTAAATAGAAATAAGTTCTATGCACAGTTACAAGACGGTCAGAGACCGATTTTAGGCTTCTGGGATAAGGTGACTTCAGTTTTAGCTGGGTGCAGCAACTCCTTTTCCTCTCACACTCATCTGACACCAGGAATTTTTCTGATATCTGCAGATTGTCACTGATCAGAGACAATGTTTTACAAGCTTATGCTGGTAGAAATTAAATATTGTTTAAATTAGCTATTCCTAAAGGGACGTATTGATATGGTCACATATTCAACTGTGGTCTCATATTCAATATGGGACACCTGCACAGAGAAAAAAGTACTGTAAGAAACATTTTTTTTAAACAAAATAAACCTAAACCAATTAGAGTAACCCCAGCGATTCCTGCTCTGGAACACAGGGCAGGCTGGCAAAGGCTGCTGCATTTTGAAATAGCAGCCACTTTAGTTCAACACATGAAAAACCCTTTCCAGTTTCAAAGACCGTGAAACAAAGCTTCCATTTTTCAGAGCGCTTTAATACATGCTGGCAAAACAACCAGACCCAGGAGGTCACTTCCCCATGTCCAGTTTCATAAAAATCCTGCACAGACATGGAAGCACCACAGTTCTGCTGCATTTTTAGTTGCTCCCAGGGTTTGACCACCCTTCCCTCTGCTGCTTGCCTTTTTTACGGCAGTAAAATTGCCAAAATATCTGCTCTTGCTTTTCTATTTGAACTAGGTACTAGATGGTAAACTTGGTGACATGGTGAACAGCAAGAAAAAAATAATAAAATCCTAATTTCTATACTTAAGGTAGAGTATTTTGCAAACATTTGCTATTGCACTTAGAGAAAAAAAATCAACTACAGATAAAGCAGCTGAATTCTAGGTTTAAAAAACTGCCTCATGCGTAAGTAAAAAATGGTTATTTTAAACAAATAGCACAGATTTTTAGGTGTTGCTTGTGTAAGTATGATGTGCAAGAGACGCAAAAATTCCCCTTCACCCCCCCAGGGAAAAGGGGCACTCGCTATAACCCTGGGATCGTGTGTCCCTCCTGCCCACCCACCCCCTCTCAACAGCCCCTGCGCACTAGGGACGGGTGGGACCCCAGCTGCTCTCCACCTCCTCTGCTCATCTGCAGCCGCGTGGAACCTCTCGGGAGCTTACTGGGAATGATTTCTTGCTTTCCTACTGGGAAAGCGACCACAAAGCCTGAAACCAGTTGTCCTGACTCAAAATACAATTTAATACAATTTTTAACTAAAAAGGGATGCGGCAGCAGACAAACTATGCAGTTGTGATATGCATAATCAAAAAGGCAATTTCCAGAAAACCCAGTAAGTAGCGGTTACTTTTGCTCTAAGGCTGGCAAAACCCAAGGATTTTATACAAACACCTTAAAACAGCCAAACCACAGCTCAGTGAAAAGGCAGAGCTCCTTTTCACTTTTTGCTTTTCATTGTATTATGTAAAGGTAGTTTTTAAATATAATCGGCATTGAAAGGTCCCTTAGAGCAGCATTTGCGCCAGAATCTCTCCCTCCCTGCATAACTCTTCTCCCCTGACCCAGCAATTAGCACTTTCAAATTCCCAGAAGATTTAGGAAACCAGTATCAATCCAGGCAAAGGAAAGCTTTTTAGAATGATTTGCCTACTCAGATTAAAATAATCTGCAAGCCTTTTACAAAGCTGGTGGAACCACACATCCTATCCTGGCAAGCTACAGCTAATTCATATCCATACAACAGCAACATCAAAGAAAATATTTACCTGTCTCTTATTATTTGCTTAAGATTTAGTAAAAAAGAAACATTATGTCATTTTAAAAACCTCACAGAACCTGAATTTACAAGCCTTCAATTACACAAATTCAGAAAGACACCTTTTATGAGCCAAAGACTTTACAGTAAAGAACTGTAAGGCTCGCATGACAATCATTTTTAGATTAAAGTTTTCAAGGCCTTTAACTCAGCTGTACAACAGGACATTTATTTTCCTGTCACTGACTGTAAAACAAGCCTCCTAAAATGGAAAGAAGTACTTGGAATCTTATGTTTGTTTCTCCTTTTTTTTCTAACTGTACTTACCAATATCTTAGTAACATACAGTGGCTTAATTTATGACTTTAATAACGATGGCCACAACGCAGCACAGCGACTGCCGATACACCCAGTTTTCATGGTACAGTTCAATCCCTTGAATCCCCTTGAGAGTTTGCAGGGTTTTTTCCTCTGCTGATTTAAGCAAAGTTCTCATAATAACAAGTTCCATTACAAGAAATACCTCACCAAAACAGAATTTCAATTATAATCAAATTCATTTAAAATGCAGTCTCATGCTCTAACCCACCTTACAATGAACGCTGAACTATACGCTGCCACTAAGCCATGAATCCAAAACTGGCCGAGGAAAAAGGGACCAACACCTCACCTGGTAGCCAAACAGCTGAAAATCGCTGTGTAGACAGCTCACCTCCAATTTAATTTCTGTCCTGTTCCACTCTGTTGTAATAGTAGGTCATTTAAAAAAAAAAAAAAAAAAATCCTCAATCATCTTCCCTATGCCCCTCCTACAACGGTGATTGTTTATTACAATTGCTCTTATGGTACGCTGGTTAATACAGCACATGCTAAAATGCTCTCTCCAACCCCATCTGATGCGGTCAGTAATTGGCTTACCGATAGATCTCTTGTGAAACACACTCATAAAGCTCCTCAGCAGTGAATTTTATACTGTTATTTACCTGAAACAAAGAACAAAGAATTAACATAGTAATTTACCAAGCATCACATATCAATTAAAATTATACAGCTGGAGTAACAGATATGGTTAATGTATTACCTAACAGGCTCTCAAGTTGAGACAGTACATCAAAAAAGTCATGCTAGGTATTATAAAATCAAATATTACAAATTAACAATCGTGACTGTATGTAATGGGAGTGATAGATAGCACTCCAGCTCCCTTTTCTAACAATTTCTGCACAAATCTGGAAGACCTTAAACAATTCTTCCTCCCCTCTTAATTTACCCTATAGTTTTACGGCAAACAGAGTTCTGATTCGGATAGGCGAATATACAAGCCCAAACCCCAAATATATTTTCCAGTATAGGAGAGGCCTGCGAATACGAAATACATAATATACTAAATGGAAAATACCTCTATTATAGTCCAAACATTTATTTCATTTTCTCTTCTTAAAATCCTTCAGCACAAATGAGTTAAAACTCCATGAATAACCAGTAATTTCAATTTATCTTTTTTCCTGTGTACTGCAGCCATTACTCTGCAGAGCACAATGTACTCGCTTCTTAAAATGACCAGGTCAGGGACGTTTTGGCAACTTCAGCTTCAAGGCTTTTTACTCTCCACAGCGAGTCATCCCCCACAAATGAGTGCTCAGCAAGTCAGGCAAGCAATTAAATACCAGTGGAGATTCCAATAACTTTTGGTAGGCGCCAAGCAAAAATAAATTTTAACGTGCAATGCCTAATAAATAAGAGCACATCTTCAAAATTCTAGCTTAGTGGAAACACAATGATGAGACAGCTAACCTCGTAACTACTTTAAGTAAACTGTTACTGAAGTGTATCTGACAAAACATTAAAGAAAACTTCATACCTCGTTGCTTATGAGGACGTTATAGAGGGTCCAAATATCTTGGAAACTACTGGTTGGGGTCAAAATTCTGAAAAATAAAAGTTTGGGGATTTTTTTTACACAAGTATAAAAGGATTCCATGGAAGAGTTGAGAAAATAGTCAGAAATGCTTCATGGAAAAAAAAATATCTAATTACTTTCTTTAAACAAGAAGGAAATTCTGATCTTTGAAGAATTTTCCCTTCCACCCATCCCTTTCCACTCCTCTAAAATAATTAAATGAGCTTATTATTTTTATAAGGACTTTCTATGAAGGTTTTTTCCTAATTAAAAATTCAACTGATGTTTGTATGAGCAATTTCTCTATACAGACGGGAAGAAAACCAGCAATAATTAACAGTCTTTTGTTTCCCATAAGCAAAGCCTGCTATATGAATGTGGAGCAGCAGCAAAGTGACACGCAATATAAAACTTTCCCACATGAGCTACAGCTTTAACGCATTCCCTCCATTATTCTAATGTACAGCTCAAACACTACAATTTACGTATCAGTTTTGCTACTTCTAGTAATAACCAATTCCCCCCCAATATTGAGAAGCGAAAATGGGATTTGACAGCTGTAAAGAGGCGTCTTTATGAAGAAGCTAGCATCATGTGAAATACTAGTATTTCATTTAGCCGCGAATGCACACGGCGGCCAGCAACATTGCAGTCTTTTCCCAAAATCTCGTCCTTGCTGACCGCATTCCAAGCACAGATACCTGCCGTGGAAAAAAGCACCAGCTTTGGTGAAGTTCTGAGAGATGTACACCCATTTTCCACAAGGCCCCAGAAATGATCCAATAAGGAAGTTCTTCTCTCAAAAATTAATTCTCCTTATCTCTTGAAGCAGATATAATTCAGTTATACCTCAGTGTAACTTAATTCATTAAGATTCACTAGGATTCACTCACCAGGAAAAAAACGAACCCTCTTTAACATGACAAAATGTAAGTTAAAATCTATGTTAAAAACCACATAACACTTTACATATATTAAGAAATACTGATAAAATTCTGCCTTATGTTAAGTATGTAAGTAATGATTAAGAAAATGACTGGATTTGGAAGAAAAAAAAATTGGAAAAAAAAAAAAAAATCTTCTATTTGGGAACCTCTATTTACTTTCCCATGGGAAAGTGCCTGAATTCTCCCCTCCCTCCCCTTGCAAGCTGTAAGCCTTTATAAATGAATTAATTAGGAATTGAAAAAAATCCAGAAAACTAACAGAATAAGTTAAAATTCCCAATTAAAAATGACACTGTATTTTAAACAGGCTGGAAGACCGTGACATACCACAGGACTTATCCTAACTTGTAACTCCGCTGCTTATTTTCATCATGATTTTGCATAGGAATTATCACTGCTACAAAAATTAGTCACGCATTCTTTCTCCCTTTGTAAAAAGATGTACCCAGAATTCTTTTTTTTTTTTTTTTTTTTTTTTTAAATAAAACACTTAAACCTGCCAACTAAGTCAGCCAGAGAACCAATTGGCTAGTTTTCCTAAAAATACCTCAAAGCCTTCAGCCGCTCCCTCAGTGAGAAAGCTCCCAGCTTTGACAGCATAAAACCCTGGCAGAGACAATTTGGCAAACGCCCTTGGGAAGGCTGGGAATCTTGGCATCCCAGTCGAGACTCCCACCCACCAGCTCCGCGTTGCCACCAGCCAGCAACCTCGTCCGCCTAGGACAATACCTCAGCTTTTGTGGTCGTATCGCTCATCTGCAACGTAAATAAAGCCTGGGAAAGCGAGGTTTCTATGGCTGACGATTTTCCTGCCACTCTGCCTTCTATTTCATGCAAACAGGAGGAAAGCTTTGGCACGTTTGTTTTCACAAAGCCGAACGCAGAACCGTACAAAACATAAAAGGTAAGATGTTACTAATAACTTCACCTGAAGGCCATTACATATATTGCTACACAGTACGTTGGGGCAAAATATGTTCATCGCTGTGTTTTTCCCGTGGTGCCAAGAACACACGTGCAAGGGTGCAGGGTAAGTCAGGCTGCTGCCACAGCTGAGCTGCCGGTGGGAAACCCAGCCAGGAAAGCTTTCCATAGGAAGGATGGGAGAAAGGGCGGCTGGTGAGAGAAGTAAGAGCTGTATTAATTATGGGCTTCTGGATTTTGTGGAAGATAAACGTATGTACGAGCCACAAAAAGGTGACGGAGGGACAAAGGCAGGATTCAATGGTGCTGTCTTTCCCTTTGACCACACAGCATCTCCACCTGGCTACTTCTGTTCAGCTGACTTCTACCTTCCCAGGCCAGGGAAATGGCTAAAAACTTCAAGTTTCACTCCATCCTTCTTAGCAAGACTACGTTTAAAGAAAACCAGTTTGAAAGTAATTTCTGAAGCAATATTAGACCGGAATTCCAAGGTCATTCTTAGTCCCCTGTGGTCATACACAGACCTGTGTATGAAAGCAGCCAACACGCTGCCCGCATTCCCTTTCCCTTCACAAACGTACCACCGCCAAAGCATCAGCATCACATACGCTCTATTTGATCTTTTCTCACTGAAGGGAGAAAGTAAACAATTTATTTATTAAAGTTTCTGTACCTTGATACCAGTTAGGATGCTGCAGACTTAATTATTCCGTTGCTGTTTCCCAGACTACACACTGAACAAGGTAACCTTGTATTCATTTCTCGTGAGGACAGAAAATTGAAAAACACACTTATTTTGGTACTGCTGACCAAAGTGTACTAGCAAACTGCTAACATTATCATTTTGGCTCACTATACGTTACCAGACCCCAGGCGATGTACAAACTGGCCCTGTTTCCAGTGCTTTGGAAAAAAAACCCACAAAGTAAAACGCGTAAATAAGCATACAAGTAACAACGTTAAATCCTGTCACTTATTTTATGGCGTTTGCTTGGATTATGGCGTTGATTCTGGGTTTATAACACGAAATGAGAAGTCCAACATTTGGCTCAAAGCTCTACAATATCTTCAAATAAAAGACGTTTGTTGTTTTCAAGGAAGAACTACTGCTACACACGGAAAACTGAAAAGAAGTTGGTGAGAAGAGCTTGCACAGTAACCTCCCCCCACAAATTCTTAACAGGTCAGCATTCATAAAACATGTTTATTGCTGTTTTCAACTAAATAGGAACTTGAATACAAGCTCCAGTCTTGGAATATATTTTTCTGTAGAAAACTGTAACTCATTCCTGTCTGCAGGGCAATGATTTCAGACCACCGCTGCTGTCTACTGGTTTTAATCATTTTATGTTCTTTTCTTCTTCTGTAGCCACCATTTTGTTTTATGGAAAATAAAAATTTCAAGAGACGATATACATTGGGTAACCCAGACATGTTTGTATGCACATGGACTGCATCTCTTACTTCCTTAAATCATGTTGATCTTATTTTCATCGAAGTTTCTCAGTGGAAAAAAAAGTCTGCCTCAGCTATAGAAGTATGCGTAGAGAACACCCTCTAAATTAATAATACATGAAGCAAATGGGCTCTTCTGCAAAACTCTTCTAAAGAGCAATCTGAATCTCAGTATTGTGAGCACCGCAGCATTTAACCACTGCTTTTGTTTCTCTCTCAACACAACATCAAATATATTTCAAAAGCAGAGGGTGGAAGGCCACTGAATCACTTTGCCTTCCCTATCGACACAGCCATGCAAAACCAAACTACAAATGACCCCACATCATCCACTTCAACTTGTAATTAATCCAAACATCACGTTCTGAGCAGGTGTTGGCAGGGATGCTGGGTGACACGAAAGCTGGACTGACATTAAAATGCAAGTTGTTGATCAAGCTAAAAACTATAGTGTAGTTCTATGCATTTTTCTGAAAATATTTAGTACGTGAGGTAGAGAAGAGCACGTCAGAGAAAGACACCAAAAGTGACTATGGGTCACTCTGGTTACAAAACAGAGCTGAGATACTGTTCTTGGGGCAGCAGGGAGAAAGGAGAGAGTCAGACATAATGATTTCTATCTCGTAAGCAATAGGTCTTCTCACTTGGAACCTTTCTTTACCTACTGTCACTCATCTGATGCTAAACGTGTGCAGAGAGTGTAAGATACGATAATCAAAAATGGAAATGGACAGGAAATAGCTCAAGACGTGGTTCCTCACTTGTGCAGGGAGAAGATCTGGGAAACAAGCAAAGCCTATTTGGAAAGGATCAGAAAATTAACGTACCAAATAGAAGGAAAAAAAAACCCAACCCACCAGGCAATCTGGCAAGGAAAGCAGGTCAGCCTGCCAGCTGCCCACAAACACTACAATTCTGGGCAATGACAAGTAAAGCATATGGATAAAAGTCGTATGAGACTACGTGGTAATCACTCTCAAATGTGGCCAAACCTCTGTACCTCAGTATTTGTCACACTAAGCCGTTCCTCTTTAACAGTTGTATGTAATCGCCTGTGGCATGAGACTGATAAAATTGTCACAAAGCATTAACCAATTCAATAAATCCCTACAGTTAATCAAAAAGGCATATGACTTAATCATATCAAAGCCAATTCAACCCATTAAAAGTCCCATTTAACCTCACTGTCAGAATATAAGGGCAGTAAAAAAAGACAAGAAATGGAAAACCAAAACTTCTATGCAGCTTATTAACAACTCCTCATTACACTACACTACAATAAGGGATTCGAACTGGCATTACAATGATCAACACATGCCAGAGTTTTGTTCAACATCAACCTATTGGGAAATGAAGGGTATTTTTCCCAAAATAAAGTCAAGGTCATGCTTTCTTCTATTGTAGAAGAAGTACTTCAGATGTCAGATCCTAGGGCCACTTTGTCTAGACGCCTATTCTCTAGCTTTGCAAGGTCAGAAAGGACCATGGCTTTCACAGCGCTAACTCATTTATTCGAACTTCTCTGCTTTTTAGACTGGCTTAAAGGCTACAAGGCTTAAGAAGCTGCCACAGCATCACCTCTGCCCTGCACCTTGTTAAGCGCTGGCCAATTTCAGCTGTATTTGCCAGAAGCAGAGGTCTTGACCTTTATAATTTCCTACAGCTCTCATTAAAATAGGCAGAAGAGCAAAGGACAAATTGGGACCCCGGCAGCAGAGAAGGCCGTAGGGAAGTTCCAGTGTAACAGGAGATGGCAAAGAATCCACGTAGGAAAGGAAACACTACAACTGGGAGAAACCTTTTTGTCAGATACTGCCCATTTTCAACTATATCAGAGACAATAATTAAACTAAAGGATACAATACTACAGAAAGATGAGCTTTGGAAATGCTATTAGTGATGAAAAGTGTTTTTTTAATTAGTAGCCGAGGGGATGTTTCCACATTCCTGCTGACCCCTGGGGAGGCACATTTCTACACACAATGCCTCTCTGCAAAATGCCTTGCGGCTCATCCGACCCTAATCCTGCTCCCAGCTGTGCCAATCTGACTATGTGTGGTCAAAAACACTCCACAGAGGGGGTATAAATCCTTCTTCTGCTCACCATTTGGAATTTATACGAATTCCAAATTGTTGTTCAGAGATGAGCTGACAGGTAGCACCGTAAGCCAGATCTGCCACTAAAAAAAGGCAGAGGAAATCATGCCCTGTGTTGTATAACATTTAAACGCGGTATTTCCAACACCCATTTCTCATTCACAGTAAATTGTGTTTACCTTGGAAAACTGCATAAAGCCCAGCTCCCTGAGCCTGAAATTTACATGGAAAGTAACTTAACTGTTCTCCTTCAGTGAGTTAAGTACATTTCAGCTTTCACCTAAATAAATTAAAAAATAAATAAATAAAATAAAATTTACTAGTGGTAGGAAAGTCAAATACTTTTTGAACTGGGAGTAAATCTCCATTTTATTTCCAGAAGGAGACTGCATGTGGAGGAAGATTAAAAGTAGAGCTCTTAAACTAGAGACCTTATGCTAGAAATTTCTAAATGTCATGGCAGCCAAAGGGAAGGAAGACAATTTTCTAACTAGACACCAGGAAAATGAAATCTCAATCCCTCCACTGACTAGCTGAATAAACAAAGAGGAAACAGCTTCTCTACATCTATAGAATTCTGGTTTTAAATTAATAAAACTGTAGAAACGGTTTTAAATTATTTAATCCCCAAACGTTCAATTCAGTGAACTTCAAGTCAAATATATCTCATATATACCCCCCCATTAGCGATACCTTGCAAGGCATTCTGCACTACTTAGAATAAAATCTGTAAAGATTGATTATCTGTGCTAAGTTCTTAAACATCTCTGCTCTCCAAAGATGAAGGCCCTGAACAACTTCCAGCAGAATCACTGGAAGAATTTCCACAAGGGATGAAAGATTTGGCACAAACTTGAAAACCCTGAGTTGCAGAAATACTTCTGTTGCCTCAAAGAGCTTCTTGAAAACAAAGAAGTTTTCAAAGATAATTATTTTAATTTATTTTAAAGATTTAAGACACCTAAAATTACGTCCCCTAATTTAACTGATTCCAAATAATACTCAACCCAAATAATACAGAACATAAATACAAGTATAAACCACCACTGAAAACAGTCAGAAATGTTATTCAAACCAAAATTATTTAAAAACCTGTCATTGTTTTACACTTCTACTTGAAGTATAAATTTCAGAGGTTTAATAATCTTTGTTCGTTACTAGTCAATGTAATATACCTCAACATACATAATACCCTCTGCCATCAAAAGTGGAAAATAAGTATTTTATGCTCACTTTTTAAGTGAGTAAATCTCAAGAACACACTGGTGTAACAACGGTTGCGAGCATCAGCTATATTTGATGCGACGACTAACACATGCTTGTTTAAATACATTCCTGCTGCCAAAAGAAGCAGGTAGGTAATCAACAGTTGCTAACCCTTTCAGAGCTGAAGTACTGTAAAACGTTTATGGCATGCAGTATTTTGCAGTATAAATGCCATTCTGCTACCAATGCTGTTAGAGGAAAAAGCAAAGACGAAATTAAAAATCTGTATGATATGCCAAAAGTTAGAAAAATAGGGTAAGATGCAAAAAGCTGTTACTAAGACCACTTCCATGAACCAGCTCTTCGCCCGCCACCCCGCCTTTAGATATCTGTATGTGTCATAAACATGTTCTAGTCATCAAGTCTGAATAGCTGTAGTAGTGCCACTAGTATAGTATTTTTTTTTTTGAGGAATGGTATCATTACACACATTTATCTCAAGAAGAGTGAATGTGCTTTTCTAAGTGTTTTTAACAATCTGAAAATCTGAACTTTTAATGAAGTTGAACTTTCAATATCACTTATTTGTAAAACTTCCAAACTTTCATAAGACAGTTTCTCTCTTTTTTGTTCTGGACAGCAAGGGATAGAAGGTAACACGGAAAAGACTTGTATTTTATCATGAAAAGCTGTATTACCTGCAAATATTCAAGCTAGAACTTTTTCACTACTTTTTCTCCAGATGCCTCCTTTTCTGCAATCACACCATTAGATTAACTATAAATCACTGAAAGGATTTTTTTCAAAAAAAAAAAAATCAAGAAAAATAAATATACTCTAAGTTCAGTTTTACAAAGGCTGAACAACCTACGCAAACTGAGCCTCCCTCTTTCTTTCGAAAACTTCAGACTTTTTGTTTTAATATTCTGTAATATATATATAAAGCTTCAATGATTCATAAATGTGGCTTCTGACTCTTTGGAAAACCTACTCAGAGTTCTCAAACTAACTTAAATACCTACACTCAAGACTAAGCCAGAAGATTCCATGTTACAGTTTCTCTGAATTTCTTGTGCCACGATGCCACCTACTGCAACTCTGCAACAACCTCAGAGCAGGCATTTCCCAATGCAACCATGCAGGAAAACGACTTCACTCCAAGAATCATCCTGGATGCATAAATACTGTATTCCCATTTAGCAGTCAAAAAGAAAATTTTTTAAAAGTATGAAAGGAATTTTGGAAGCCATTTCATAAGTGTTATTGAGTGTCATGGTAATCACGTGGAACCGAAAATAGCCTCTCCGTTTCAAGTGAAGTCAAATGGCAGAATCCCGTTTGTCTTTGCTCACAATATTCTCATAGCTCTAATCAAGAAAATACATCTTTTGTAAAACAGATTTCTCGGATATAACGTTAGACTTTTTCATTTTTACAGCATTTTCCCATAACGGGAAATACAGGAGATAAACAGTTTTCACTGAAAGAAATAAAAAATGTCCTTTGTTATAGCCACATGAAGTTTTAATGAAACACCTCTGTAACACAGAAATAACAACACCGAAGCAACATATTCCCATTAAATCTCATCCACCACATATATAAACTCATACCACAGGATTTCTTACAAGAACTTTAGGACTGGAATGAAAAGAACCAAGTTTAGCAGTAACCTGCTTTATTAAAACAATTTTTTTAGACAAAAAACTGACATCGCCACTACTAAAATCTAATCTCAACTGGGAGTACTAAACCAAACAATCGCAATGAAAACGGATCAATTATCACCAAGCTATTCTAGCTCACATTTCTACCCTTATGTTTCAGTCTTTCCCTGCTCCAGAAGTGCCGTGACAGGTCAGACCTCACACTTCCCAACTGGGATAACCATACGCCCACACTTGGCAGGACTGTTGTGGTTAAGTATAGCATAAGGACTGTGACCCTTCAGGACAGATTGCAAAGAACAGCGCTAAGTACTGATAGAGCAAGTTTGAATATTCACTACTGCGATAGAATGATTGAAAAAACACTTCTTGAAAAAGATTATATGCTTATTAGATAATCTCTAACAATGCTTTAACAGATAGCTTATGCTTTCTGAAGCTTTAAAAAACAGAAGGAAGACAGAGGGAATATTATCCTTCCTAAACTGAGAGTCCAGCTGACTGGTTGCCATTGTTACTGCTGCAATATAGGTTTTGTCTCATGAAGAACAATCTAGAATTTGTAACAATGAAGTCCCAAAACTTTATGTCCTTCTCTATATCAGAAGTTTGTCCCAATTCCAGTGGGCCTCACATTTGAAAAACAAATATTCTGAATTATTCAAAGTTCTTGCCATCAGACCTCATTTATTAGTTATTCATGTCGTAGTTCCACTTATACTCTGAGCAGAGGTGAGTTGCTCATCATCAAATACTGGAAAACAAGTCCCAAGCCATAAAAGAAAATTCACTACAAAAGATCTGAATATCTGCAACAGTTTCTTATTCTTTTGCTACCAAGAAATGGTTCTAGGTAGCCTTGATATCAAGATTTTTACTGAAAATCATGTAACTAAGCACACATAATAAACTGTAGTTTGGCACGACTTTTAGTGACTGTTACTAGCAGTAGCTTTTATGACTAGCTTAAATGCTTACCTACTAATTCCTTCACGGATACCATTCACAGCTGCCAACAGCTTCTGCAGACCTAAAAAAGCTTCTTCAAAGGAAGACTTCGCAGTCACAGTTACTGCGTTGGGGTCCAACTTTTGGAAAATTTCAATACTAATATTAGAAAGAAAGAAAAGACATTCAAAAGCAGTTAATAAAAATCCTCAAAATTCAGAGAAATACAGTATTTATTATATGCATTGTATTTTGACTATTAAAGAAAAACAAGGTCAAGTGTAAATCTATACTAAAACTATGTTATCTAAAATAGTCTTAGAATAAATAGTAGAAAAAACATGCCCTAAAATCGTACTTCTCTGTTTAAAATTTTCCTATATAACAGTATTTTACCTTCCCTGCAATAGTTGTGCTGGGATGATGAGCTGCAGAGCACTCATGAAGAATTATCCCCACAGCAGCGAGATTAGTATTTTCTTGACATGAGCAATAAGAGCGTGAAATTACCTTTGATTCTAAAATTTTATCCTCTTTTCACAGGATGGTCTTTAACAGGTGGCAAGAGCCAACATTTAAGTTGCATTTTCTTTATAAAGCGGCACACTGGAAAGAGTGTATTCCTTGATGCCTATACGAAACCTTCAAATTCACAATTTCTATCCCAGGAAGAGAACTGTTCAGTAAGAGACTGTTTTCTGGCACAGATCCTTAGCTGACCTGAACACCACACCGAGCCATCTCCTGACCAGCTTCAGTTCAGACTAATTTGCACTGGTGCAAGCCCAGAGCGCTTATACTGGTGCAGCTCTACAGTGCATTCAAACGCTAGTGTGGAAACAGCATCGGTAGAGTTATTATCACTATTTGTTAGGTGACTCCTTGACAGACCACCAAAAATTGAGGTCATTTGTGCCTGATGTTAACTCAGTGTCTCTCCTTTGAAAAGATTTCAGATTAAGACTACAAAAAGAAAACACAGTATTTATTCAGTTTTTGTGATAGCATCCAAACTCATCTCAGTGATTTTCAAGCAGATTTTTCAAAAATAACCAAAACACTAACAATGGTAAAACATCTAGATGGAGGGTGGTTTAATTTTATGGTATTTTGAGTTTAGACGAAAAAAGAAACTCATCACTAGATTCTACACTTGGATTTTATAGAGTGAAGGATTTTGCTTAACAGGAAAACTTATTAGAAGTTTAAAAAAAAAAAACCACTGAACAATTTTGCATAGGCTAGTATACCTCCACAGGTCTTCGAAAGAAAATAACCTGAGAAAACTTAGAGCTTGAATTCCTATTTTTCATGGATAAAGATGAGATTTCCATGGATGGCTCACTTCTGTGGCTTTTACAGGGTTTTCAACACCATTCTCTAAGGCAACTTATTTCAGCCACTGTCCAGAAAAAGAGCAGCAGACTAGACAGACCACTGACTACATCCACATAACAATTTGTATGCTCCTAACTTGTGTGTGGGTTTTTTTTGTCAATTTTGATTAATTACTAATAGCTTCTTATCTAAAATAGGAAAAAACCAAAAGCAAGCAATTTCTAAAGTGTGTTTGAAAATTATGTAAGGTTATGTAGAAGTTCTGAATTTCTTCAGCGTACCATACCTGTACAAGTTCATTGTATTCCATACACCTTCAAGGACTGACCAGATTTCCTGGTGCCTGTTTTCTTGAGCTACATGAAAGCTTGGATGTATCTTTTTTTCTTCGCAGTTTTGAAGATTTGGTGCCATTGCTTCCATTTTTTCACATACAGCATTTTCTGAAAGAACCATGATGTCTTCTGATAAATCCTGCTCACTGTCTGACCTCACCTTATAAAACAGTTTAGCAAACAAATAATGAGTGTATTTGGTTCCTAACTAAGAAAACTTGAGAACTTCTACTTTTTTTTTTAAAGCACTGCTCAAAAAAGCAAGGCAGATTTCTTCTAGTCATAACCATCTTTATTATAGTTTCTGGATAGAAAGCTTCTCTCAATCTTTCACCAATACATCTTCTAGATGTATGTAGGGCTGAGGGGAGACCTCATTGCCCCCTCCAACTACCTGAAAGGAGGTTGTAGAGAGGTGGGTGTTGGCCTCTTCTCCCAGGTGAATAATGACAGGACCAGAGGAAATGGTCTGAAGTTGCGGCAGGGGAGGTTTAGATTAGATATTAGGAAGAATTACTTTACTGAAAGAGTGGTCAGGCACTGGAACAGCCTGCCCAGGGAGGTGGTTGAGTCACCATCCCTAGAGGTATTTAAGAAACATCTAGATCTGGCACTTCAGGGCATGCTCTAGTGGCAGAGATTGTAGGTTGTTTGTTTGTAGTAGTTGTTTTGTTTGTGTGTGTGTGTGTGTGAGTGTGTGCGCGTGCGCGTGTACGCATGCGCGCAAAGGGAAACCCTGTGCCAAAGCATCCCAGGCACGGTAAGCTGGTAGAAATGAGAAACGCTTCTTACTCTTACTCCCTATCCCATTTTCCTCTGCAACAGCCCAAAGTATTTATCTACTCATTTGGTAAAATGGTTCAGAAAGTTTGTCCAAGCTAAACTGAAACTGATGTGGCACAACCTAGTCTGTGTAAGGGCAGTTCCTTGTGAAGTGACTGGGCAGGACAGGGAGAGCGAAAATGAGTTTTCAGACAGAAAGCTTGTTTCTTACAGCAGCAGCGCTCACAGAACTGCAGACTAAGTGCCTGACTGCAATGCACACAGAAGTTACAGCGCAGCAGACAATCAAGACTCAGGACACCCCCATTAACGATCAGAAAGCACATGATACAAGCAAGTCTTTTCTTCACGTGCAGCACCAGAGCTACCAAGACAACGAAAGCTGAAATAGCTCGCCTAGGAATAGTAATGTTGGAACAATGTCAGAAGTAGAAACAACAATTCTAATTTTAATCTTAATCTTTAAAACCCTTTTCCATCAGCTACAAACACAAGAGAAAACCAAGACATTCTTCCTGAAAGCAGCTAAATAATGTTTTTCAGTCACCTTCCCAATACTAACACATTTATATTAGGACCAAAAAAGCCTACCAAGCATATACATAAAGGCAGATATTTGCTACATGAATATAAAAGTTACATTTGGGGTCTATTAATTTTGAAAACACTCTAGCAACAACATTTCATGTGATAATTTTTTGAAATTATGGGAATAATTTAGAAATCTAAGCCAGGTTTGTAACAGGAACATGGAGCAATGTCAAGATGTCAGGTGAGCGAATACTAAAGCTGCCCTTACCTCTGTAAGTGTTTGGTGTAGTTTATTCACTTCAGCGTAGGCCTGGGGAAGTACGCCGTTATAGTCTGACCTTGAACTGAAAGCATGGAGTAATTTTTTGGATTCCTGGAGCAAGATACCCACTGTTGTGGAGTCAACTGTTTTACCTGGTATTTACACAGTAACATGGGAAATGAGGAAAAAAAAAAAGGTATTAGATGTTAGGATTTATCAATCTCAGGAGGCAAATTTAATACTGAAATATCTCTATTAACTTGAAAATGGTTCCGAAGCATTATAGATATAACAGTCTCAAGAGAAACATGTGTGAGATTAAGATTTTCTGGCTTCTTAATCAAGGCTTCCAAATTTATCCCAGGATCTGACAAGATGATCAACTCCGATATCTAAAATAATTCTGCAGAAGAGCAACATCCGAAATGCGGTATACCAGTTAAAAACAAATCTTTAAATAAATGAAAGGGTTTGGGGGTTTCTTTGGTTGGCTTTTTTTGAAAACAAACCTCCCTGCCCTCATCTATCACATTAAGTAGTCTTTACTCCTTCACAATTTATTTGGCAAATGCAGATCATTCGGCCATACATAACATGGTAGCAAAGGAGGGAGAAAAATTATTTCCTTTTAAAAATAGCTCACAGACTTTGGTGACCATTAATGTATACATTCATTACAATGTTTTTCCCCTGATTTTTTGCAGGTAGATAGAGATGTGTGAAATAAGTTCTTAAATGCCTGATAATGTCCATACATTTGCTTTTACTATCTTTGTATAAAAAATAGAAAAAAAGCCAGCAGAATACTGAATTACAAGAAAGGGGGGAAAAAAAGTAAAAAAAAAGAAAGACACATTTCAGAAATAATTTTCGTGATTTTTGCAGGTGATATTTAGAATATCTGAGACCAAAGCCTGGACAGACTTGATCTTTGCACAAGCTTTCTTTTTCCTTTTTTTTTTTCATGTAATTCATAGCTCATCAATTTCAGTTTAATTCTGGCTTTAAGGCTATATAGCGTTGTGATTTTGTCACGCATCCACTGAATAAATTGTAGATCAATACAAAAGTAGATAAAGACTGTCCAATGTATGGCTCCATTTGGATAATCTTAAATTGGAGAAAAAAAAAAAAAAGCAGAAGCAGATGGAACACATTACTATTTGACCATACCGAGTACATGCCTTTTCAAAGTATCTACTTTTGTAACTACTAAAACCAGAGCAGTGAGTTTTTTTCACAAGTTTACAGTTAACGTTCTCAGAGATTCTTACCTGTACAAAGGTGTTTATAAAGACATTCAATGGTTGAAAGTAAACTCCTCGGCACAACGTAACCAAAAACAGCCATCCAGTGTTTTTTATAACACTTCAGCAAATTTGCCAATGTCCATGGTGGCTTCAGATACAGTATCTGAAAGACAGTCCATTATAAATTCAAAGGCTGATTTTCATATAGACATATTCCTAATACATTCCACAAGTGCTCTATTCTTCAATAATGTTAAGATTTGTGCTTGCTGAAGTAGAATTTTAATGACTCCTCAGAAATAGGGCTATATTCAGATTTAACACGTTTACCTATTAAAAAAGATTTGATTCAGCAGCATCATGGGTTAAACAGTCATGTTCATGTAGAAGCATTCAACGTACAACCATTTTAATGATTTTTGGTTCCCCTTTCCTCAAACGCTACAAATACTCATAAGTTATCTCTTAAAGTGATTTAATATGTTACTTGTGTACAAAAGTCAGCACAATCGTAAGTATACCTTTGATTTTCTAGTATTGTTAGAAGTAAAAATAAACACACTTTTCCTAGCTGTGACTATATATACATAAAGTAATATATGCATATTGCAATAAAATTGAAATTTATAACTACCAAGTGAAACCAGAGTTTGAAAAGATGTTTAAAGAAATCAACTAAGTTAATCAGAATGGCCTAAAAGCTTAACAACTCATCAAAGCTCTATCTTGTGGAGCAGCAGTCATCAGATGTTGGTAGGGGTTTTTTTTTGAAAGCCACAGAGGCTTATCTGCAATGAATTTAAACTTCTAACTGACCCCTACCAGCTATAAAATGGAATCTAAACCAAAGCATGGATAATTTGAAAGTGCCTTGTACGTGAGTATTTATTGTCTTGTTAACAATACTTTTGAAAGAGTGAGAGTCTGGAAGTTCTCTTTAACACCCTTGTAGTTCTGTATCTGCATTGTAACCAATTGATCTGTGAGCAATTTTATCCACATGGTATCTAAAAATACTGTTCTGATGGGGAAGAAGTGCCTGCAATAACAGTGACTCATTATTATATAAAACGTGATGGAATAATTTCTTGAAGGGCATATTTACAATGCAGTCATTTAACCATACTATAAAAGCAGAAATAGACATTTAATGCAACTAATAAAAAATAAAAAAGTTCTGAAAATCCACGCTGAACAGCCAGCATCTCTCTTACTGTATTATTAAAAGACTACTAAAATACTGCACAGTCATTATGGGTCAAATTGAATAATCTTGTTATAAAATGAAATAGTAAAACTTAACACTGAACTGTCCGCTGTCAGTGAACTGTTATGTTAGTCAAATAGGTGACTTAGCTGTTTAGCTTAGCACAGGTACTGAGATTAAACTACCAACGACATTTAAACCTCTTAATATGTGACATATCAAGCAAGATGACATAAGTAACCACCTCCATCCATAGGTTTCCGAATGCAATTTTCATTTCAGTCTCCAAAATACAAGATAAAGCTTCTCCTAAGTTCTTTTCAAGGTCTGGAAGTATATTTGGGAATTGCGCAGTAAGGCTAGCATCACCTCTTTCTGTTTTCTCGAATTCTGTATCTGTCAAACCAATGATAATAAAAGGTACTTATTGCCAACTGTTTCTGTATCTAATTTATGTTGATAGTACATAATTAACTTGTCCCCATAAATAAAGACAGACTGCACTTTATGTTATAAAGCAGATGGGCTACGTCTAATTAGGTTTCATGTATTTCTAGTTATACCCATTTGTATTTTGAGTATTTTTAATTATGAGCTACTAACCAAGAAGATTAATTTCCCCAGAGAATCATTCATTTGTGATCTTAATCCACATTTCTTTTTTCCTTAAATAACTTAGAATATATACAGCCAGTGGGGTTATCAGCAAGTATAAGATCACCTTTAATACTGTAAGCTGTATTTGTATCTTTGAAGAAATGAACAGGCAACCAAACAATCAAGTTCTACTGTTTGGGCTGCAGGTAAAGGTATCAGCCTAAGATGTAAGGAGTAATCTTGGCATACTGAATTTTACAACTACTAAGAACAGGACCCAAACTGGCTCAACTGGAAAAACCTCTTTTCAGTCCTAAAAAGTTCAGGACACCTTTTAAATTACTACAAACACAGGAAATTTATGCTGTGTTTTTTCTACAAAACAAAAAATACAACACATTTGAATTTCCTAGAACTCTAGGAGACTGATACTTCAATAAAGGTCTCAAACTTTAGGAAACCATTTACCTTTAAAAATAAAAAATCTGCCCCAAACAAAAAGCATTCCTGAAGATTCAAAGTATATGAAAACTGAAGTTTTCTGTCTCCTACACTGATTATTACGTTGCTCAAAACCCAGGATATTAAATGCATATCAAACAAACTTACCACATTTTGACTGTTGCAGCTCAACACAGGTCTGGTGCCTGTTTACATTCAGATTCTGTAGAGCAGTAACTAAATCAGCTTTGCAGAATGCCTTGACCTCACTCACAATGGCTTTATTACATAAATTTTTATCATCCCTAGGAGAAGAGAATTCATTGTTGACGTAAAACTGGCATTACTACATAGTAAGTAATAAAAGTAACACACTGAAAAAACTGTCTTTGGCAAGCTTATTTTATGAGCTTCATTATACACGAAGTTTTCTTTCTCAAGCCATTAGAAGCAGTTCAAAAAATAAAACCAGAAAATTAACTAATGTATCGATTCTGAAAAAAATAGAAACATACAGAAAAATGTTTCGGGCTCTAGGTTTGCTTTAAGAAAAAACCGCTATACAGCAATGATGCCTAGTTGCTATGATCTTCGAATGCAAACAAGGTAATAATTCTAAGACCGTACTACCTTATTTGACTGCTACAATAAATCTTATTTTTGACACCCTTTTTTACTGTTCTGCTGGCCACATCATTGCCCCAGATGCCGCCCTGAGGTATACACTGCTCCACCAGAACTATTACAAAGATGCACACGTTGAATCCTAGTACTTCCTCAAAAATTCCCATTGCTTATATTGATAAAGGCATTTTCAGATGAAAAGCACTTCTGAGGTCACCTCTTGTTCTTCACCCAGAGAAATCTAAAATCATTATCAATAGTGACTGGAACAGTGTTTTCAGCCGCAACCCAATCCACACACGTCAACTTAAAGAAACCAACTGATGCCTAGTGTCTTAACCCCATTTACTGGAACTACGCAGGAAATGGTTCTAAGCAGAGACCAAAACAAAGTGTTTACAGTGCTCTCAAGGAATATTAGGCCTTTAAAAACTAGCTTCATGGGACTTGTATAAAATTGAGAATCAATACTCAGAAGCCAGCTGTTATCCTCACAAAACAAGAACAGAGGCAAACCTATCTCCGTATTCCCTCTTTCTAAGATAAATGCTTAATGCCCATTATTCTCCACAAACCAGAGGCAAATCTATCTGTATCTTCTCTAAGATTAACCTCTGACAACGTTTAACACTGTTCCAAACCAGGTGCACAGAAACAAGGTATCTAACTGGATGTTACAAATTATTTTTTTTCTATTTTGTAACTCCAGTAATATTTTTTTTATGAGAAAATGAAATAAAATCTGAGAAAGCTATTATTTAAAAAGTTTTAAAATTGAGTATCAAGCAAACAATTCTACTTCAGGCCTCAAGCACATGAAGCTGATTAAGTCTACAGTCTTTGTGTTTTATTATATCCTTCTAGCTTTTAAAAGGGTGATTGCTCTTCAAAAAGCTTACTTCAGAAACAGCTCTTCATTTTAAGATATGATTTGAAAATAATGTATTTGGCATGAGACTAACTGACACCTCGTAAGAGATGTAAAATCACACAGGAACTCACGTGCAGAGTATGACCACAGCTTGAGGAAAGAGGTTCTGATACTGCAGACAACATTGTAAAACACGATCATCATTGTTCTCGTCACTCAGGCCATCTGCAAATTTAGTTAAGACAGTGCTGACATGTTCACAAGTACCTCAACATTAGAAATATTTCAGCGTAGTCATGGTACTGTTTTTAAATTTAACACTCCCCAAACAAGGACAGAGAAGTGTAATGTAAACACAAATCTCAGCTTTGAATTCTTACGTACTACTGCACTTGAAAATGCTACGGTTTTGCCAGAAAACATCAAGTGAGCCACATGTAAATTTGAGTATGTTAGATTTTGTGAAGACTGAGTCAAAAGCAAAAGCACACAACATATCCTTAGCTCACAGGTAAAACTAACTAGATGAATTTTTATTAAGTAATCCCCCGCTTACCAACAGATGTAGCTAAAAGTGAGAAATAACTGATAAAACAATAGTGAACAAAGTACTAATCTGAATAAGGTATTTGCATACTGTAGCCTCCGATATGCTCTGAAGGCTGCTGTAAGCTATTAGCTAATTTTAATTAGCAAATTGCAGACTGAAGACTGTATTAAACTCAAAATTTAGTGCTAGGGCTCACTTAATGAACTACAAAGATTAAGTACCCAAAAAAAAAAATCGATTGCACATATCTTACATATTTTTTGAGAAGCAAGCTGCATGGATTGCCCCCACAATTTTGAATCTTGGTTTTTGAGACACATGTAGATGAACTGGACTGCAGGGATAGCTTTGTCCCGAACATGCTGCAACATTTTCCCCTTCTTCAAGTTGTCCAACTCTTGCAGAACGACCCAGGGAATTATCAATGCAAGTCTGTTGACGCCTGGAAAGAAAAAAACCCACAACCAAAAACCAGATATTTTGAAGGGCCACACAAACTAGTACAGATAACTTTTAACTCAAACATCATATTTATGTAAATTCACACCAATCTTTTTTGCCAGTAGTTTTCATATTCCACGCTCAAGAGTATCTAGCATTAAAAAATGAACAACTGAAAAAGGTCAAGTTCCCTCTTTCTAATCTAACCTCAAACTGACACTACATTAGTTACATGTAAAAATGATAATATTAGGCAAACAAAAGGAAGATACAATTTTAATCAACAGTATACTTTGATAACAGCATATAGGAATATTATACAATATATCTGCAGCATTATCATCTTGTCACACACTCACTGTAAGATGTTAAAGCAAGGTGACAGCAGCTGAAATAACAGGCTGAAAATACCTGAATGAACACAACAATTACTGTGCCAAAACAAACATCAAATAAAAGGAGCAATGGTTTGTGCTAATTGCCAACCAGCATTCCTAAGCCAGGAATAGAAAGTATGGATGCTGGACCATGGTTTTATTTGTATGTCGGTATGGTCTGAACTTTAAAACTATCATATATGAAATACATGGTAAAACAGAAATTTAATGCCTGTTCTGTTGGTCCACCCACAACAAATACTTCAACTGTTTTCTTTCTCATTCACGTTATAAGAATACAGTTTTGAAAAAATATATTAATATCCATCTGCTTTGTAATAAATAAGGTCAGGAATCAGCAACCTTCTGAACATAATGGGCCTGGTGCAGGACCAGAAAGTGGGAACTGCAGTATTCTAAAAAAGGTACCCCAGTGTGCACAGTGCAACACCATTCCTAATATGGGAAAGAGAAACACAGTCTGACACACTCTTGAAAATTACTCAGACCCTTATTATTTTCCAGGTGGCCGGAATAAGTGTATTCATTAGCGGAATGCATCAAAGCACCCGAAGTATTCTGATAGATTCCAAATATGTCTACCTACATAACAGATTCCAAATATGTCTACCAATAACTGACATGCACAATCCTAACCCTGCTAACGTTAAATCACTAAAAGCTTCACAACATATTAAAGCCAGGGTCTGCAAACCAAATTCTTGAGAAATTGCTCACACATTTCATGAATTCTGTGACCTTTACCAAGACAGAAATAAAGCACTGACTGACTGCTTATCAGATTTTAAATGTTTATAGATTTCTAGAAAAAAAAAAAACGCTAAGAAGAGAGTGGAAAACATCATTACCACTAGTAGTGGACTAAATGCTTAAAATTATGTTCTTACAATAGGTAAGACTTATTTAACTCTAAGAATTCATGCACATTTCTGGGGAACATCGACCATGATTCTCTATAGGTAAGTAGATACAAGCATAGTGTGTTCTACTTTCACAGCTGAACTTTCTTTAAGAGGCAGCCTATTTGGGTTCACAGAACCGGCCTCTTAAGTGTGAGCCTTCTGCCTTTATATGAAACCTGCTGCCTTTTTAAGGAGCCCAGGTTTGTTTTTCCCTCACATAGACTGAAGTTTTTACATTTCTTTTCTTAAAATGTCGTATTGATCATCATCTGTTCACATACCTGGTATATCCTCAGATTTCAGGGATCTGACAAACTCCAGGTGACTAATCATTATATTTGTGTCTATCACCACTAATATGTTCAGACCAGAAGTAAAAGCCTCTGGGGGGGGGAAAAAAAGAGAAAATAAACAAACAAATAAAAAGTTATGAAAAAAATCAGTTGTGTACTCTCTCCTCAGACCATTAGCCAACTGTAATAACTAGTTGCAAACAGATATGAAAGAACATCAAATCAGGACATACCAGCAGAAATATTTAAATCTTGTTCTGGAAGATCTATTTCCATACTTGTAAGTTCTCCACAAGTCTGTACTACAGACAGTGCCATCCGCTTCTGAACACGAGCAACATGCAAATCTTCAACTATCTGCATCTACAATGAAAAAAATTTGCATGCATGAAATCAATTGTAAGGAATCACTTATGAATTGTTCATGAAAAAGATACTTTCGCATTAATGCCATTGCGTTAAAAGTGCCTAAAAATGAAGCATGAAACATTTTTAAGTTGGTACAGCAAATGTAAAGCAATGAGAATCTTCTGCACATCCTCCGCTATAAGTCCACAAAAGATATCCAAAATACAGCCTAGAAGACTTGTTTATGACCTTTCTACCTGGTACCCAAAAACTTTGTTCTGTTTTTTCCTACATAGACTGCAAGTTTCCTGACAGGTGTTTCTTTAAAAAATATGTATCTTTTCCAACTTGAAAGTTAGAGGATGGAAAATGAAATAGCTAGAGTATGTAAGCAACTATGAAGCCCCCCTATGTTGCAGAGAGTAACAGAAAGGCAATCTTTCTATCTCAGAAAGTTCCTGATTAGCAGTACTTTAGCAAGTTTGTTTAATATTTGAAAAAAAATGCTCCACAGTTTTTGAAGTGTAGATCATTAGCCAACAACGCAAAATACTAGGAAAGGTCATAGAATGGTCCAGCTACACAACCTCAGTGCCATGAGTTTTCAATATAACTCAGAAGCGTCAAATTAACGCACTACTAACCTCTTGGTCTGTTTCTGGGTTCTGACTCTCTTGAAGGGATGGAAAGACATCAAAGCTCTGTAGGAAGAATTAAAAAAAAAAAAACAAAAACACCAACATTGCCAAATATCAAGGAAGACTGAGGAACAAGCAATCTCCATGTCAAGAGTTTCAGAATATCACTCCTTAGTGTTAAACAAGTACATCACTAACCTTTTGGACAGACTTTACGTCCTCTCTATCTTGGTAGGAGTCAGACGTGCACGGGACGTCAAAATTCTAGAAACAAGTAGGAACATGTATCAGTCTTTTAGAGTGCTTTTTAGAGAACACTGGATTCAAGTGAATTGAATACGTAACATAAAATAAATTTTCGATATCCATGATGAAGCATCTACAGTATCATTTCAAAATGACTTAGAAGGATGGCTTTCTTTTAAAATAAATACAGTGGTTTACACAGTAAGCCTATTTTTATGATCTCTTGTGGGTTTGTGGCTATGCTATTCTTGCTCTGGGCTTCCCAGTACAAGACAGACATGAATTTAAGGGACTGAGTTGAGCACAGGGTCACTAAGATGATAAAAGGATGGGAGCACGTCTTACAAGAGACTGAAGGAACTGGGACTGTTTGGCCTGGAGAAGAGAAAGGGGAGTCTTATCAATGTTTATAAATATCTGATGGGAGGGTGTAATGAACATGGAATCAGACTCTCAGTGGTGCCTGGTGACTGGACAAGAGGCAACGGGCACAAACTGAAACACGGCAAATTACATCTGAACATAAAAAACTCTACTTTTTTACAGTAAAGGTGCTTGAACAGGCTGCCCAGAGAGGTTCTGGAGACTCCATCCATTGAGATAGTCAAAACTGGCCTGGACAACCTGCTGTAGCTGATCCTGCTTGGGGCAAGGGGGTTGGACTAGACAATTTCCAGAGGTGCCTTCCAACCTCAACGATTCCATGATTCTGTATGTAAGTACTACCTTTGCATACACACAAAATGATCACGCTACCGTAACATGAACGGAAATCATGTTGCTAGGCACATTAATGAGAACTACAACAAAAAATAACCATGCTCAAGCTAAACCTGTGGTGCCAAGGAAAACACAAGCTAGAATTTAGAAACAAACTGATCGCAGCCAAACGTGAAGTTCCACAGGAAATTTAGTCCTAGATCTACAACATATTCTCCTGGTGTCACTTTGCCAGCAATAAGCACCTGTTTGGTGGGCAAGTTCTCATTAGTTCAGTTTATTAATTCAAAAAATGATACAACCATGTCAGCTCAAAAAAATTTCTGTTGACTTACATCTAAATTGAAGCACTCCACACCCTCAGCAGCAAAGTAAAGCTACAAAAGCATACGTGCAGACACAGCCCTAATACACAAGATCTTTATTCTTCTAGTTTGTTTAACCATTTAGCAGAGCAGAGAAATATTTTAACCTGGTTTACACTGGTATAAAAAAAAAATCCATCTAGTTAGCTACGAAATCCTGTTTGAAATCTGTAAGACAGTCTGCTTATATAAAAACTGCCTGCCATTCAGAAACTAGCCTGAAACATCTACCTGCATTATACAAAGAATTGGGTTCTCATTACCTGCTTAAAACATAATGCTGTGGCTTCAAAGTCCCTTTCTTCAGTCCCTGAATTACCAGTAGCTTTATCAGAATCAGCATCCTGTTTTTCCCTTTTACAAGAGTCCCATCGTTGTCGTCTTTCAGCTGAATAGCGTGATGGTGTGTCTTTATTCACATGCCGCTTTTTCTTAGAAAACTCCTTATATTCTTCTTCATACTCTTCTTCCCAAGTCCTAGATAACGTATTTGGCTTCTTAGTGAAAGGCCTCTCATCACACACAGTCCCTGTAGAGGTGTCAGATGGCTTTTTTGGAATTCTGACATCTTCACTCCGTTTTTTGGATCCATCTGCCTTTTTACGTGATACATGTGAATTGTACTCTGATGACTTAAGTTTTTCCAACATAGTTTGTTCCACTTTCAACTTCAGTTTGCGGAGTTCAGCTTTCTGTGTCTTTTTCTTTAGTGCCTTCTCCCTCTGAACTGCAAAGCTATGCCAGAGTCTTTTTCCTTCTGTTCCATCAAAATGACTTTTGTCATAACTTTTCCTGCTAGTAGCCACTACATCAGGAGTGCGTGCACTTTTTCCATGTTTAATTTCTTTGGCTTTAAATTGGATAACTATTTTCTTTTTCTTTTCAGTTTGGATTAAAGAACTGTCTGTGGTTTTGCTTCTATTTGGAGATTTTTCTTGGGATCTTCCATCAGCACCATGAGAAATATTAGAACTTTGGTCTTGCTTCTTCTCTTGCCTATCTTTCTCTATTTTGAATCTATAAGAACATTGCAAAAAAAAAAAAAGTAATGTAATCTAGCTCAGTTAATACAAAAGAAGAACAATATAGATTGTATGTTCTTAAGTATGAACTTGCAGCAACATCTGTCCTTTAAAATAGTTTGATACGGCATTTTTAGTATTTACATTTCTCCTAGCTGTACAGATATTTCAACTTGCAAAACTGAGAAAAAGCTTTTTCTGCATTCACTATCTTTTGGTTTGAGAGATGCCCTACAAAGTCTAGTTTCATCTTATCACACAGACAATTTTTAACAGCAGTTTAGTGATATATGAGGTGTGTCACCCTAAAATTCGAGTGCACAGCAGTTCAGCTTGGTTGCACAGTGCCATACACCACACAGCGTTCAAACAGCGCCAGATAAACAGACTGGAGTACTTGGAAAAGGAACAATTGATGGGAATATAGTAACATTCTACAAAAACAATGAATTACATGAAAAATGAATAGAAACTTTGCTTATAAGAGCAAAGAAAATAATAAATTTATCATACACTAGGTTTAAAATATCCAAAGGAAGTTTCTACCCTACTCTTTAATAGGGTTGTCAAAAATGTTGGGGAGGTAAAGGCCATTTGGCAAACTCATGTAGGACAGGTAACTTAAACGCACTGATTGGCATCCAACTTCTGACTTAGGAGATCCCTAACTGGTTCTTGGAAGCTAGAAGAAGGGTGTACAACAGGAAAAAAAATTTTTGTAATCTTGTTTCACATATTCCTTCCTACGCAAGCCCTACTGGCCACTGTCAGGGATGGGGTACAGGACTGGACAGAGTTTTGGCATCAATATAGTTACTGTTTTACAGTTGTATCATACTGTACTAACGAACAGTGATTAACAGCATGTATACATGCAGCTAAATATCCTATGATGTGCAACTCCAGTCTAACAGAAAAACTGCAACAAGGTTTAGCCATGATTAAGAAACAAGCCAAAACTTCCATCTCAGGATTCATGAGAACATTCTGTTTATATCAAGTAGTTTTCAAACACTGTTTACATTTGCTACACTCAAGGTGAAGGATTGCTTTCTTTGCCTTGGAACCAATTACTTCAAATATCAGGAGAAATCAACGATTTTGGGACTAGGACTACAGGAATCTATTAAGGGTATTAAGTTCACTGCAGAACTATCCTCTAGACTTCACAGGAGCCTTTTTTTGCTAACAAAACACGTGTAATATGCAATTGAGAAAAACAAGGTAGTGCTGAAGACAAAATAATTGATCTTTTTCTGACAGCAGTGTTGGAAGGATGTAACTCCTACCCTATTTGAAGTATAGCAGCATACATTTGAGTTTAAAAAAAAATTCTGAACCCTGTCTTCTCAACTATCTCGAACTCCCCAGCTTAGACAGAATCCACTTATTAATGCAATGCCAACACTTCATCATTCAAAATACTGTATTTTATTTGGTGAACAAGTCAAACAAAATTCTTAAGTATTAAAAAAAAAGTCTGCAACTGTTTTAAGTAGTTCCATTTAATGATAGAGCACAAATTTACCTCTGAAATTCTGTCTCTCCTTTCATTGCACGGTTATAAGATCTTGTGTCTTCTGAGTTCTGAAAGAATGAAAAAATCCAAGGGCTCATAGAATAAACTGTAAAAATATAGAAGAAATATACTAGTATACGAAATAGTATAGTACATGTAATATACTAGTATATATCACTAGGTGAAATATACATTTTTGTATATTTATAAAAATTCTTCAGGAAACGGAAAGTTACCTGAAGACTGTTTCCAGCTACCTGCTAGGTAAGGTCAGAGGGGACTGGGCCAAAGGTGAGGCCCAAACTTCTATGAGAAGCTTTTGTGCAGAAGAGACATTTTATTAATTCTCATCAGATTTACTCATTAGGTGGAACAGTGTAAAACTGCAGCTAAGTAGGCCTGGTCAAGAGTAAAGACAGTCCCCAAAGAAAGAACTTGAACAGTCGCTGTTTAGAAAGCAGTTCTATATTGGCATATCTATATTGCAAGCTGCGTCATATTCATGTTGTAGAATAACTGGAAGGCAACTTTGATCGGGTCAAAACAGAAAGCAGTTTATTATCGCAGCTATGGGACAGAACAGAGAGCAGCAAAACAACAGCCTCTGCTTCTATGAACTCTGCCCAACAAGGCAGTTAATTTTTACATGCCTTTGGGTTATATGACTCAGTTTTCCCAAAACTACAGCAGGGTGTAGGAAATTACAACAGAGAAGGATAACACATGGATTACTTAAGATAAGGCAGCTCCAGAGAGTACATCCTTTTACAAATAATTCACTCCTTCAATAGTTGGGTCATGCTGACTCATGGGGTTGTTAGGTCACTGCTGCAGAGATTTTCCTAACTAGAGAGGCCTGCAAAAGCCTACGAGGACTTAGCTATTTTACTTCCACATTAGAAAGCAGTCTATTAAAAAATAAAAGGGCTACACAAACCAGTGGAGTCCTAACGAATTAAGGAAATTTTGAAAACTTCTGCCTGTGGTTGGTTCTGGAGGTGTCACAGCAGCAAAAAAAATGAAATCATAACTTAGGAGGCCGTTAAAGGCTGCTGCCACCGAGGATCGTATCAATGCAACCCGCTGCAGGAAGACCTGTTCTACTCACATGAGTATAATCAAATAGGAATCAAAAGTGTTTTATTGGTTTATTAACAACTCGATTAACTAGCAACCAGTGAAATACACACTCAGGATCAATACTAGCAATACAACAAAAAAGCTATAATAATAGACAATTACAAAGTGATACCAGATCAGATAATTTGGTACCACTGAATAATAATAAGTTTTTCAGGAGAAAGAAAAAAGTTACAAACACTTAGCTTTGAACAACATTTTCTACATGAGCAAAAGCCTTCTAACGTGTATAACTCCATTTATAAGGCCATAATATCACATTCATTTATAAACTGTTTCAAACACTTTTGGGACATTTATGATAAGACAGGTAAAAACTCTCCCATTTCATGTATACCTTAACAAATCCAGGGGAAAAAAATCTAGCAAATTTAAGTGTGGATTTATTAAGCTACTGATTTATTGGATATGTATTACTCTACTGGCAGGAAATAACTTCCCAGAAGGGGATACAAATAAAAAAGAATGCAAAGGTACATACAAGTGTGACCAGAAAGATTATCACCCCTGTAATACCTGCATTTTACATGTGCTTCAGTGGAAGCTTACTCCCTAGTTACAAATATGGACTAAAGTATACTAAGAATCTCAGTCATTCATTTACATCATACATAACCATACAGCGGTTAAAAATAAATATTTCAGAGTTGTTTGCTAAAATGCTGTGAAGTACAATTTGTGATTAATCAGAAAATTAAGATATAAGATCCAAGATAAAGAACAATCCAGGAAAACAGTAGTGGTTTGGGTAACAGTTTTAAGCTCCACTTTCCTCAACCAATAAGATATCCTAAAATAAATTTTAAAAAAATCTCGAATTTTCTGATACCTACACTACTCATAGCCTCTAGAGAAAAACATAAAGTAGTTACCCAGCTAGAACTTGCAGTTATCTGCCCAACTGAACCCTCTTGCTGTTCTTAATGACCCCACCTTTAAATTTGATTAATTCTTCTGTCACAAGACTGCTAAACAATTCATGCTCTTCTTTCGAACGTGGGGGTTTGAATTAAAATAATGACAAAATAATAATAATACAACTGTTCTTACTTTGTCATCCCGGCCATCCAAACAGTCTTCCTTTCCAGTTAATTTCTTCAGTTTCTTTTTTGACATCTTCAAATCCTAAGAGAAAGCGTTGCCATTATTATTTATTTCAAGTTTTTATTTCCAGCTGATATAAAAACCAAAATTTAACCACGTAGAGAAAAAAAAATACTCTTCTTCTGTTTTCTCATTACAGATCCACAGCAGATTTCAGCTGGGTTAATTATTCACATCGCACTACTAAAGAGAACTTCACAGAAAAAAAAGGATGGCAATTATTTTACCATCTGCTCCAGAGACACATATTTTGTACAGCAAACATACCCGATTAATAGAGACAAACATCCTTTAACATTTAGTCATACAACCGTCAAGTTTTAAAGCAGTTCCAACTACATACCTCTCACCGTAGGCCCCCCCTCCCTTCCCCTGAGGCGGAGGGAACATCGTGACAACTCGCACCACACAAACTACTCCTGCGAGCCTACCACGAACGCGAGGAGGTTTAAGAGGGCTGTAAGACAGCTCCACCAGAAGCTTCCAAAGATCTAGAGGCGCGTTTCCAGAGCCCAGGTCAACTACCTACACAGACAAGCCCACAAGAAGCAGCTCAGCCATAGAGCAGAAAGACAAAGTAAACACAGGGCCCTAAGACAGCCTCCAACATGGGCCGCTTCAAGTAACTGAAGGAAAAGCTGCTGCTCCGCCGCAGCTAAACGGCAGCAGGCTCCTGCCCCCGACCCCAGGCGTGAGGGAAGGGCGAACACAAGCGGGACCCCGCTGCCCCTCAGAGCAGAGGCCGGCCGGCCTCCCACACCCCGCCCGCCGGCTGCCAGCACCCCCTGCCTCCCTGCCTGCCTCCTCCCCGGCTTCGGGGCGGCCGCCCCTCACAGCCAAGCAGCTCGGACGCACCTTCCCGCCGAAGAAGTCAGAGCCGAGGCGGGCAGCGGCTCCGCGCCCCGCAGCCCCGTCGCGCCGGGCGGCCTCGGAACGGACGGTCCTGGTGGAGAGGCCTCAAGGGAACCCCGAGCGCGGCCCCGCTCTGACGCCGGCCGCCTCCCTGTCAGACTCAGCCTAGCCCGCTGTTCGCCTGCGGGAACCGCCGCGGCCCCAACCCCTCCCCACCGCGGGGCGCGCTGGGCAAGGCCCAGGCCCCGTCAGGAGCCGGAGCCCTGAAGCGCTCTGGGAAATGTAGTCGGCACAGGCCCACCTCCTCTCCCACTGTACGTGCCGGCCGCCGCCGCCGGGCCTCTCCGCCCGCCCCCCTCAGCACCGCCCCCCTCCCGAATAAGACGCGTGTGGGGACGGCGCCGCATCTCTGGGCCTCGACTCGCCTTCCTGCGCCCGACCAGTGGGCTTTCTGCGGAGAAGATGGCAGCGGAGGAGATTGTGGGGGCCTCGCTAGCACAGCTTTCCCCCGAGCGGAGGCAGCCGGGGCAGGAGGACAGCGACGAGGAGAAGCCCCAAGGCGGCAGCGAGACCGCAGCGCTCAGTGAGGGCCGGGCGCGGGGGGCCGTGAGCGGGCGGGCGATGTGGCGGGAGCCAGGGTGGCGGGAGCCGGGCCTCCGCTGAGGGGAACGGCGCGGCGGCGGCCGCAGCTCCTTTCGCCGGGTGTGCGCGGCCCCGCCATGCCCGGGAGATGCTGCGGGCGGGCGGGCGCCATGCGGAGGTGCAGGAGGGAGAAGCGCTGTAAGAGAACCCTGTAAGGGTTTGAATTTGCAGCCGGGCGCCTGGAACCGCCTTCCCCGCGCCGTCTCCTTTCTCCCCCCGCCTGCGCCGCGAGGGGAGCGGAGCCCCCTTTTCCCCGTTCCTCACGACTTTGTGTGGAATCGGGCCGGTGCGGGGCAGGCGGCGGGGCCACACGTGCGCCCGGCCCGGCCCCGGGGCTGAGCCTCGGCCGCGGCCTCGGCGCCTCCCTCCGCGCTCGGGAGCCGCGAAACCGCGCAGCCAGCACCTGCGTGTCCCCCTTTCCTCCCTCAACGAGGCTTTTGCACGTGTGGTTGATAATATTTTATTATTTCAAGCCGTTGCAAAGCGAGGCCTGCGGGGGGGGCGGTGGTGTGTGCCTCTGCCCCAAACGGAGGTTTTCTCAGTTTTTTCTGCCAAACTGTGCTTACACTGCTTGTGCCAGTGTTTCCAGCCGCGCCAAAACTGCCATTGATGCTAGTCATTTGCTGTTGCGATCTTACCGATCAAGCGAACTGACGCTTCTAATTAAAAAAAAAAAAAGGATAATTTAAGCTTTTTAAAACATTATTATGTTTGTGCATCATCAGTGACTCCTGATGGGCCTTTTAAGGATTCTGCAATCTTGCTTTGGTAACAACCTGCCTTTTTTAACCCTTAAATGTGAAAGTTAACCTCTTTTTATGTAGGTATATATACAAATTCTATGTACCTGTATTCATACTCTCCTTTTCCAGCATTTTAACCTATACACTTGCTGTGAAGATGCAGGCAGTCCAGCTGGTGGACTTCAGTCATTGCTATGCTCTCACTATGCGTTTTTGTAACAGTGTTATCAGTTTTTCTCACAGCACATGTAGTCATAGTCAATCATTGCTCTTCTTATGGATTTATTGCCAAAAATCTTTCTACTTCATTTTCTTTCTGTCTTTCTATTATTAAAACGTGTAAAAACTATCACCAGGCATCTTACAACTTTTTAATTGAAAAGTAGGCAGGAAATACAAGTGAGTTGTCAGCTTATAAATAGATCTGTGAGAATTACAGCAGTGCTCTCTGAGAAGCAGTGCTGGTCTTGATATATTTTAAGGTAGATGAAATCATTTTACTTTATGCTTTTGTCTGGCTAAACAATTTCTCTAACCCCTGTCTTCAGGTATTCCTTCCATTTCCTCTTTCTGATTTTTTTTAATAGCAAAGATTGGTATCCAATTGCAATGTTTAAAAGCAAACAAGCAAAAAACCCTAGGGGAATTGTAAGAACTGCTGGAAGATCCTTCCAGCCCTTATTCTGCCTTCAGTAGTGGCCAGGAGTAGATGGCTAAGGAAGACTAGCAGAATAGAGCAGGCACACATCAATGTATCCTCCAGAAAGATCTTAAAACACAGAAGAGTTTGTTACTCCTTGTTTTCTCGAGCCAAAGGTCGTGGTTTTGTATTTAAAATCCCAGATGGATTTCTCTTCCGTAAAATTCTCACTTTAGCGCTCATAGACTTGCAGCACCCGCGGCGGCCTGTGGCAGGGAGCTCTGCAGTGTTAACAGTAGCTTTTGTAGAGAACAATCTTCTGCGCTGAATTTCCAGCTGATACCTCCATTTGGTGCATCCTGGGTTTTTTGTTGGAATAGAGAGTGGATGGTTGACTTGTGCCCTCTCTCTGCGTATACTAATAACCTGCTCTGTTGCTTTCAATAGTAAGCAGTAATGCCATTGCTTTGTTATTTCTTGTCGCTCCTTTTTTGAAACTTAGCTAGTTCAGCCATGTCTATTCGAAAGTCTTTTGTCTCAGGGGCAATACCGTTCGGTATGCAGGCTTAGCGGGGACTTTCAACTTCCTAAAGTCAGTTGATTGAGGAAAGTCCATCTGTATGTCAAATCAAAATTTTTCTTTTCCCCCAAGTCCACCACTTGATTATTTTTTGTCATTTTATTGCCTATTGCTCAGCCTCTTTAAGTCCTTTTGAAATTTTTCAATAGGCCCATCTGGGTGCTACCCCAGAGAAGTCATTCATTTGCAAATGCTGATGGCACCAGCGCTTAACTATCATCACAGCCCCTGGTGGTAGAAAATTCTTTCCTCACTCCCCTCCTTTTTTCAGATTGTTCAAGTAGTCATAAAGAATTCTAAACTAGTTGCTAGTATATTGTTACAAGTATTTGGACCTCCTCATTGCCTGCTTTGTGTCTTGCTAGGACTGCTTTTTGCCAGAAAATAACATGTAAATATTGTTATGTTAAGTTTAAACATCTGATGATCCAGATGGGCAAACAGTTTCATCTGTCCAGGATGGCAGCATTTCACAGTAATTTCCAAGGATGAGTGATAATTAATCTCATTCTCCAACATACTATTTAGGTATTGTTTTTCCCCTTGTAGTCATTTTTGCCTGTTAGAAGCATCAAATTATTGGAAACAAATGAACATATTTGTATGACTTTGTTATATCAACAACGCTTTTAGTGGTTTTTTTGGTCTGATTTTGTTAAGATGGCGTGGTTGTCTCTGGAAAAGAGAAAAGCAACAACGTGGATATGAAAGATGCTGGGTCAGAAATGGAAACTGAAGAAAAAGGAATGGAGGAAGAATCCACAAGGGAATCGGATAGCAACATTTTGGATGTATCGTCTGATTATCCAAGAGGTTTGCTAATAAACTCTCTAAGAGTATTTGTGTTGTGTGCTTGAGGAAAGGAGGAGAAAAGGTAGAAATAGTGGAGAAGAAAGGTAAAGGGAATGTGTTGAAATCTTCATTTTCCATACATCTGATAGGTATGGATACCTTTTCCCATTCATTTAAATAAAATATTTTCCTAAGGCATTGGAAATATCTCTCAAATGAGATGCTATTTTCCCCTTAACTAACATTTCTAGAAATTGCTGTGGAAGTTTGCACGTACACAGTGACAGGAAACAAGCCACAGTTAGATGAGGCATGATCTACATTAGGCTCTGATGCAGAAGCACCACAGAGAGCAGGGAAAATCTATTGTATCTAAAAAAAAGCTGGGAACTGCTCTTAACCCTAGAATTCAGATTCACCTCTGTATCTTGAGCGCATTGATCAATTGCTATCTTTGTTTCACATAAGAACAACTGAAGACTAATCTTGTAAAAACATTGTAAAGGATTAAAATTGCTACAGAATTGGTATTACTGTAAACTGATGTGTTGTGTTCGCTGAAGCCAACAAAGCTGATTTATTGGATAGGCTAATTCTCCACTGTTCCCATTGCCTGGCAAGTTGAAAAATTGGGAGGTGAATTTAATGGTTAAACAGTCCCCTAAGGAGGAAAAAAAAGTGGTAGAATTGAATTTGTCGTGGCTATACAGTGAATAATTGTTACTTAAAATTGGTCCACTTCTAGCTGATACTTTAGTTTTGCCAGACAGTTCATAGGTTGTTTTTATGCCGAGCAGTAAAATTGGGAGTAAGTGAAATGTGATGTCATCTTTTCAGCTTGTTCTACTCAAACAAAGGTCCTTCCCATTTCATAAATTTAATGTGTCAGCATTAAAAAGCAAGTAGATGCTTGTATAGAAATATATGGATCTTATTAAAGAACTATTCTGACGATTAATTTTGCAGTCATTCCTCCTACCATGGAAGTTAAGGGATACAAACAAATATTCCAGTTGGTACTATAGTCTTTCTCTAATAGCATTAGATTTGAAATGATGCATAGAAAAATAGCAGCAAACTAAAAATAATTATTTAACTACGAATGTTTAACTTCTAAATTTCTCTGCTTTTTAGAGAAACATATTTCAATTCAAAGACATCTTGCTGATCTAGAGAAACTAGCTAACCTGAAAGAAGGTGAGTTTACTGTGGCAGTATCTCAGAACACAGATCATGTTTCAGGTATTTACATTTGTTCTTAACTTTTATTTTTAACACACTATATATTTATGCTTGAAGACTAGGGGTTTTGTAAAAAAAAGAAAAAAAACTTTGATTTGTTCCCTTGCTTATTGAATATTGTACTTCCTTCAGTAAAATTTAAGGCCTTAATGATTCCTTCACATCTTTTTCCTCTGCATTGTAGCATTTCTAATGTTGGCGGTGTGCATGGATCAGCAAAATTTTAATTCTAGCTATATCAGCAGCTTAATCTCATTTTTATTTTACTTCAAGTGCCACGGTAACAGGGAAGCTAATTGTTGTCTTTGCAGTGTTTAAATAAATATATATTCTGTTTCAGATGTTTTCTCTATATTTTCCCCCCCTGTATTCACTTCTGATCCAGATGTATATTGGAGGATTGCTTTAAGACTGCAAGGTGTTTTTATTACAACCTTTATATTTTCACTGATTACATGTGTGTATGTAGTGCTGTCAGTGGCAGCCCTGTCAACTGAAACTAGGTTTTATTCACAGATCAAGGAAAAGGATCATCAGGGTCCACACAGGCTTTGTATCATATGGCTTTTGCGCCTTAATAATTTTTAGAGTGGCCACTGATGGAAATAACAGCCTGCTTCCATGTCTCTCTAATTTTACTGACAAATATGCTAAAAACTTACATAGTTCCATTTTTAATGAGGAGATGGGTCATAAGCATCTCATAACTCTGGTACTTGCAGCTGTTGCTGAACCGAGTTATATGTAAATCCATGGTAGCAATAAGAAAATCACTATTCCCTTGTCTATTCCCAGTAGTAATTTTTTATTTCTTCTGCCATGTGTGATAATGAACTGACTTGTATTTATTACCATCGCCTCATGTATTTGATATCCAGTAAATCATAAAAGAGGCTGATCAACATTAGAGAACACTGGTTATTTATTCGGTGAGCTGTAGACTGCCTCTGTTGGCTACAGTGGCATGGGATTCTGTGTGGATATAGTAATCCACTCATAAAAAAGTAATAAAAGAGGAATGTTGCGGTTGTGCAAGCCTAAGATAAGCAATTATTATTATAGGTCCCCATGTTCTGTGCCATATTTCAGGATCTATCCAGTGTTACTTGAACACATGCAGGCTTTTCTGCTAAATTCTGCATGAGAGGCTGTTTGACATTTAGCAGTCTTAAGACCCATGAGCAGATGTGTGCATGCTCTAAAACATCATTCCTGTGTGCAGCCCTACAACATAAGTCTCCCAATAACTAGTTTTTATTTTGGTTAGTACTTCAAGTGCTTCAACACCTTTGATGTCAGATAATCTTGCCTTTGCTTTTTTGTCCCTTATGCAAGATTTCCAAGAAGAAAAATTTTTTTTTATCATAAAGTACACTGTCTTTTTTTTGCAGCTTAAAAAGATACTGGGTGCTTGTTTTATCTAAAAGATTGAGGAGGGGGGGAAGACAAATTCTTGTTCTAACCTCTTGAGGTATTTTTTTAATCACTGTAAGTCTCTAGACTTGATCTATAAAATTTTTTATTCTGCAGAAGTTGTATTAGCCTCATTGCTGGAGTAAAAAATACTAGAAAACAAAAAGTAATGGTTGCAGAAGTTAATGATCTTTAAAGTAATAGTTGTTCTTGGCTGTATTCTGTGGAGTAAAAAGAGGCAATCCATAAATTTGACCTTTGTGTTTGCTGGATTTAGAATATACCCTGGGGAATTACTCTCTGGTAGTGCTGTCATTCCCCATTGCCATCGGTGGTAACTGCACTTGATATGTTTCTCATACTTATTCTTTATTTGTGTTTTCAGATGAAAAAAAGCCTTGTCCATTGTGTCCTGAGGAGAAATTCAAAGCTTGCTATAGTCATAAACTCCATCGTCACCTTCAGAATTTGCACTGGAAAGTGTCTGTTGAATTTGAAGGTAATGGTAATAGTATTTGAATAGTAAACACTAGAAGAAATGGTGGACATGTAGGACATTGTTCTGTGTTTAATCTTTTTAAACTTTCTTGACTTCAGCATCTTGTTACCAGCTCTGAATGAGAACCATATTTTGTCATAATGAATTTTGACGTGAGTGTAAAATATAAATGTAAAATAGCTTGGTATTCTACATGACAAAATAGTTACAGTTGTGTGTTTTCTCATATAAAAAAATAATTGCTTGTCATGTCATGAAAATTACTATAAAATCTAAAATATTTATATAATGAAAGTGTTTTGGTTCTATTAATAATCAGACAAGCGCACATGTGGTCATTTTTGGCTCATCATAAAGGTTCCCTGGCTTCAGATAAATACTTAATGTATTTATTTAGTATCTGTATTTAGTATCTTTATCTGTTTTTTTTTTTTTTAACAAACTCTGTGATCTACTTGTTAAGATGCATTGAAATCCCTACAGGAAGTTTAAGAAGGAAAAGAAAGAGTGGTTTTTAAAGAACTAGGTGCATGAGTTTGCGGGAGATAGAATGACTAATCAGAAGATGGACAAGATTAAAGTTAAATTAAAAATTATCTGACTGGAGTTCTGGTTTTGCATGCACTAGCAGGTGTCTCTTTTGTTGTTTTGTTTGGGTTTTTTTTTCTTTAAACTGTGGAACGTATGTTTTATAGGAGTATTCACACAAGTCTTTTAGCCAGGTAACAATACTTTTGTAAAATACTCACAAGTACCATTGGAAGTTATATACCATATAGCCAGAAGACTAAGCATAGCTGTGTAGGATTAAAATGAATTGCTTATAATTTTTTAAAATATGAAAAAAACTATATATGTGTATAATTAGCTGATAAATGTGTGGAAGGTGAGTTTATCATATAGTTGGTAATGTTCTCTTGTCACTGTCTTGTGGCAATACTTGGGAATCTTAAATGAGACCGTGCCCTAAAAATAAAGAAGATTTTGAATCAGAGTTTGCAGTATAGGAAATTTGCATTCCATTTACTTGTTGTACTGTGGTGTGACAAGAATTTGTTTTCCAGGGTACCGAATGTGCATCTGCCACTTACCTTGTCATCCAGTAAAACCAAACCTCGTTGGAGACCAGGTAAAAGGGCTGAATCACAGAAATACGTTACCCTACAAAGTAGGGGGGAATGGGATATTTAGGGGAACTTCTGCCATGTACTTGGTCTCAAAATACTCCTCAAAATAATCCAGTGTGGGATACCAGAAGTTTATCGGTCCAGAATATAAGTATCTGATATACTACCTTTGAGTAGTTGAATGTAGTTGTATCTCTCTTATTTTGGTGGGTAAAATGCTGTCACAGTTGGGAATAAACAGCAGCTTTGTGTGGAAGAGATAAAGGGTTCATTAGGCCAGGTGAGGGATGCTTCTCAGTTCCTTCCCTGTGTGCTGAGTATGTGGAGTTTGGGCAGAGTTTAATTGCTTTTGGTGCTGTGGCAGGATAGCTGTGCTGTGCGGGCTCTGCTGGTGTGATTGTGTACAGTCCTGCAGGTTCAAAATATTTTGTATGCACTAGAGATAACAGACAGATGATTTCTTCATGTGCCTGTGTTCAGGTATAGTTCTACTTTAACCATTTTTATCTATTCTGAAACTATGCATATCATATTTTACAGACACTTTCAAAGATGGGAGCCCATTACCATTGTATCATCTGTTCAGCAACTATCACACGAAGAACTGATATGATAGGTCATATTAATCGTCATGTGAATAAAGGAGAAACTGAATCAAGGTTTATTACAGGTAGGTTCTTCTATAAAACATTCCGTCTTTTTATACTATCTACCACGTGGAATAACTGATATGTGGGTGAGAGACATGAAAAAAATTCCAAAATGGATTTAGCCTTATGAATGAGAAATCTGCCCTTAATATTTCAAAACACTATCTTTTCCTCAAAAGTGTAGCAGTGTTGTGATTTAGTCTCTGCATGGAACAGCTACTCTGTTCTTGTTGGTGAATAATATTGCATTCACAATTAGTTAATATTGGAAATACAGGTTTCTGTCTCTCCAAAACAATGGAGGACATGGAATCCATGAAAAACAATCTGTATAGAGAATTTGATGTCTATGTATTTGGCTGTGTGTGTGTTTGTAAATCAGTCTTGCGTAAATCTGCAATATAAAAATCCTTGGCTTTTTATCCCAATTGCATCAGCATGAATTCACAAACCAAGATAACTTTTAGTTCTGGAGAGTCATGACAGAGCTGTCCATAGTTGTTTAGTAAATGATGATCCTGTCTGACTTTCTCCAGAACTAGATTTTTGTTTCTAAACTTGTATAAACTAGATTGGAAGAATTTTAAATAATTGGAATTATTAATTATAGTAATTATTTACATTAATTATATAATTAATTATATAGCCAGTAACTAGGACCATGTAGCCACTTGCTCGCTCCCCATCCCCAGTAAGGTAGGGAGAAGAGGGAGAAAAGGAACGGGGCGGGAAATCGTGGGTTGAGATAGAGTAATGGAGGAGAATAATAATGGTAAAATAATAGACAAAGTAAAGTGATACAGCACACGTCGCTCTCACCACCTGATGTGGTGAGACTGATTTGATTGCCCAGCATGACATCTGTGGTATGGAATATTCCTTTGGCCAGCTTGTCTCTGCTTCCTCTCAACTTATGTGGGAAGCTGAAAAAGTCCTTGCCTTTTTTACATCACTTAGCAACAACTAAGACAATATGCGTTATCAAATTATTCTCATACTAAATCCAAAACACAGCAGCTGCTAGGAAACTAACCAGCTGAAACCAAGACAGATATAATAAAGATGAGGCTGGGAGCTGTGAGGGTCACACTTGTCTCTGTTACCAATATGCAGTTTAGGAGTAGTAGTTTAGTGTCTGGGGGATCAGTTTGTGTGTCTAGGAAGTGATAGCAGTATGTATGCATACCTTTAACTTTAATAGAGTGTGTGTTGTGAAATAGATTAATCTCTATATCATTCCCTTCAGAGCTGTCAGTAAAGAGTGACCCATTCGTTATTTTTTTAACAAAATGTATGTGGCTATTTTTCTAACAGGGAGTAGAGAAATCCAGAGGTCAGATATTTCTTGCTTTGGAGGCAATTCAGCAACACTTGGGGGCTGTGAATGTACCCAAAGCATAAGTGCCGAAATTGTCCCTCTGCTTGTGCTGTCTATACATGTTTTGTGAAGCTGTTTGGTAACTTACAGATCAAGGATTTTGAGGGATTTCCGTAGTTCACCGATAAATATCCAGGACTGTGTTAATAGGGTTTTAATTAATTAGCAATGTATTATGTTTGAACATGCAAGACAAATGTGCTAAGCCTCAGGCTCAGGGGCTTGCTCTCTTAAATTTGAGTGGGTACGTAGGAGCCCAACTGAGAAACAAATCTGGTATTTTATGGGAAGAAAAATTGAGGTAGAGCTTGATCCTTATCTGCCACTCTTGGGACTGGAAGAGAAATTGTTGCCAGCTTTTTTTCCCCCCTGTGTACTAGTTAACTGATCCATGTGTGCCAGTTGGATTACTGCGTAACCCAGACTTCTTGCTATATGGGAGCAAATTTTCAATTTAATTTATCAAATGTGCTAATGCTAACTTCCAATTCTTACAAACTCTTTTCCTTCCCCCACAATTGCTTTCTTTTAGTTCCTGCACCCAAGTCTTCTCATGAAGTGCTCAAAGAGTTGGCCACGGATGTGCAGGTTCTTCCCAACTACTCCACACCTCAGAAAACAGATTCCTATTTTAATCCTAAAATGAAACTCAACAGGTGAGAGAATGGAGTGGGAGGATGCACCAGAGGGATGGTGAATTTTTAGTGAAAAATACTCATGTGTTTCGAAAAGCAAATCCTGTGAAACTTTTGTTCAAAGGGCGGGAGAGATGGCATTGGTGAGTAATAAGGTGTGGTTCCTGGGAGAAGAATTCTGTTTGGAAGTGCTTTTAATTTACTGCTTGGATATTTTCATTTGATTTGGAAAGGTTTCCATCAGAAGAGTCATGATAAATAATGTTTAAACCCAAGAAGACTATGTGGGAAATATTGTCACTTCTGAAGCAATTAAGTATATTTATGTAATGAGTAGTTTATGGAAAAGGATAGGATTTGAAGAGAAGAGCACAGTTGAAAACTAACTTCATTGTATACACTTCAGATGTTTTTCTGTGAACTTCCACAAGATAACTACGGATAGTCACTGCTTTCTCTCCTTTAACTGAACAGCAGCATACCCATTTACAGTTTTCATATTCTAGGACTTTTTCTTTTGGGACTCTGATGCTCTCAAGTCTTCTCTTTATTTGCATTTAAAAAGATGGAGGAAGAAACATTCTGGTTTTTTAAGGAGAGTCATAAATAGTGTCTGTACCACACCTGAAATGTGCAAGCATTGACACCGAGGCATGGGACTGGGCGTCAGCCCGTTCTGACCCCTCATCCTCACCGTGCTGACAATATTTGAGCTTCCAGGCTTAAAGTCGCTTCAGATGGCGTCTGTGAAAGCTAAGAAGGCGTCTGAAGAAGGCCTTTGCACTTAAGGTTATGGCTATGTCTAAAAAACAAGGCCTGTTCCTCAACACAGTGGAATTCCATTGCTCTACAATAACTTCTGACATGTTTTAAGCACAGGGCCATGAGTGGGGTAGTATCAGATTGTGCTGGGAAAGTAAGGAAAACCACTATTTACTCTTGAATGCTGGCCACTTTTCCCAGTGTTGGAGTCACTGATAAGTTGATTCCAGACCTTACTTTATGAATATCCTGCTGTAGAATTAAACTTTTAAGGGCAGTTGAAGTTTTTGCTTTACAGTTCTTCTGTGAAAAAGGTAAGAGTTTAGCTTAAATGTTCTAGTATTATGTTCAAGGAAAATAAATAAGGAAAAGGAAGGAAAAAATATCCTCTCAGCTTACTTACTATGACCATTCTTTTTTATTTTCAAGGCAACTGATATTCTGCGCACTAGCCGTTCTAGCTGAAGAACGAAAACCGATAGAATGTTTGGATGCTTTTGGTGCCACGGGTAAAGTCAATTTCTTTAATTTTTTTGGCTAATATCCAATAGTATGAAGCTGCAGAAATCAGTAGTAACCGACACCGGATATTAAAAAATAATCTGAGGTATACAATAATTTTCTTCCTTAGGCAAGCTGTCGTTAGTTTCCATACAAAAAAAAAATATCGGCTGTCAAGAGCCTGCTATTAGGCCTTTTAAAAAGACTGTAAATAACATTAAATCAAAGTTTAGTTGTCTCCTTAAAATCAGTTGCCTCAACGTCCATGAAGTGACACCTTCCTAAACTTGCATCCGAGGTCACAAATCTCTTGTGGCTCTGTGGCTGTGGAATATGGCTGTAAAATCAACCTGTGGTTTAAAAATGGTGATGAATCCAAGCTTCTTTATCAGAATCGCCTTGTAATTAATTGCAACATTTCTGAACGTGAACTAGATGTACAGTAGTTACATCAGTGTCTATTAACCATCTGTAACAAAAATCTGGAGAGATCTGAATTGCTGCCTCATTTATCAGCCAACGGCTGTTAACTTAAGGTTATAGTTGAGAATAGCAGTAACTGCTCAGCACTCTGCATAAAAATTCCAATGGTGAATTTATCACCATTCTGTACTAGGCCAGACTTCCCAAGTGCAAGAATAATGTTGGTAACACATATTGGTTTAGATGTTGTGAAGTAATGCTTCTATTTTTTTTTTCAGCTGAAATCAGGGCAGTCAGCAATAAATATTTGGAGGCAGCTTAAAAAATCTTGACAGTAGCTATTACCCTGTTTACTATTGGTCTGTGACAGGCATCTGTCTGCTGCTCTGGAGTGTTAAACGAGCCAAGGGGCTTTCCTGCAGATCGTGGGTCAGCTGCTTGCAAATACCACAGGTCTTTCAGTTTATAACCCCAATTATTGTACAAGATGGTGACAGATAGACTGTCCCTTGACAAACTCCATTGTCACTCTGTGCTGAGGCAGAAGGTCACCAACACGTTTTTGCAGGAACGTGACAAAATTTGCATAGTGCACACTTCTGTATTAGAAACATTTGCAAGGATGCATTTTTTTTTTTCTTGGTGTGTTCAGCAACCCAGAAACCAACTCCTTATTCTGTCATGGAGTTACAATTCTGTCTTTCCTTAGGTATAATGGGATTACAATGGGCAAAGCATCTCAGGAGTTCTGTGAAAGTTACAATTAATGATTGTAATGAAAATTCTGTGACAATGATTCAGGAAAACTGCCATTTAAACAAAATGAAGGTGAAACTGAACACTAAGGAAGATGACAATGATGAAGCTCTGGGAGATGGAGAAGAAAATACTGACACCATTGAGGTGACAAAAATGGATGCCAATGTTATAATGCATTTGAGATCGTTTGATTTTATGTAAGTGTTGAATTTTTTCTGTTGATAATTTTCTGGCTTGGTAGTGACACCCCCCATCTCCCAGTGAATGATTAATTAGGGAAGCTGGAATGAAAGAAGCAACCAATGGTCCCATGGTATTTTAAATGTCATTTTGTTGTCCCATAAATGGTGTGGGAACAGAACATTAATTGAAATAGCTGGAAAAATATTAAGCCCTTCTGACATCTGGAATTGGCTATAAATGTACATGAAAATTTAAACCAAACTATTTTTTTGTATAACTTCATTGTCTGCTTGATAAAGAGAAATGTCAAATTAATCCTTTATTTTTCTTAAAACTTTTAATTAGTTTAAAATTCACATCCGTGCATGTCATCGTGTAGGACTTTATTGTGTCTCTTGTTTGAATCCATTTTGCAGCATATTAGTTTTCAATTAATGTAGGCTAATTCTTCCAAGTTGGCTTTATAGATGCAGACATTCAAGACCATATACAGACATCAAAAATAGTGATTGGATTTTTTGTATTTATTAACATGTAGATCTAAGCTAATTAAGCAAAAGGTATTCAGGTGAAAAATTAGGCTAATTATTTAGTACGTAAACTGGAATGAATACGTGTGAAGGTATTTTTGCTTTTAGAAGTTTCCCTTTGCTTTAAGGATAAAGGTGTAAGCATCAGGCCAATGTTCTCGTAACTTGAAATAGTCGTTGGGTCAGGATGCAAATATGACCATAGGTGAAGCTTACAAAGTAGTGTTTTCCTGAGATTAAACTAAACTCTTGAGCATCTGTAGATACTCAGTGGGACTTCCTTTCTTTTCAGTCATTTGGACCCCTATGGAACTTCTGTGAATTATCTGGATTCTGCCTTTAGAAATGTGAGAAATCTTGGAATTGTGTCATTGACGTCCACAGACACCAGTTCTCTGTATGCAAAGGCTCAACACGTTGCCCTGCGTCATTATGGATGTAATATTGTCAGAACAGAGTACTACAAGGAACTGGCAGCCAGAATAGTAATTGCTGCTGTGACAAGGTACTGATAAATCAGCTCAATTTCTGGTAGAAGTTTATTAAAAAGTATTAGTGATATAAAACTTGAGACTTCTGCTGTAGGTTGTACATGTTCAGTTTCCAGAACTCCTTAGTTCTAAAAGCCAGACTTCTTGATGCAAAATTAATGTTTCATAATTCTTGTGCTGCTAGGGGATAATGTAAGTTTTAAACTAAAAGACTGGGCAAGGTGAAAATGCATAAATAGGGGAGGGTTTGGGAATGGTGGGGAGGGGTGGTAATGTAAAAATTAGAATCATAGAATTGTTTGGGACTTGCCTACCTGCAAACTTTTATTCCTTTGTCAATTTTGTGGTCTTTTTAGTACTGCACAAGACTTTAAAATATTAATTAAACTGCTTGAATGGCTTCTAGCTAAGCATTGCAGTTAGACTTGCTTTAATGGAAACTGATAGTAACTACAGATCCTTGTGCTTGTGGTTAAAAAGATTAATGTAATTACTAACTTGTAAAATTAGTCATTTGCATATAGATATTCTCAGTAAATTCAGTCTATTAGATAAATGCAGACATAAAACCTGGTCCCTGATTAGGGAAAAAAGCTACAGGCGAGAGGATGGGAGAACTGACTGCTTGGGAAAGATGGGGAGGAAATAAAGCATACGGAGGTCTTCAAAATGCCAGAGCACAAATACTGACCTGAGAATGTTTCTCTTTCATAGAGCTGCAGCTCGCTGTAACAAAGGCATTGAAGTCTTACTCGCCGTAGCTCTAGAACACTTTGTTCTAGTAGTGGTCAGAGTTTTACGGGGACCATCTCCTGCAGATAATTCGGCAAAGAAAATAAGATACCTCATCCATTGCCAGTGGTGCGAAGAGAGAATTTTTCAGAGAGAGGGTAATATGGTAGAAGGTAAATGGCTTTTCTTTTGCACTTTCTAGAGCTGATTCCTGTATCTGTTTTGTGATTGTTTAGACCTTGTTTATATTATATCCTTTTAGTAAAGTAATAATTCCATTTAATCGAGTGATGAGTGTATTATATGAAGCAGAGAAGGTATTTCTAATACACCAATATCCACTTTCTGGTAGTGTGTACATTCCTGTAATTCACTTAGCGGTAAATGAAGGCAGCCTCTAGGTTCAGTTGACTGTTCATGGGCTGTCTCTATACATGAGTGAACAGAGGTAGGAGACAAAAATCAGAGGTAAAAATTAAAAAGAAAGAAAGAAAGAAAGAGGTAGCTACTAGCCAGGTGGTAGTTTGGATGAATATGAATGGGAAAACCTTGTTTCAAAGTTAGGGGTTCTTTGATATCTAACTACTAACTGGTGGTGTCTTTGTCCTGCTCAAAGTCAGGTGCAGGCACATGCAATAATGAGTCTGTTATTAAAAAGATTTTTTTTAAAAAAGAGGTAAAGCTTTAAGAACAGAAATGACTAACTGGTAAGTACAGTGTTATAGTGGAGATCTTCATTAGTAAACAAATTGTTTACTTAATGCCTTGCAAGCAAGCTGACTTGCGGCTTAGGAAACTTGTAGGTGGCTGTATTTTGTAGAGGTGATTGACTGATGTTTGACACTTTTGTTGATATTTACTGTTAATCTGGACAGCTGCTTATATAAGTAGTAAGGCTCATAACTTCCTTGATACTTGAAATCTGCCAAGAAACATATGAAGTTATGTGGCTCTTTTTTGTTTTCTTTCAATGCTTTAACAATGATTAAAGATCAAGTCATCAATCGCTAAGTTCTCTTAAGCACTGCTTGGCAGAAGGGAGAGTGGTGTCACACTTCTGCTGCTGCTTGTCCTTCCAAATACCTCCCCTGAAGCAAGCTGCTGCTCCCTCTCTGTGTCATCTCTAGCGAGTGAAGTAGGCGTTGCTGACTATTAAAAAACAACTTAAATCCTGTTTTTCTGTTTAGAAAACCCTTACCAGCAGCTGCCTTGTGATTGTCACGGCAGTATGCCTGGGAAGACGGCAGTAGTTCTTGGTCCTCTCTGGTAAGTCCAGAACACAGTACAGAATTGGAGAATAATTTGGGAGGGAAGGACCTCTGGGGGTCAGCTTTTCAGTCATAGAATAAAAATGCAAATCTGCTGGATATTATAGCACTACAAAAAGGGGTACAGCAATTCGGGGAACACTTAACTGATTTTGCGTTTAGTAGGGTATTGAGTTTTTGCTTTTGTTCATAGAGTTCAAACTAATTAATAAATAATAACAGCCTTGCTTTAAATTTCATATTCAGTGCAGCTTATGTAATCCAACTCGCACAGGAGAACCTGGCTGTGTATTCTCTACTGGCCGAATGTTAAGCAACATTTACTTACTAAATAATTTATTAATCCTTCCATGTGCTGATGGTAGTAAGTAATACACTGCTTGATAATTAATACTTAGAATTTTTTCTTGTGAGAAACAAGAATAAATCTTTTTGCTAAGTCTTTAAACTATTTCAAAGCAGTATTAAAAATGGTTGACAGTTGGCAGTGCTTTTCTTGTGGGGCTTAAACGACTTTCTCAATATAGTAGGGCAGAAATAAAATTACCATTCTTGAAATCTTGATTATTTTCTTTTTTAACGTGAGACCAATACTACTGTAATTGTAAACAAAGGAATTCAATATCACGAAGTTAAGAACACGGTCAGCCTGACGCAGCACTTTGGTGTAACATAATTGCTGAACAACTTGGGCAAGAGATTTTGAGAGTAGCTTTTTTGCTTTCACTAAGAAGTCTTAACTTTTCCCTTCTCTTGCATTTCATAGGTCAGGAGCGCTGTTTAACACTGGATTCCTCAGAAGAATGCTGTTTGAGGCTGTCCAGTATGGTTTGGATGAAGCTCAGCCACTCTTAAAAACATTAGTTTGTGAAGCAGAGTGCACAACTTCAAAACACTTTACTACCCATAGTCCTTGCGATGAGAACAAACAAGGTAAGAAAAACGGCAGACTGTTCACAAAAAGAATTGTGGTGATTTAGAGAGATGCCGCTCTTTGGTAACTTACTACTAACAGCAGCGTATCCGTAAAATTAAATGCAGCGTGGGACTTGGCAGCTCTTGTCAGATGGTCTCTGATGCTGTAAAAAGAGCAGGCTCTGTCAGAGGCGTAGCAGTGGGTTAGACATATTTAATCAGTGTGACAGATCCGAAACCAAATAAACATAACACAGGCAGGTGGACTGCCATGAAATCCAGCACGTTCCTGAAGGAGATGGAAATATTAACTGTCTGCTAGTTCTTCGGTGGATCCTGATCCAGGAGCATGTGCTGCTGTTAGGGAGAGAAGATTCCAGCTGTCACGCTCTGCATACTCCCCAGGGACTGCAAATCGGTGTGCCAAAGGAAATGGCTTTCTGCATGGGAACACCGTGCCACTCATTAAATGAAATCATATTTTTAATATCCCCTCTAAATTCAAGTTACTGAGTTAGTATGTAAAAGTTACCCATAGGTATGCTTCTTCCTACGCTTCCTGCTTCAGGCCAGAATGTGGTATTCTCTTTCTTTGAATATATTTTGTCATTTTACTGTCTTACAGTAGAATTAATTTTGACTTTTAATTGTATTCTAGAAGAGTGTGGTGTATATATAAAAACACCAAATAATTCTGCAGAATCCTACTTGGTACCTGGTAAGTAGATCATTTTGGTATAGCTGTAGCAGTTTCAAATTAAACTATAGTTTAAGTGATGCCTAAGCCCAACCCAGTGTTCACATTTTAATTTTTTTTGTTTATTTAATAATACTGGTACTTGGGGGTTTTTTCCCCCCACTGAATACTGATTTTACTGTATCTTCATCCAGAATCACATTTACTGGTAAAAGCAGAATGCTAAATACTCCATGAAGTGTACTTGACTTTGCTTGTTATTACTGAAACTGGCACATCAGTTAAAATTCAGGCCAGATTTTAACTGCAAAATACTAGCTTATAAAAGCAGACACAAAGGTGTAGTCGCTGTGTGGCTTTTTTTTTTTCTGTGTACTGTCTTTTAGCATTTTCTGTGGTGTTACTGAGTGTTCCCTGGTTTCACTGGTATTTTTTGTGGTCCAGGAAAAAGAAAAAGCAATGAAGTGATTCGAAATGCCGCCAAGCGACAGAAAGCTGAGAACAGCGCTGAGCACCCTGCGTTTTACTACAATATCCACAGACACAGTATTAAAGGAATGAACATGCCAAAGTAAGGTTTTCGTTAAGTTCCAGTCTTAGATTACTATGACAACAATTACATAACTTGTATTGAATCTGCTTTATTAACTCCTTTTTAAATGATTTTTTTTTTGTTCTTTTTTTAGGTTAAATAAGTTCTTATGCTATCTCTCTGAAGCTGGATACAGAGTCAGCAGAACCCACTTTGATCCTATGGGAGTCCGCACAAATGCGCCCTTGGCACAGTTTAAGACGATCCTTATGAAGTACAGCACGCCCACATACACGGGAGGGCAGGCAGAAGGCCCCCTCCATCGAGCTGAAGATGTCCAGGCAGGAGAACAGGTTGAAGCTGCTGCAGACGGCAAGGTGGAAGATGCTGAGTTTCTGGAAGACGATAAATCCGGAGTTGCTGCTGCCGTGTTCACAAAAGACTACCCTACTCATTGTGCAGCTGATTAATGCAAATCGTTTTGTTCGTAGATCGGGATATTACAGACTTGCGCACCCCGTTCAAGTAAGCCAGTACTTCTTACCAAACTGGATTTTAAGATTTTTGAGTTGTGTGCTATTTTAATTTGAAAAGACACTTTAAAATTACGTAGCAGAACTTGCCCCTGATGACAGTGTGTGTGCGGTCCCGGTGCTGTTACTGTGAGAAGGTCTCCGAGGCAGTTCTTAGCTTTTTATGCTCACATCCACTTTGAGACGGAAGCATGGCGGCTGCGCCCAAGTCTCTAGCAAAGTCCTGTCGCCAGCACAGAATCCAGAAAGGTGGCTGGGGCCAAAAGTCTTAAGCATTTCCAAACACGAGGTTAATATGAAACAGAATATTCCTCAAATGAATCATTCCTAAACCCTGACTGGTTAGAATTGAGAGGGAGGTCACGTTAAGGTGATAAAATATCCCAGGATAAAATCTGATGTGATTTTAAACAAGCCAGAAAGTCCTGAGCCAGTGTGCTTCTAACTCCAGATTGCACATGTCATCTGGCGCTCGGTTCTGTTTTCACAGTTCTGCCTACAAGCAAGGGCCTAACAGAAGTGAGAACGGAAAGGAACGGTTACATGACTGTTACTGAAACCTCACAGTTTATAACCAAACTTTAGTGAATTGTGTTAGTTACTCCAGGTAGGTGTTTGTTCCAAGATTACGTTTCATTGTGTACCACAAAAAGGTACAGCGACACGGCACCGCAAGTTGAAGTTCTAGGTGAAGTTTTGCTATGAATTTCAGTAATACAATCGTAGCTGTTAAAAAGATCTCTTCTGTGAACGAGCAAAGATGCTGTGTGTTGGTAGTTGGCTCTGGTTTCCTTAAATACATGGCAGTATTCTAGCCAAATAAGCTTGACTTTGTCCTTTCTTTCCCCAAAACTTTGCTTGGATACCTCTGGGTGTTTCACTTGAATTGGGAACAGCTATTGCAATTAAACTAGTTCCGTCTTTCTCACAGGTTTGGTGTTCAGCCAGCTTTATTTAAGAGAAGAATATGATTATTCTTATATATCCGTCTCTGAAACACCACAGTAAGAGTATTAATTGCTTCTCTCTTGTTGAGTGCCAACCAGGAGTAACATGACTGATACACTCCTGGGTATGCAAAACACCCTCAGCTCCTCTCAGGCCAGGATTAAGTTACTGCCTCTTTTACCATCTTAAATTCAGGACTGCTTTCGTACCAAGTTATTTTCATTCTGTCCGAATTAAAAAAAGAGGAGACCACTATTGAGATAACTGCACTTCAGCAGTCATACAGCAACAAACTCTAAGTTGCCTTCTAAAATTTAGTGCTCATAGTTCTTTTCCAAAGATAACTTGGGATCAAATCAGAAAGATAAATGCAAGTAGAAAGGAAAGTTAGTGTTCCCCGGTTCTGAGCTCAGTATTTATTTTTAAAGTGGAGAGCCTGTTAAAAGGTTTTGTTTGCAGATAACATGCTGCTCAGTGCAGTGTTAGTGTAAGGGGGGTGGAATCAGTCATGAAGTCAGTTAACTGGAGCAAAAGAGAGTGTTCCAATTACACTAAAGTGTAAGAAAAAAAAGTACACTAAAGAAAGTTCAACTGAAGCCTGTTGGGGAAATACTTTTGATGACTCTTAGGGCTGCTCCTGAATAACAGCAGGTATTGTGCATCTTTTCAATTCAAACAGGCTGCTCTGTGGTGTTCAGTTGTGCACAAGAAGGGGTGGGGAAACTCAAATTTGGGCTTGTCCATACAATTTGTTGCTTTCCCCTCTGTCGGAGGGGCAGAAGGAACTACAAGCTGGGACAAGGAGTGTTGCCTGTTGTACATGACCAACAGAACGGGGGTTTGTAACTCAGGCCTGTGGGGATTCTCTTTCTGTTCAGTAGCGGTCTATTTTTAGGGCTGAGCGATGCTGTACCACCAAGCCGAGCCGATCCTTGGCGTAGTACTTTGCCAGGCACTCTCTGCCTCTACGGCTGATAGCACACCTTCAATACCCAACAACAAATCTTCATTGGGTCAAGCTGCTGCGAGTGCCTTGTGTCTACAGAAAATCAGAACTGCTCAACTGCTGGAACCATTAAAGTACTGAAATCAGTGTTGTGGTATCAGCTGATCAGCATCTTGGAGAGGACAAACACCTGCTTAGAACAGCACAAAAACTGTCCAAAGGCTTTCTTTTATGAATTGTAAGAGGAAGCAGCACTGCACTTTCCAATAGGTCATTGATAACACTTTGGCTTTTATTGAGTGTTACTATAGTTGGACACTAGAGCTTAGTTGTACCTAACACACATGTACTTTAAAAATAATATGGCTTTAAAAGGTGGAAGAGTAAAGTCATTTTGAAAATAAAATAGTTTATAGCACTAAAGAGTCACAGTGCAATCAATGGTTTAATCAAACAACTACATTATATAGATAATATTTAAGGAACATAAATATTCAGTCAATTCACTACAACATGAAAATAAAAGCTTCACATTCTCCCACGCTTTTTAAGGAACTGGGGGACAAAGTGACAGATTGCTCCTAGACAGACCCCTCAGCCTCACTAACACCTCTCGCGTAAGGGCCTGGCCCTTACCTTTGCTATCACAAGGGGAAGGGAAGCTGCAGCTAGTCTAGAAGTTCACCCATAAATTTTAAAGCATTTATAATCGCCACTCCCCTGCCCCCGAGATTCTATTCAGTGGACATGCACTACTAGTCTATACAATGCAACATTTCACCAAAGTCACAAGTAACACACTTCCTTTAAAACTGCCCCCTCTGTGTTCTGTGGGGCCTGAAAACTTCTGTTTCCTGTCACAGAAAAAAAAAGTCTTTCCAGTTAAGAGAAAATAAATTAAGTTACTTAAAGAAGCCTGTGCAGTTTTGACATGGGGCTAAAGCTGAGCTGAAACAGCAGTGGGAATGGACACATATTTACAAGTGCGAGGCTTGAGAGACAGAAGCAATGGAAAGGTGGTAATTCCTCCCCAAGCACCTGAATCCTTGTGTACCACGTGCCAAAACCAGTCTTGGCCATGGGCAAGACAAACCATACGATTTAAAGTATAACACTTCTCAACTACCGATCTGCAACACTTTTTGCTTCCAGCTTCAGGTGCAAAGGGGTGAAGGCTCCATCAGCAAGTCTTACAGCAAAGGGAAGCTCATGGCAACATCACTTCCCTTAAGACAGACTGCTAATAGGTAATTAACCTCCACTAAGTGATGGCAAGGTCCAGAGCAGGGATGAGGAGTTTGACATGCAAATGAACAGCAGCTACTGGACTTCACCCAACAGCCTACTGGCAAGTTCTAAAACTTGAACCTAAATTTAAGACACTAAATGGTAAACTTGTCAAGTACTAAAATTGTCTTCCAAAGTGCTAAGCCACATTTGTTAAAGCTATGGAAAAAAAAATTTAAAAAAATCTTGGAGCAGCTTCTGGTTTTGAAGTCCTCCTTGCTCAAACTGACACCCAAATTAGCTCACAGCTGGGGCAGCACACATTCCATAAAGCAAAGCATTTTGATGTTGCATTATGTCCGTGTGCTGGAATTTCTGGGATTTGCTTTAAAAAAAAAAAAAAGTTTTCAGGACAGTTCTTTAGAGAACATCCTGATACATTCATAATAAAAACCTGTTTTATACAGGGACCAGAGCAGGGCTGTACAACTTCCAGATTTTCTTCAGTTGAGCTTGTGAGGCTGAGGTAACACTGCAGCAGGGGCCAGAGGGGAAGCTGCAGGGCACACCGCGATTGGCAGGTTCTACATGTGAAAGAGTGAGGGGTTTACGTTGTTTGGGGTTTTCTTGACTGAAATTCATTGAAAAGCAAACCCATCTCTTGAATCCCCTTGCACTGAAGTATTAAGCCCAGTAAACAGCAAGGTTTTAAGGTGTCAGTTTTCTCAGTACAGCTCTATTTGTTCCCAAGACAATGACTAATAAATCTTTTCTAGGGAATGAGATGAGCTCTAGCTGCAATACTCTTGGAAATAAGTTCTCTACCCATCTTTTATATGGATAACCATTAGCAAATTACAACATTTAACACATTCCTTGGCATATGTTACTATTGAATAGACTGACTTAGCCATCCAATGCTCAATACTTCACAGAGGCTACTGTAACTGTGTCAAATGTATTAGAAATCCAGATTTACCTGGACAAAATTAAGACATTCCAAACCGGAACACTCATTCAGTTATCATGCATTAGAAACAAAAAAGCATGGCAAACACTGGAATGCACTGGACTAGGTCATTTAGTCTCCTAGGGAAAAACCAAAAACCCAAACCAAAGACTAAATTAAATACAACCCAGAATACTGTCTAATCATATTAATAAGTATACGGAGAGAGCCTGAAGGCATCATGTGTATCATCCATGAAGATAATGGTGGTGCCTTCTTGTAATATTAAAGAATTCATAGCTATAAAAAGAGAGTCCCATCTCAGTTTTCCAGCACAGCTTATTTGTGTTCCTTTGTTGGTGCGTAGTACAGTTCCATAGGTTTGTTCACTTTCCAGTACTTCTCGCTGACCAGTTCCAAGGAGAATGACCCATTTAATACCTAGAAGAGAACACCCAAACAGAAATGAAAAGAATCTGATGGCTTGCCTGGGTGGTACTTGTAGGAACAGACTACTTAAATCAGAGGAATCCACTGACTTCAAGAAGTCACTGATAACGTGGAATGAGTTATTAGCGAACCACTCGGCATCAAAAAGCAGCAGTGCCAGCTGTTCTGAACTGCCGAGCTCACTGAAACAGCACCAAAACCACTTTTGCAATGTGAATTAGTTCTAAGTAAAGTGGACTTCTGTTTTCCTCTCTGTAAAGAGAGGGAGTAGTAAATGTGTATTTAAAGCAGAAGCATCCTGCTTTTGTCTAAGAGACAATCTGTGGTGATGTTTGAAAGCTGTTTGAAATAGATTCTTATTTCAAAGTGACTGCCTATCTCTTAGCCAGAAGACTTTATTCAGATAAACGCCCAAGTGTAAGACCAGGCTCAGAGTTCAACCTAACTGTGATGTTGCCTTGTTGTTGTACCTGTGTATTCTGAAGTCAGCACCTGAGATTCTTCCCTAAGCGTACTTGGCTGCTCCGTAGCAGAGAATTAGAAGCCTACACAGAAGGGGAGAAACGCTACCTCACAATAGAGGCTTCCTTGGTGCTAGCACTATCTGCTCCTCCAACAAGATTCTCAGATAAAGTAATATTTTTCCTCTTTGATTCTAACTGTAAAATAATGACATAAGTCAGCTAGCGGTTGCTGGCATCGCTGGATTTTTCCCAAGTAATTTATATGTCTCCTTTTCTATTAACCAAGCTTTTGCTGTGCACATTTTGCCACAAAGGAACTAATCTGCTTCTAAATAAACAACTTGTTGCTATGAATTTTATCCCTAAGCCAACTCAGGAAGAGTCCAGCTGAGTGGATTTTTAATCAAATCTTTATCAAAGATGTCTTGATGATCAGTTTTGCTCTTAGACAGAACTTCCACTTACAGTGAACTGCCCATTGGCCGTAGCAATGTAAATGGTGTACTGCTTCTCGCTGGCTGTGTCGAGGTTCATCTGGTTTGATTCTCCTTTGCTACGAAGCTCCTCCAAAGCCAATCTCACAGCCAGGTACTTGGACAAGTGATCGACGGTGGCATTGCCTGAGGTCTTGATGTATCTGCAACAACCACCACAACGATAATCAAAGACACTTGAGTTGCAGGCATGGGAAAAAGACATCAGGAACACCCCCAACTATTAAGCATAGCATGTGAAAAGACATGTGAAAGATAGTTCACAAAGAATAATATTAATTGCTTACATGCAAGCAGCTTACCAAATTATATTGTTCCCAAGTGTCCTTACATCTTTGTGACACTTCCCCCACAAGCCCTCCTGCTCTTTGTAGAGGGAAGACAGCACTGTCCTGTCACCTGCTCGCAACGAGAAACCTAAGAACAGGGTGTCGAGGGGTTTCGAGAACTACTCACGACTGCTGAAATCTTCTACACAGAGGTGGAGTCTGAAGTGCCAGGACAGAAAGCTGTAAGGTGCAAGAGCTGTACACGTGACACTGCACCTCATAAAGTTACTCTGCCTTATTGTCTCACTATCCGTTCTCACTTTAATTCTTCACACGAGACTGCAAATGCTGCAGAAGCCTCTCCCAGAAGCTCAGCTTTCTCTTTGCCTTTTAGAACAGCCCCCAGAACTCCCCTGCAATCCCAAACCAAAAAGACAAGCTGGCTGAAACTTATAATATATTTATAGGCACTACAGAGAGATGTCTCATCGGGAGAGAAAGCCAGGAAGAGATCTGAGGAAACGCCACGAAATTGCTCATTGCTGTGATCCAGAACTTGCAGTCTATGCTTGTACTGGATTGTGAAAAAAAATGCCAGGAAAAACTTCCAGCCTCCAACTCCCGCTGACACAAAGCTGCTCCAAAAAATGCTGACACTTATGCAAGGTTTATTTATTCCCAAGGAATCTTATAATAAGTAGAAAGGGGCTGATATACCATCATCTTAGTACCTACTGTGAACTACAGTGCTAGAAACCCTTAAAAAACATCTTCATTTGTGATCAAAGGCTTCAAACAGATTCCTACTGTATTCTTCATGAGAGTTGAGCAGTACCATCTACCTGACTTGCAATGGAAAGGGGCAAAGAGTGCATATGGGAAACAGGATGTGGTATGACTGAAGTAAATCGATTTTAGAAAGCGCCAAGGAGTGGTAGAAGAGAAAAGTCACAGCAGAATACATGAGGAGGACTGGAAGACATTTACCTCGTCTGTGCGCTGTCATCATTCTCCATGAGGGTCGGGTGAGGCCTGAAGACTAATTCGATTTCACTAGCACCATCCATGACGGGGTCTATTGCCACAGTTGTGTTGTTATTGTCCAGTTCTAGCCCAGAATCATCCGAGGTTTTGGTCCTCTTGTTGCTGGGCCCCGCTTCCTGATTGCTGTGCGTTGAGGCATTGCTGCAGTGTGAGCTGTCACCATTGTCTTCTGCTCCGCTGCCATTCTCAATCTGCTGTTTCTTGCCCCTCTGTAGCCTGACCAGAAACCAGGAGGAATGGATGCGGATTAGCATTCGGAATTCACCCAATGTATAGGCCCACACCGCTTGTACAACTCCTCCCACTCTCTGTCATGCCAGAAATAACACACATGCATGCACAAGCACTAAACTAAACGTTTCAGAGATATTTAAAAAAAATTTTTTTAAAAATTCATTTTTTCTTATAAAAAGACACTCAGAGACGAGGCGACGGATTTTTTCCTATCCCTCAAACACCTTTGAGACACATTTTAAGATCATTTTTAACTTCATACAGTTCATTTCCACGCAACTTCAGACCATTATTTTCATCTAAATATGAATCCACGTGATGAAAAATATAAATCACACCGTGCTTCACTACAACAAAGCTTAGGGCCTCTTTCCCAGTTGATTATCTCAGGTTTAAATGCACACCCAGAATTTCAATACCGCATAAACATATATTCCAGCCTTGTGAATTAAGTCACAACTAAAACTTAAATTCTGGCATTATATGCAGCTATTTGGATGTAATGGTAATATGTTAGTACAGGATTCATTGTATTACAGTTAATTATCAGAGACATGATGGCCATAATTTGGTAAATCTAAACTGAAATCTGTCTGCAGGGACTGATACAAAGGTTTCTATTAGTAGACAAAAGGTTAAAAATTATTTCGGCAGACTTCAGAGGAGAGAAGAGGCGTCTCAAGGTGTACAGGGAGTGAGGACAGAGGGTGTATTTTCAGCGTTGAGGTTACATGTGGACAAATAACGGGGATTACGTACCTGTTCATAGCCTGAATCTTTAATCCCTCCTCAATGCTGTGACTTAAAGCTTGCTGGTTGTTGTGCTTGCTGATTCTGGCGAGCACCCTCTCCTGATGAGCTTCGTATTCATCTCGGCTTGGATAAATTTTACTGATGAGAGCATCAAAATTGGGATCTGGTCTCAGTGATCTCTTTGAAACTAGCTTTTTACGACAGGTGGGACACTCTTTGTTGCTGGATATGAAGAAGGAGGAACAAAACAATACTGACTCTGGCAAGAACAAAAGTCTGCCCTAATGCCACAATTCTTAGTCAAAGTGCTCACTAATACTCAATATTTATAGTAAATCTGGAATGGGGCTTCTATCTATCTTCTATTTAGTTCCAGATATTTAAACAAAACCCCCAAACATGTATCTCCCTGCTTCATTTTTTTTTTAAAGTATGTTTTAGCAAACTGTATTTAGATTGAAGAGTTCAGAGAGTTCCACTCCACTTTAATCTTCTGGCTTGATTTTCACCTAGAAAAAAATCTGCATGTCTAGCAGAAATTATATTAAGGCATAGTCTTTCTAGCACTCCCAGGACAAAACAAAGATTAAGGAACCTATTATATAGTTCAAGCACTAATTACCGGGAAAACTAAACCAGTTTTGTCCTTCTTACCATTTTGTTCTCATTTAACTAAAAGTTAACAAGTTCACACAATTTTTTTTCCTGTAAGAGGAAGAGGTTTCAATAGCTGAAACACTGGCGTCTTTACCTCTGATAGTTTTCTTGGTTCTCTCTAATGTATTTTTACTAATTACTCATCAGAATTTCCACAGGCACAGCAAATTAAGCGGGACCTCTGAACACAGGTAACTGCCATTATCAGAAAAAGATACATCATTGACTTAATTGCTGTTGGTTACCTCAGAATTCTGTTGCTTTTGGGAAAACATGGACTTGTAATTGAAGAATACAACCAAAATTATTTGTACTTTAGCACAAGTTGTTTCAGTAGTGAAGCCTGGAAGTAGGACTACTGCTGAAAGGCCACACGATTTGCAATTTATTATTAGGAAAAGGAAGAAGAAGGGAAACGAGACGCATTTTTGTAAGTAATGTAGTATAGTTTTGTTTTGCTGTTACTGGATCTAAAAGAAAAAAAGAAAAATGGGAAAAAGAAGAGAAAAGGGGTTTTCAACTCCTTGCAAAAAATGAAGTTATGGCATGATTTTTCATACAAGGAAAAAGGCCAGCTCTGCTCTGCCGCTGATGGCTGAACACAAAAGAATGAAATATGAAAGGTGGGCCACGCGTTCAGAAACTTGCAGTGCAGAGGCACGCAACCATTCCACAACACCACCCAGGGCTTAAAGGATTTCCTTGATCACATTTTCATCTAAAGTGAATCCCTCTTCCCTGCAATAATGTGTACATACCCACTCCTGAGGGCTGTAATGATGCAGTCAGCACAGAAGCGATGCAAACATTCTTTCGTCGTCATTGTGTTCTTCAACATATCCAGACAGATGGGACACATCAGTTCACTGTGCAGGCTCCTCGGTGACACCACTATTTCCAAGCCATCAGTGATCGCTTCCTAGCGTGGGATAAAGTAAAAGGTCTTTAGTGGAATTCAACTTCCTCACGGAGATTGCATGTTTTACTAGTCTTTTAGAGGAAACACAGTAAAAAGACAAAATGAGACACATACACAACCGCATCAAACACACCACTAAAGAAAAGAATGAAAGAGAGAAAGATCAAACATCTTTTTTTTTTTTTTTAATATGATGAGAAACGGATTTTTTAGTGAGGAATTTTAAAAAAAAAATTCTATAATTTAGAATAGGCAGTTAAGACTCATAAAGGAAAAACAAAATCTTAAACATCGAGTTTCAAGTTCTAGAAAGTATTAAAGCAGCCGTGCCATAGAGGACAGCTCTTTAGCACGTATTACCTGAGGCGTTCGTTGCAATTCATACAGACTGAGCTCCCACGTTTTGCTCAAAGGTTGCGTCCCATTCGTCTGCACGGCTTGAGACATGGCTGGGAAATAAAAGAGAGAAAGTTGGATGCTCAGGAACAGGACCAGCTCCCTGTCCCGAGCAAGTGAGGCGGCCCCGGGTCTGTACAGACACCACGGTCTTTGTGCCGACACGGCAGAAGTACGGGGTGAACACTTGTACATCCCCATAGCAGGCTCCGCTGCATTACACAGGGATAATCCCAGGCTCCGTACACTCCAGAGGAACCGAGGGAGTCAGCCAGCTGTGAACACGCTGCAAAAAGCAATTAAGGTTGTTAAACAAAAGTGACACAGAACTGAAGGCCATAAAGCTTTGGCCGGGTGGTGCAAAAGCTGCAAATGCCACCTGATGCGGAAAATGTTAATAAACCATCCACTGACAAACACGGAAACGGGTCAAGTAGGATCTGCTTGCTAACCGAGTGGAAGGGCAGAGTTATGCACGCACCCAGAAAACTAGCTAAACGCGGCCACTGGAAGCATGCTATAGTGCCTTTCTTTTTCCTCCTGAAAATCCAGCGCTAAGGGTTTCCAATTGGGAGTTTAGAGAATACTGAGAGATCAAGTTACACCCAGGCACTGGGTAATCTCACTCAAGAGCTGCGGTTCTCCTCTGCAATCCTGCTGGGCGTTGGTGGACGTGCACCTGATCTGCAACAGCATTTTTGGGGGGGTGAGGGGTGGTGAGGTGGTGGTGGGGTGTGAGTCAAAAGTTTTTAAGTTTCAGAAACACAAAATACACACAGTATCAGGGTTTCGCTCATTTTTTGTATCAGTAGTGGCAGATGGGCATTCCTGGAAATGGACAGGGCTAAAAATAACTGCACTCAACAGAATGATGCACCCATCAAAATTTGGGGATTATTGTACGAGGTGAGACAAAATTACTACCCATGATCACTGCAGACATGTGAAAGAAAGTCAGGTCAAAACGACAGAAGAAAATGATGTTTCTGAACAGAAAATACTTTCACACGAGGGGAAAGAGGACAATCCTCCCCATTGCTCCAAAACCCTCTGTCTTGAAGCAGGAAAACTTATCCCAGACTGTGCGATGTGTTTAAAAATAAAATGTAACCATATAAGAGGCAAGATCACAGTTGCAGACATTTCTACTAGGTGGAAAAAGCAGAAGGGCTCTCTTCATTACTTTTATCACTTTTTTAAAAACCTAGGCTTGTATTTCCAGACCTTTCAAATCAGCAGCCAAATGTAGAGTCTATCGGCACCTACCAGGTACGTTATAATCCAATTTCCAATTCATCAAGTTCTGTATGAAAAGGGTCAGCCTCTCTGGAGAACAAGGTTACTTTATAAGCTTTAATTAATTGTTGAGAGAAAAGCAAGAGAAGCAGTGCAGAAAACATTATTATATCTACTTTTACCCAGGCACAGAAATCAGAGTTTTCTCACCTTATGAAAAAAGGGGGAGGGGACAAAACAACCTGACGTAAAACGGCCACATCCACTATTATGTCTAATAAGTAATAACGGTCTGAAGAGGCAACAAAAGAAATAATTAGGATATGACAGACCATCAACTCCAATTTTTACTATATAAATATTGTGCCCTAAAATTCAGTTTACTTGGCATAAGAGACATGTTCCTCTGTGTGGATCAGAAAAGTAAGATGTCCAGTTAGGACCTTACCTCCCTGTTAAGTGACCAGTTGCCACAACCCCGCTGCAGCCTTTCAGCTCCCAGTCTGGCCAAGAACCGGACCATCCCATCAGGATTCTGGGGATTTTATTTAAGTTATTCGGAGATATGAATTTAATGACAGTATTAAGCGTACTAGGGAAGTGTACTAGTAGGAAAGAAAGGAAAGAGTATTTCTTTGTATTCTAATTTCCACTATTATTTAAGGTAATTCCAGGCATACGGGAAGCCAAGTCCTTTGGGGTAAGGATTTTTCTTATGTGTTGTTGCCAGTCGGTTGTTCTAACAGTCCCCCAACATTATTATTCTGCGTCTGCGCTGGATACTACTCTTCAGTGCTTTTAAAGCTGACACATAAAATTATCTATCATTTCAACTACTGAGAGAAAGTTGTGAAGCTGCTAATCATCCACACCCTTCCCAAAATCTGCTGAAGCGCACAGACTGTGGGAGATTAAGACAACTAAATCCCAGTAATTCCAGCCTCTCTTAAGCGAAAAGCCTGCTCCCAACATCACACAGCTCCATCACAGCAAAGAACCTGTCTGAGCAGCCCCATAGCAAAGAGATCATCGCATGCACAAGTCACATCTTGCCTAAACTCGTGTGCTTACACTTGCTAACACAGAACTGCAGCTCTCCGGGTGCCAGACCGTCAGCAAACCTCTCAATCTGGAGAACAAGTGTATTAACGCTCTCATTTATATTGCATCCTTGCCTACAAGCCCGAGGCCACGCTGCAGAAGACACGGTACAAGTGTCGTGATAAATAATTGACCAGCTTTATTCTAAAGGCTTCTAATCTGAGATGCTGAGTGCTTCATTCTCACCCTAAGGTCTGCAGTAAAAGCACTTTCACCTTTTAAGAGGAAAAATACCGGCCTTAAAGCGAAAAGCTGGAGAGATACACATACTCCATTTTATGACTAGCAAACACCTCCTCTCCTCTAGTATGTACAAAGCTGAAATCTGTAGAAACATGGTAAATTCAAACACGTGGAGCCCCCTGCCAAGAAAAAAAAAAATTAAAAAAAAAAATCCCATTACACCACCGCATGGAGCTTCTAATCTGCTAGATGATGAACAAATAAGCCTCCTTAGTTTTCTTCCCTGTTCCCCTACCATTTCCAGATCTGTATTGGGCCTGAGTGTTGACTGAAACGTTTTGATCAATTATATCAATATAGCCCCACCATGGCTGAGATATAATAAAACCAGAAAACTAACATTAAAACAAAACACAAATTTTACTTTCAGATGGGCACATCCAACTCCCACTGGACATCAGATAAATGATCGATGGGCACAATGAAGAAGTTACTAATAATTATTTGTACATACATGAGTGCCAGATGTTCCCCACACTCAAGGTTGTGCCAAGTTCTACATTTAAAGTACAAATCCAACCTGTTCTATATGAAAAAATAACATATTCTCCTTTTCTTTATAGTATTGTGTCACCAGAATGTGTATTAGAAGTTATAAGTAAGCATTTCTACAGGCTGCTTGAAAGCACCTAATGTTTCAGACAGTTTGGCAGATTCTCTCATTTGGCACTTAAAATTGAGTCTAGATTTCTCAAAATGTGAAGCTCATTGAAATCCATTGTAAAGGTCACACTAGAAAGATTCACATTTTTTAGTCTTATCCCATTACTTTCAATAACAAAGCTTTTCATCTAGAAGACACTCGACTACATGAGAAGTTACTTTATGGCACTCAACACTGGAAGTACATAAAAATGAGGGAACCTGTGTTTATTCCCAAAGCAAGTATTAGAAAGCTCTGCATTTTCAGATGGTCAAACTGATAAATTCAAAGTTTGTCGGTCTATAAAGAGCAGTTAGCAAAGAGAGACAACCTCATTTCTGCCCTAGAGCGCTACAAGCAAGGAGGGGAAAAAAAAGGAAAAAAAAGGTTGTATAATTAATTCAAGACCACAGACTCAAAACCATCCCAAAGCAGCCAATAGAACCGAGGAATGCAGAGAAACCTGAGGCAGTGGCACAGTTTAACAGCCTCAGCAGTGGGTAACGCTACAGACATTTTCCCAACATGATTGTCCCTCTCCATCACACTAGTTCTGAGTTTTTAGATTTCCTGATAACTAGTCCCAAGCTTCCATTTTCCACAACCTGCCCCATAAATCTAATAGGCACTTTTCTTCATCATAGAAAAAAAAACAACAATCCTTCCTTGAAACCCAAGTACCACCACCTGATGTTGTAATTAAGGAACAGCCAGCAGGCTACGGACAGATGACATCTGACAGAGGGGGGAAAAAGATACTACTACTGGCATTTCTGCAACACACTACCTTGCTAGCGCTTGGGCTTTTACAGTCTCTTCACTGTAGTTATTCTCCTAAGGAAGAAAGTGGTTTTGCCTGGTGCCTCGAGATGCGGCATCTTCCAGTTAATTGCCATTCACCATTTACTGGACCTGAAATGAAGCGCTGCGGGGAGTGTGGCAGCATTTCCACTCTGGCCCTCGAGCTGCTCGTCCTGCCCTTTAGAAACAGTGCTGTGACCTCACACAAACCATCTGCCACACACATGTACACCTAGGGAAGAATCCAATCAATCTAGCCCTAACAGAAGTGACCAGAGAGAGAGAATCTTCCCATTTTAGATATCAAAAGCATTAAGAAAAAAAATAATATCAAATTAAACTTTTGATCATACTCAAGGCTCTTTTCTCCCAGTGTTAAGAAGAGTCATGTACTTTTGGACATGACAGAAGTATGTGATTTTAAGTTGGTGCTCGTCTGTACATTTATAGCAGTAAAGTATAATAGCCTATAAGCACTGTATGCCCATGTACATTGCTCTTACGTAGCTGATGCTCCAATTTGAGTTTTATTCTAATGAGTTCTGTTCCCTGCTAGGGGTATCACCAGCCTTTTCACTGAGGTCAGTAACCTCAGTCCTTAGTGTTCAACTTTTATTTACAGTTCCATATCATACCCTCCCAGACATCTCCTGAGCTACAAAAATGGTAATACATGAAATTATCACATTTGCAGAGAGCACTCTATATATCATGTTAGCTGCCTCCAGGTAGTCCAGAATTCACCCATCTTCCTCTAGCTGTCATACCTCTAAATGTGCAAACTCATCACATTCCAAACCCAGCATATTCCTAAACTAAAAAGCTTAGATTTTTTCCCTCTCGGAGGGATTAAGTAGAAAAATTTTGAGGTTTTGGTACAAAAGAAAAAGCAAACATTGCCCACTGTTCTAATGCAACAGGAAGTAAAATTATTTTAATCATTACAGCTAAAAAATCCTGGTACTTACCTTTTCACACAATATATATTTTGTCCAAAGTGAGTACTAAAATATGATACAACAGTAGCACCTCCTGCCAGGAGTAAAAACAAACCTGTTAGAGGAACAGTACCTTTTCACTCCTCATGTGGGCAAACAAATCAGACAAACGCTTGACTTAAAATTTGCCAAAGACCTTTGCCAACAATTCCTATGAAAAGGAAAACAGCCATTACCAAGCCATGATTTAGCGCTGTGAAGTACCAATATTAAGCAGAACTCTGGGGGGGTGTGAGTAGGATTGCCATTTTCTCTGTTATTTGTTAAATTTTATGTAAAGTTTCTCATATTGTGAAGCATGCTACTGTAGTTCTTAATAAAGTTCTTAAGCTCTTAGAGTTAAATCAACCTTAGACTTCAGAATTAACAACCAACTGTGAAGGAGAAAAGCAAAAATGCCTTCCTAAAATCCTGCCTAAAATTCATTGCAGTGCTGGATCAGATCAGAGGAGGAGGGATAAGAGATTGAGAATTTGTGGGAGTAAACAAAAGTAAACCTTCAAACTCCAGAAAAGTTGAATCTGTCACAACAACTAAACACATACAAACAGGCTGGGAATAATACATATTGCCTTAGGATATTTTTAATCAGACTTATTTTTTTTTTTTTGGTCCCTTTTTTAAATTAATTGTCTAGTAGCATGTTTAGAGTGCACTGCACCTCACAGTGTGCAGTAAAAGACCACGTTTACGTGGATGTGACTGTCTGAAAATACCCCATGCCCTGCTACTGTGGAGTGTACCCCCTTGCCACTGAATTACGCTTCACAACCAGTGCTTTGTTTTTACAGTAATTTCTTACCCTGGTACATTTTTTTGAGGAGAACCAATTTCTTGCTGTCTCCCTGACAGCATAGCTGAAATAACAGCTGCAGAAAGCAAGAACTGACCACTCTAATCAATAAGGTTAAGTTTGATGATTTCAGCAACCCTGTTGCTAGCCTTTTAGTTTGTTGTACGTTTTAACAGGAATCCTATGAACGTACTTGCTCTCCAAACCAAATGATCTTTCCCATCTCCACAAATGCTGTTACTAATTCAGCAGCAAAGGTTAAGTCTCTAGAAAACTAATCTTCTACTTTGAGTTTTTACACTGGGAACGTGGAGAAATGCAGTCCTTGACTGATAACTGTGCTGGTAGAAATCACTTACATAGCTACAGTTACATCAGGAAAACAAAAAAAAAACCAAAACACCACAGCACAGCTGTTTGTTACCCAACAGCTCAGCACTTTTGATGGTGATAATGAAACACACTGCTTCAATTTCACCTTCAGGACTTTGCAGTTTTAATACAACACTCTGCTCACCCAGATAAAAAACTCCTGACAGAGGTATGTGTAGTCAAAGCTTTCATGTTCCTTCCTGACAGTTGTGGTGGTGTCAGGCACTGTGATCATCAAAACTTGCACTCTGTTCCACTGGGAAGGATACCTTCAATAGGATCTTAATAAACAGGAGCTACAGAGCTAATATATTGCTTCCTTAGTCCATGTGTTAAGAGCACTCTTCAGGGCTGTACCTGCTGCTCCCCCCACTGCAGACCAGCTCACTCACCACCCAGTTGCCGAGACAGCATAAAACTGAAGGCACGTTGAAATTAGCAGGCTGGACCCTGAACTGCAATCCTTTAGGAGCCAGCACAGATCTGCTTCCACTTCCACTGGGAAACCAGCATGGGTTTGTTATGTTTCATTGCACCAGCAGAAAAAATGAAAGCCTGCTCATTGGCTCCTTGGACTTCTGCTCTGGCTGCTTTGTTACAGTGCTATTGGATCCAAGATGCTTCTAAACAAATTTTAAGAAACATCATAGAAGCTCAAGCCAAATATACTGTACATCAGGTGTACTGCTCTCCCCAGGCAACTGTGATTGCATTAAGTGAGACACTTTGTTATTCTTCCCTTCAGCATACCTACCATCCATCACATTTATTAATATAAATGGCAGTAAGCAGTAGTATTCTAATGAGTTTATATTGTGGGAGAAATTCTGAGACTATCAGATCAAGACATACGCTTGGGTTTCAGTTTTTCCAGAGCTATGTTAGCCACAAAAATTTCTCACCTGCTTACCAGTTATCATAGTGGACCTAGCTACAACCAATAGCGATATAAATTTCTTAATGAGAACAAATGACAGCTTGGTTATTAATAAACAGGAAATAAACTCCCCCACAACACTTGCGAGACAAAAAGAAAGATTCAAGTCATCGTATGCATGATTGACTTAGTAGCTACAATAAATATATAGAAAAAAAATTGTTAATTTGGCAACCAGACAGCTTTCGTCTAAAGCTGGGTGACAGCTAACAACAATTTGTGTTCTAAGGAGTCTCTGTCAGATAAAACTGTATATTTTGTAAACTACTGCAGGAGCAATACTTACACAGTTTAAACCTGGTAATCATCCAAAATAGTTTAATGTTATCCCTGAGTGGTAAAGAGTAAAGAATGGATTAGGTTTTTAATTAGCTAGCGGCATACTACTGCTAACTCCCAGCTGTTCACAAGAGAGCTCCACGATCCAGAAGTGGGGGGAAGGCAGACAGGGATAATTCCTAAAATATTTCTCCACTGCAACAAGTCTAAACAGGTCCATAATACGGAACGCTGCTTATTCCTCAGAAAATTAAGAATTTAAGGTCAGCTACAAAGGCCAGTTATTTTCATCAACAAGCAGAACCAAGGTTAAACTCAATAACATCCCTTTTCCAATCTCTTTCCTCTCTGTTTGCATTATTATTAAACTGCTGATCTATTCAGTAAAATATAGGTAATGGGTATTTAAGCAAAAAAAAAAAAAAAATTAAAAAAAATAAAATTGAAGGAATCCCTTTACTCTGATGCTTCTTTCATACATGTTCTTTGAAATTGTGCTTCAGTAAGAGTAGACCCAGTGCTCCTTCTAAGAAAAATACAACTGAACAGTTGTAGACTTAAGTCTAATTTTTCAGGCTCCCTTTTCCCCATGCCTTCCCCCCCCCCCCCGCATCCTTTTTATTAAGCAAAGAGAAATATTTAAAGGAAGCCAAAGAAATCAACATACCCCAACATCTATTTCACATATAAGACTGATGGCTTTCCTGCAGGTGCCAAACGTATTTCTGTTTCATGATAATACAGCCCTGAAAATGCCAGAATTCTGCTCTAACCACCCAAGATGCCCAACCAAGTCTTAAACTCAATGTATTACCATGTATCACTCTTAAAACACAAAGTGTCATTGACAAAGGGAGCCTGATGCAATTTATTGCACTGGGATTGCGTATTATTTCAACTCTACAACATGCCCGGCAGTGCTTTTCTTGGCAGCTGCAGTAGGGCTGGTGTGTTTCAAAGGTTTGAAGCCAAAGGTCAATACTTTGGCCACTGAAGAAATTAAAAAAAAAAATCCAATGCAAAATCTATGTCCTATTATTATTATGAAGCTGAATGCAGAAAATAATAAGGCATTTATTAAACATTGCAAATAACAATTTGTGGTGTCAATAAGGTCTAAAGATGTTCGAAACTTATTTAAGTATCACTGAAGTGATACAGAGTCAGATCTAGCCACAAAGCTTGTTACCTGACACTGTAGCTCATGCTATTATCTGCCCAGTGAAAATTCCTCCCGTCTCCAGACAATTAGCAAAGCTAATCCCTCCAACAAGTATATCTTTTAATGCGAAACATACTACTTATCAATACCTGCTACTGTGAGAGTAAGTGCCTCTGTCTTAGCTGACAAGTTGAATGCCAGCTCTGAGCTTGACAAGATGTATAAAAATGTCAAATTATCTCATTACAAAAGTTTTTAATGAAAACATAGATGAATACAAATGAGAGCACCTCTGCAGGGAACTCCTATGAAAAATCGAATCTTTGTCACTGGATGAATGACATATTTGATTAAAGAATTTTCCCCAAGCAAAAATAATTTCACCCGCACACCAGTCATGTTTTTTCAAATGCAAGCAATTTCCTTTAATCCTTAAAAGCCTGCGTGCAATGCATAGTTATTACACAGAGCTATAACCACTTCCAAACAGGACTGGATTATGATTTATCATACTGGAAATCATCTTTCTCCACTAGCCGTCCTCTGGATTTCTATGGAATTAGGCACTTGATACAATTATTTTCCATAGAAGATGGTCTGAAAAGCAAATAGCTTAACAAAAATCCTAAGAAGAACACTGCTCAGAGTGTTTGTTTCACATATACGCTATGCCACGGGGTGGGTCCAAGGAAGCCAAATTATTTTGAAGAGCCAGCTATCACAGAGTATAAAAGTTGGCAAGAAACAGGTGCTAAATTCACATCAGAAGTGATGAGAGCGAGTGTGAAGGGAGGAGACACAGCTACAGCTCCCAACGCAGTGTCTTTCTCCAACTGATGCCCTGCTGGGAATGATGACATTTTCACAAGAGCAGTCAGGTCGTTCCCAGTATCAGTTTATCAGCATCATGCCTTGCAGGTACTGTTCAGCACGGTGATGCGCACAGGCTTTAAAAGAAACAAAAGACTCGGAATGCAGTGCAATAAATCATATTGAGTACTGTATTTCAAGCAGGGGCAATTTATAACAACAACAATAATGGCTCGTGACTCCGTTAATCAGCTCTCCCTTCCCAAGGAAGGCATTTGGCAATGCCTCGCTCTCTGGGTCGGTGTTACGGTATGCGGTTGTGGTATGGAGCTGTGTGAGGTACCTCTCCCTACAGCTTCCAGAGTGTGCGTGTGCGTGAACACGTATGTGTGTGTGTGTATATATATATATATGTCCCCGCACCTTAGGGCTCCGCGGCCACACGCCGCTCTGCCGGGGCCGCCTCGGGGCTTGCGGAGCTCCCGGCAGCACCGCCGAACGCACCAGGCTCGGGGGAGACGAAGGGGACCGGGCACCTGCCGCGGCCCCAGCAGCCCCCCCAGCATACGGGGCCGGTAAGCGGGGGGCGAGCAGTCGCGGCCCGGGGGTGGGGTGGGGTGGGGGGCGGGGGGAGCGCCTGACAGAAACTCAGGGCGAGCACACCCACCTGCGCCGCGACTGCCCGGCCGGGGCCGGGGGAGCCTGGCCGCGGCTCCTCCCCGGACAGTCCCCCAGCCTGGGGGGAGCCCACTGTGGGACACCCCCCGCCATGGCAATTACATCAGGAAGGCATAGCCCCTCCTCTGCTCACCCCACACCAAGGTCGGGCACCGCGCCCAGCACCAGACGCCCCACCGGGACACCACCGGCCGCAGCCGGCGACTCCGCACCCTCCCCTACCCCACTAGGAGGAGGGACCCGGCGGTGGCGATCGCGACCGCAGCTGCAGCCGCCCCGGCCCCCGCCCGCCACCCTGCGCTCACCGCCCGCCGGGCACCCGTCTCAGGCCGCCGCACCGCTCGCTCGCTCGCTCGCTCCCTCCCGTCACCGTCTCTCACCGGCAAAGAAGCCGCAGCCCCAGCAGCACAATATGGCGAGCAGCAGCCTCCGCAATGGAGCTCGGGAAATAGAGGGGAGTTACATATTCATGGCCGGGGCTGGGCAGGGGGAGCGCGGATGGGGCTGCCGAAACCGGGCCGCCCAGCGCCCTCCTCCCCCTCCCTCCCCGCCGGCGTTCGGCGGTGGCTGGGGGCCGCTCGCTCCTTTCCCCGCCTTCCCCACACCTCCGCTGCGGCCGCCCGGCCCCCCACTCCCCGCCGCCTGTCAGCGCCGCGCTCCCACTCCCCTTCTCCCTCCGGGCGATGCGGCACCCAGCCCGGCGGGGCTCCCCGCCGCTGCCGCCCTCCTTTACCTCAGCCCCGCGGGTCCTGCTCTCCCGCCCCACGGCCCCTCTCCATGAACGGCCCGCCCCGGCGCGAAGCCCTCTAGCCAGCCGCGGCCCCCTGCCCTGAACCGGCGCCGCAGGCCTGGAGCGACGCCAGCCGCCAGCGGTGTCGCCCGGCGGGAGGGGACTGGGGCCGGGGGGCGGGCGGGCGGGCGCCCTCCCTGAGGTAAAGCCACGGTGGGCGAGCAGTGCGATCTCCTATTTTCCCCTCAGCGCTGCCGAGTAGGGGGTGGGGGCGGCGGGGCTGAGCCTCCCGCAGCCCCGGTGCCCGCCCGGGAGCTGGCGGGTCGGCGTGAGGCGGTGCGGGTACCTCCGTGAGGAGAGAGGCCGGCGGGATGGCGGCGGTGTCCTCGCTGAAGCCCAGACTGACACCGAGCGGTCGCTGGTGTCTCATCCCGAGGTGAAGTGATGGAGTGAGGTGATTAAATTGTCTTTGGGCAAGAGTAGGTCTGCCAGGCGCAGGACACAGTGGGCCAAATGCATGGCCTACAGCTGGCCTTTGCTGGGCTTTCCTCCCTGAATGTGCCTTCTAAATTCCACGGCTCTTGGCCATTCTTCCTCTCGTCCGCCTTTCTGGAGAGAGGAACGTGCCTGCCATTTTGTAGGCCGTGAGACAAAGCCAGGCCCCCAGGTAGGACTGAACTGTAAGGCATCAAGCCCAATGTAATGGCATGCTGCCATCTTCACGCCCCTCAACAAAGGGCTGGAAACTGAAGTAAGACTCTTGTGTTGCTTGTATTTAAGATACAAAAATGCACATTAGACGCTTTTAAGCATCTCAAACCCGCTCTGCAGTTGTAACGTGAAATAAGCATTTGTCTTCTGGTGTCTGCGTTTTAATGTTTGTTAAATTAAGACAGTTTTTATGAGCTTTGGGTCTTCAGTGGTGCCTTTATTGGTCTTGTCATTAACTGTTTTATAGCAAAAGCAAAGCAGTACGCTTAGCGTAATTAAATCTAGTGCGTGTAAAAAGTGAATGGAGATCACCTTGTGCGATGTAAATTTGAATTAATACTTCAGTCTTTAATGATGCAGCAACATCATTTAAGATTATTCAACATGGAGTATTTAAAGCAATTCAATATGGACTATTTTAAATTTTCCTAGAGTTTTACAGTTAATATTCTCATAATTGGAATATTAACAAAGTCCTGCTTTGGACTTTTTCCCTCTTTGCAAAACTTCACGAATTTTTCAGAAATTTTAGCCTACATCAGATTAGTCCTGGTTGTTCTAAATAACTATTTTTATGTAGCAGCTTTCACTCCCTCACGTTCCCCATGACCTATGCCGCAGCCTATATAATTAAATCCTCACAAGAGCTTGATAAGGTAGTCAGCAATAACATCTCTGTTTTCTAAGTGTGATCAAATGTCTCTGCTAAATCTCAGAGGGAGTCAGCTGGGAACAGGATTTAACAGCCCTTTTTTTGTTCCTGATTATTTTTTTTTTAAAGAATTATTTTTCTTAAGTGGATTGTGTTGAGCTCTTTAAATGTTAAAGTTCAAAGCTGGTACAGAACAGAAAAAGACATTCTGATAAGTTCCTCTCTTTAGAATGAAACTAGTCAGAATTAATGACTGAGTTTTTCCTGATGTTTCAGCTGTTCATCAGTGCTGAGGAAAGGAAGACATAGTCTGTCAAGCTATTGCTGAACCAGAAAGTGTCCTTTGGTAAAAGTTCCTTCACTTGTCGATTGTCTCCAGTACTGCAGTGAGTGAAGTAGTTTCTATCTTAATGAACTGTTAATAAAATTTTTTTTGAGATGAAAAAAGCTAAATGAATATTAGGTCATTGAATGTTGCAAAAGTAAGATTTGCAAAATGAAAGCACACAGTTGGAAGGCAGGTGGATCTCCAAAGGCAGATGGAGCGCAGGATGTGTTGGAAGCATCTGATAAAATGCAAAACTATTCAGTGGCATCTGTATTAACAAACTATAAATATTTTTGAGAACATTTTGCTGAAAGGCAGACAAAAAGAAATTCAACACAGTTAAGTTGTGCTAGTGGTGTCCAGCTCATTGTATTTATAAGAATATTTATTTGATTATGGTTTATATTTCCTGTATTTACAACTTAATAGTAGCACCACAGATTTTCTCTGCAATGTGGTGTTCTTGCTACTTCTAAGGATGGCTACCGAATAGGTTTCGAGTGCAGGCTTTCTGTCTGCCAAGATATCAACATGAAGAAGGTTTCCTCTTGAGGGGGAAAATGTGGTGCGGGTGCGCAGTTGTGTTCCCTGCCAGGTACCCTGCTTGGTGTAGAAGCCAGGATGCTACTGGCTCTGCAGTAAAGGGCCTGGGGGCGGCATCCTGGGTGGCACAAACAGGGGCATGGCCAGGAGATCAAGAGGCAGATTAGGCCCTTCTGCTCAGGACTCGTTAGATCACATCCAGATACCGTGTCCAGTTTTGGGCTCCTAGTACAGGAAAGTCATTGAGAAACTGCAGCAAGGTCAGGGAGGCCCCCAGGGTGGTTGGAGCTGGAGCACTTGCCCTGGGAGGAGAGGCCACAGGAGTGGGGCTTGGCCAGTCTGGGGCGGGGAAGGCTTTGGGGACCCTACACCATCCAACCCTTTCCTATGAGGTTACTGAGAATACAGAGCCAGGCTTTTCTCAGAGTTGCAAAGGAGCAAGGTGAGAGGTGACAAGAAACTGAAACAAGAAAGATTTGGACTGAATGGAGGGAAAACCTATTCCCCATGAGGACACTCAAGCAGCAGTACAGTTTGCCCAGAGATGTTGTGCCATCTCTATTCTCGGAGGTTTTCAAGGCCACCACTTGGTTCAAGCCCTGAGCAATCTGGTCTGACCCCAGAGATGAACAGGGTGGCAGGCTGGACAGAGACCTCCTGAGGTCACCTCTGGTCCAAGTTATCCCATCACTCTGTGATTCTGCACTCACAGTGCAGACAAGAAAGACTGGGATATGGGTAATACTGTATTTCAAACCTTTGTGAGCATTTTTATTCTTTGCATCTTGCTTTGCAGCAGGTAGAAAAACCATGCAGCATGATAGCTGAAAAAGCTTTCATCAGCGTGTGATTTTCACCATTCCTGGTGTAATGGAAACATTTCTTCTTCTCCTTGCAGCAGCAAAATAATAGTAAAGAAAAATACTTGAGTCAACTGAGACATGCTGTTTCCACGTCCTCCTTCCAGGTAAAATATTTATTAGCTGTTAAAGTGATTGAAGGTCACCCATTCACTGCCTTTTAGAAACCAGTATATAGAGAGAAGAAAAATGAAAATAAAGTACTCCCATTTTAAAAGTCTGGAGGCAGGGAACTGTAAATAATACACAAAGGGTGGGAGAAGGTAGGAGGAAATGTCCATGTTGGTGCGTTACTCTGCTGTGGTATGTTACAGTAAAGAAAGATGAGTGTATAAATAAATGATAGCAAGGGAAAAATAAATGGGCAGTGGATTGGTAAGATGAGGTAAGTTAATTGGTGGTGTTGCAGATTGCCTGAGAGACTTGTCTGCCCTGGCATTAGTAAAATACTCAATCAACCCTTTTTCTCATGCTGTCTGCCCTTGTCAAACAGAGCAAGAGACATTTCTGAGGCATTTACCCTTTGTGCAGGTCACAAAGTGTATACAAAGCAGCCTTCCTTAGGGTCAAATCAGACACAAACACGGCAGGAAGAAAGGGCACTGAGCTCAGAATTGATGGTTGTGCTACAATTTAAGATTTAGATTCTTTAAGAATAAGGCAGAGGCAAGCAAGCTGCATGATCTTTAATGAAAAATGTTCCATATTATGAATGAGAAAGGAGGGAAATGAAACAAGATTGCTCAGCACAGATTGTATTGTGGCAGGTCACTTTCTAGAGGAAGTTCAGAGTACAAGAAAACCCTCGGAATACTTGCATGTGATGCGGGTGTTTATTGCAGCTTCAAAACTGAACTAAGAAACATTTGCTTGACATTGGTAGCTTGAACTGGCAGGTGCCGTTGGCGCAGGTGGGTGGACCGATGTGACATATTTGTAGTAACATATTTGCAGAACAAAAAGCCAATGCATATTAACTACTCACAGAGGTAATGTGAATAAGTGGGAATTGTAGCAGAATCCATGTTACTCGAGGATCAAAATGCACAAATTAGGGATTCTATCAGCTTTATTCCTTTGGAAAAAAAAGTTTTGCATGAGGCACTGCAGGATCTTCAGTATTCAGGCCTCACCTGAATTAAGTTCTTGCTTTCAAAGAGTCACTGAAAACCAGTAGCCAGTGTTTGGACAATCACTGATGACCAAGAGGGAAAGATATTGCTAAAAATAGCAGTTCGTAAGTCCTGAATGAGCTAGGACTAGCAGAGATGGGAGCAGGTGGTAACATAGTGGATGTTGTTTAGGAAGGGTCAGAGACTTATTTCCCCCTCCAATGTATCCTAAAAATGTTGGTGCATGTGACCCTCATACAGCCGTAATAAACTCATGGCTGCAATGCACTTGTTAAGCAGTGTGCAGAATGGCAACAGATTTTGAGCAAGCAAGGGCATAAAATATTGCACCAGCTTTGATAGAAACAGTATGAGGCCAAGTTCTCTAGCGCAGATTGCTTATAAGAAGTTAAAGATGACAGAGAGTATAGGAAAAAAATTATATCGACTCTTAATTGGTAATATAGTCTAATAGGTTTGGTAGTTGTATGGGTCGTGAAGCATTCCAGTGTAGATACAAGCCAAACGATCATACAACCGCAACTGGTGAATGACAGTAGTAAAGTGGTATCAGTAACTAGTAATTCAGAACTGGTAGTCATTCAAAGGTTCTGAAAGTAATCAGATCAAAAAAGTAAAAACTCAGGTCAAAACTAGCCAAGAACTTCAGGAGTAGCTGCAAGATAATATAATCTGCTTTATAAAATGAAGTTTCAGGCAGTGATCAAAGGACATTGTCAATTTAAAAGAGGAAAGGTAGCTTAAAGTAGCATGCCCCCAAATTACAGAAAAGGCCATACAGATGAAAAAGTTAGTATGTGAAATTCATATTCTTAAACATTTCAAAAGGCAAAACCCCAAACTCACTTAGACTGAAGAAAAAGTATTTACAAAATCTATATCCTCAGGGCTTGTGCTTGAAAATACACAATGTTTTCAGAATATTCATACTTTAAATAAGATTTTGTGTCTCCTTAGTTTGTGAAATGTCTTCGAGGCATATTAAGACATTTGACTGAAATAGCAAAACTGGATAATTAGAGGTATCATTTGTAAAGACATGCTTAATTTGGACTTCTGGAGTGAGGTAGCATGCACTTAATGGCTGGTATTAATTCTGAATTTGATATTTAAGACAGTATATCAACAGGTGTAGAAATGCAGTGAGACAATGTAATTATTTAGTCAGGTAATTAGACAGCTTATTAAAATATTTTCATTTGGTGGGAACTTTATTTTAGACATTTCCTTTACCCCTTTAATACGGTAAGAGAAGATAATGAATTCCATTTATCTAAAACATATTGTTCAGCCACAACAAAAACAAAAGTAATAATTGTTTCTTCTTGCATGGGCTGCCAAAAAAAATCAGAACTGAATAGCCAGAACCTGTTTATTTGCCCAAAGTAGCAACTTTCTGGCAGTGTTTACAGCCATTCAGGTACCCTGACATCAGTGTGACTTTACTATTGCTAGTTTCCGTTCTGGTGTAGATTCTTGCAGGTGAAGCCAGCTGTCTGCTCCTACTTTCTTGTCCTCTAAGTTATTCTTTCAGAGTGCACTGAACTTTTTTTTGGCTTGAATTCACTAGTGATTTAATCTCTCATAACAGAGTATTATTCTTGTCCCGCTTATTTCAAGGGATGAGAGTAACACAAGTGGTTTCCTTCTACTTGTGGGATGTTGTGTATTATGACCTGTTCTGTGTGGCTAACGGATATTCAAAACTCAGGCTACAAAACATAAGTTAATGGATACCCTTCCATTCCCAGAAATCCAGGGCCGGGAGATAAAGACAAAAGAGCAGTAACTCATCATAAGCAACTAGTAAAGCAATAAAACGTTACTCCCCTTGAATGCTAAGTCAAATGAGTCTTCTAATTAAGAGTATGTCTAGAAAGAAAAACACGAAAAGGAACTCCATTCTCTATATAACTGCTCTAAGACATACCACTGCTAGCCTGGGAGGATTCTTCGCTTACCCGTGGAGCATTTTTGTCCCCTTTTGAAGGAGATTAAAGTATGCGTGTGTCTGGCAAAGTGTCGCTGACCTTCTTCTATTCTCTAGTCGCCACGTGCAATAAAGGTTCTTGATCCTTTCTTCTTGAGGGAGAAAGTCCATAACACATTTCCCACTAGTGTCACGGCTAAGGGCCAAGGCTAGTTTGTGCTAGTGCAGTTATTCCTTGCAAATGTGTGAATGAAAAGCAAAGTCTGGGAGAAAAAATTCCAAAGGTGAATGAGAGAAGTGTGTGTTATTGCCCTAAACTGCTTGTGCTACAAGAATGATAATAAGGAGGAAGCAGGAACTTGGAAAGCATCAGGACTGTGAGAGTTTAAGCGGTAGACAGAATAAGAATAGCTGAAAAAGTCCCCCACAAGAAATAGAATTGTAGCGGTGATGCAGGACTAGGAATTTCTCTACTCCCACTCTTTGATAGGATGATTCAGGCCCACTTTATTTTCCAGTGTGTCAAATTACTACATCTGAAATGTGTGTGGTTGGCAGCAAAGAGAAGGCGCGCAGCTAAAGCATTAGAGTTTGTTGGTGTTCTAACAAGGAAGTTCCCTCAAGATATTTTGGGCAAGTCACTTAGTGATACATCCAGCCAGTTCTGGAGTGTGCCAGAACTTCTCGGGACTTGGATTTCCAAGCAAGTTTGTGTTTGGTGCTGCTGGTAATTTTTCAGAATTTAACCAAAAGCCATAATTTCATTTTTCCTAATTATCTTTCCTGTGCTATGCAGGGACTTGTTCAATTAAGCAGTTGTTTCAAAATAATTACAAATGAATTATTGCAAATCTGCTTTAAAGACTTAACATTTCTGTGTTAGATTTGCAAAGAATGACTTTTTGAAACGCTTTAGTCAAACAGAAGCTATTCCTGCAGTTACCTTTCTCTGCAAAAAGGGCAGAAAAGAGGACAGAATACAGGCTAGGTGTCAAGCCGCATCTGTTTTTCCTTTTTTACTATTTTGTTTACCTTTTGCATTATAACAAGTGCACTGAGAGAAAAGAGATAATTTTTAGTTAGTTTTTTACCTTCTTGTTTCCTCAAAACAGTTGAGAAGGTTTTGCACATACTTTCAGAAGGATCCAAGTAGGTTCAGGGCAAAGAGGAGTGCAGAATGCTTCAGCTCTGGTGCCTAGCAGAGGTCATTTGAAGAGAAACAGGGACATGATTAAACCATTTTTACAATGTTTTAATTTGTGAATCAGCAAACATGTTTGTAATGTCCTATCCTCTGCAGTAAGGAAACAAGTGCGATTAACACCTATCGAATGTGGTTTCCCAAAGGGGAAATTCTGTACGCAATGTTTTGAAATAGTTTTGGGGTTTTCTTTTAAAGTAACTATGCAGGCATTGCAAAGACAATGTCAAAGGTCTTTGAAGCATGGAAGGTGGTAGCGTTTGGGGGAATCACTCTAGAGCCTGAGACTAACCCGTAATAAAGCTCTCTCTTGCACTGATGAACTTCTCATTTGCAGTGAAAAAATTGCGCTGTGTCCTGGAAAACAAATTTAACAGTCGCTGTTCTCATACTAGAGCTCTAGGCAATATTTTAGGTATGTGCAATATTTTAGGTATGTGACACAAAACAGCATGGCAGTAAGATTAGCAATGGGGCAATGTTTGTGGGTAGAAGCAGTACTTGCATACAAACCCTCCTCGGGACCCGAAACAGAAGCAGCAAACTTCAAGCTGAGTGTAGATGGAAACACTGAACTTGCCACTGAATGTTTCTATATTGAATGCCTAACTTGTAGCTGGTTAATACAGCTATTAATCTCTCATTAGGTGCAAGTAACAGCTTTTTCGCAATAGCAGTCTGGATGACATAACTATCTGGTGCCCTCTTGTGGAAGTTTTCACATCAGACTGATGCAATGAAATCTGTCATCACAGTATCCGCAAACACCTCCTTAAAGGAGGGCACAAATAATTTTAGTCACATTTGTAATCGTAGCTATATGAAACAGATGCAATCAAATATTGATTTTGTTTTCTGCAATTATTAGTTCTGCAAATATAAAGGTTTTTCTGCAATTATTAGTACAATCCTGCCAGTGAATGGCCCAACCAAGAGCACTTGTGTTGAAGTAGTTGAAGGTTTATGCTTTCACTGCAAAGCACACAAGAAATAAGTAAGTATGAGGATGTCTTGGCCTGTTGCGTTTATCTCTACAAGGCCATTTTAAAAGTGATGAAGAAGAGTATATTTTTAGCTACACAGTGGAGGATAAAGGCAGAAGTAGGCAAAAAAGAGGAGAGGGGGGGAAAAAATCCTGGAAAAAACAAATCAGGATACAGTTTAAGTCATCCCTGGCTTAAGCATCAGTTACAGCAAATGAATGACTACTCCTTCCCGCTTTTTATATTTTATTTTAAAGGATTTCTCATAGCACAGACGTACCTTGTTTTGTAGCTGGTGAAGGCATACGATCCCCATATGCCTGTATCATCAAGCGTGGGCTAATTTCCATAAGTGGAAAAGAGATGATTGTGCCATACTTTTCAGAGGCTGCTTAAATTTTGCAAGATTATCGCTGACCTGTGTGTTTCAGATATAACTCAAAGAGGTTTTCTTTTAACTCATCTAGTTTTTCCATTATTTGAACTTAGCAGTGACCTCAAGAAATTGTAAAAAATAGGTGTATGCCAGCTGTGTTCTTGTTCCAAGTGAGCATGTGACTCACCAAAGCAATTCTGCCCACTTCTTCATAACACAGCCCCTTTCTCATAAATGTCAAGAGCTGCTTAACTCAAAGACAGTCCTGCTGCTGTAGCCTGGACAGCCCTTGAATTTGGGACACATAAATCTGAGCTCTAATTTATGTGGGGGTGGTAGTGCATATTGCACACACTCACATTTCGGTCCAACGTATTCAGTAGGATTTTGCAGAAAGGGTTTCTTTCTGAGGAGGCCCACCCCGATTTCCACTTGTACTAGATACTGCCTGTGGGAACCTAAGCAAGTCATTTACGGTTTATGAACCAGCTCCCACACTTGAAGGCAAAAATAACAGTTCTCAGATAATCTTCTAAAAGCCTTTTGAATTAGAGATCTGTAGTGGACTTTGATAAGTGCTGGGGGCAGGCATTATGTTAGGGTAGAACTCTAAAGAAGAAATAATTTCTCTTTTGGGGTTCCACTTCCACTCTTCTTTCATTATTTTCAGGCTAAGTGATGGAAATGTGAGATCTTGGCTATATGTTGTTACTTGTTTTTAAAGTCTGTGGTTCTGCTATTTGGAAAATTTTTGCCTTCCAAATGACCGGCAAGAACAGAGTTTAGAGAAAAATAGCCTACACCTATTCTCTACAGCCTCGCACATCTGGTTCAAATTTGCAGTAAGAGGAGCAGTGAGATGTGTAATGCAGGTTTATGAACACAGCAGATATACGTGCCTGTACACGCATACACAGACGCACACTGGATGCAGAAGACTTAAACCTTTTTGGATTCAGTTAAATGAGGCATGAGGCTAGTGAGAAGTACATAACTATTTGTTATAATGGTTTCCATGTCACTTGTAAAGAACCTGCATTTATGAAGTCCACCCTACTTCTCAATACGCTCTGATAATGAGGAGTGCCTTGTTGCTGAATGTCTTCATACAGTAACACAAGAAAGGTAGTTCAGCGCTTCCTCTTGCATTGTTCCTTTTTCCTCAGATGAAATCTGTCAGAACATGGATTTAGAAATTAACTGCCTGGAAGTGAAATCCCATAGAACTGAGGGTCTGTGTTTAAAATTGAAAGAATTTATTATTATCTTTAAAACAAGTAGTGGAAAGGCTACAACCTATTTAAGGCAAAGAGAGAAAAATGGAACAAGCCAATCTTTACAGACAAAGAAACTGATGTGTATTAATGCACAGTCATTTTAAACTTATGACAGGAGATAATCCACAATATTTGCATTGTGTAGTTAAAAAATGGCAGTATTAATGCATGTTTAAAATTATTCTGTTTCCATTACCGTCTTTGTGGTTAGTTGATTGGAAAGATTGATAATGTGCTGAGGGTTCCTTGTAATGAATTTTTTGTTCTGTATTGATTATTGCAACATATATGAGCAAGTGTGATCAAAACAGATTATTTACACTACACAGCAGTGTGGTCTGTTGGGGCAGCACATTTACAAAACCATAGAAAATGGTTTCAGAGAGAGCTGACAGACTACTACAATGTTTATCATTGTTACAGTCTCAGTGGGAGTCTGATTTAATCTAATTAACATAACAGTGGGAACACAATGACAATAAAAATTAGAAGCACTAAAGAACTCTTCTATTATGTAGCCAGTGTGACTGACTGGAAAAGAGACGTTGCAATGAATGCAGAACAGGAGAACGCTCAAGGGTGACTAATAGGTCAAAGAAGCTTTTTTTTTGTACACATAACATTAAGCTGGGATTTTTTTCCGCACAATGTGCTTTAAGCGCCTACTTTAGGTATTCTGAATTGCCCTCTCTGTGCTTACATGCCTCTGAATTGCCTAAGCTAGCGAGATGGCTTTGGTCCTCTGAATCATACCTAAGTCAGATGTATAAAGTGAGCTAAAGCTGAAGTTCTAGATTTCTGCCCGGGTCCAAACTTGGAAAAGTAAACTACAATACAATTTGAAGTTGAGCTTGGAAAGCTACAGAAGAGAAATTGTGGAAGGTATGATTTGACAGAGATAATCAGAAAGACAAAATCTTGATTGTCAGTTCTTAAAAACATATCTTCATTACTTTAGGGTTTGTTGTTTGTTTGTTGTTTTTTTTTAAAAAAAACTGTTTCAGTTACAACTTTGAAATAAAAAAGGACTTTGAATAAAAGAAAGTTCGGCAGGAAGAAAATAGAACGTAGTAGTTCTTTTCAGGTAGATTCTGTAGTATCTACATGATTAAGATGCATAAACCATACCTACTTTCAAAAAGAACATGAGTCACTTGGAAAACTATATTTTCTCAAAGGTCAAAGCTAAAGATTCTGAAACACCTTGAAGTTAGTAGAAGCAGGTGGGAGAAAGCTGACATCTTTTTTTTTCCCATGAGGCACAAAAATCAATTTTTTTGGTAACAATTTTAGCAACTATAGAGAATACTTTGTTAAGAAAAGTTAAAACAAGCCTACTTCAAACCCTGGAAACAATTGAAATACTGTTTGAAAGGACTTCCAGGCATCACTAGTAATAAGGTAAGTACTCACTAGTAATAAGGTAAGTGCTCGTGGGGAAACTGTCAATAGATACCAAAACATTTACTGCCATTAAAGAGTAGGCATTGTTGGAAGCTTTGTTACGTTCTTTTGTATTCTTTACAGAACTGCCTACTGTGTTTTAGGAACAGGTATGTTGAAGTAAATCACAGAGTAGGTGGTTTCAATTCGTGAAAGTTTGCGGGTTCCTTTTCCCACTACTTTCAGTGGTTTATTTTGCAGAAGTCTAGTGGCTTGCTGTGCATCAGGAGGAGTTGGGGAGGGACAACCTAAATCTCGCTAAAACACTCAACTAAGACTAAAACACAAGTCCAGAAATAGCTTTCACAAACTTCCAGGCTTAGAACGTTTTGGTCCTAAATACTCCAGCAGGAGCAGTTGGAGCCACACTGTCTTGTTCACCAGGAGATAAAACATCACATCACATCGTAGGTTAGTCAGACAAACAAAAATTACAAGTTCATTTTTAGGAGGCTTCATCCTGTCACTCAGCACTGGTCCAGGAAGTCTATAGAAAAAAAAAAAATCATCTGTGTCTAAAGAAGTCACTGATACAGAGTTCTTGGACAATGAAACTATAGAGTACACGCTTGTTTCCATGGCACAGCTGGATTTAAGTTTCCACAAAGCAGCTGAAACCAAATTTTGATCTACTTTCTTGTGGAATGATTTGCAATAGTATTGTGTAGCCATAGATCAAAGAATAATCACACAGGCCACCCTGCAGGAAGATTTTTCAAAGGCGCCTACAGAAAATGAATGACCAGTATCTATGAATTTTTACTGAAAACAGGCATCTGCTTCTCATCCCCAACCTACAAGTATAACACCTTCTAAAATGTATAGATCAAATACAGTAAACATTGCAGCAGAGCATTAGCCAGAAGTCAAAGCATTCTCTGTGTTGTTCTCTAAGACGTAATTTCTCTTCTTAGTTCCTAGCAGCTTTTTGATGATAACTAAGAAAATATGATAAAGAAAAATCCTGGAACACTGAGTGGAGATGAGGAAGCAGTGTGAACAACTTGACACCGTAAAAAAGACAACAGGGAGGAAGGAAACAGAAGAGAAAGTGGTTTGGCAATCAGCCTGTGAGAGGAGGATGTAGAAATGTGGTGATTAAGTGGTGGCCCCATATTGTTTCTTCTTACATAAATTCTTAAACTGCTTAGGGTTTGTGCCCCATTCTTTGCCTTTTGTGTGAGTTGGGACCATAAATTTTCACCTCCAGGTAAAGAGGTGGGTTCATTTTCTCTTGCACCAGGGGAAGAGGACTCCATACGTAGAGTAAATTTTCTGTCTCAGAGCTGCTGTTTCAGATTGTTATAATCCCAGCTGGGTGACCAGAGAACCTGCCATCAGGAGGCAGAGGTCAAGTCACACCTCTCTGAACTTCCTCTGCTGCAGATACAATGGTCCTTCTGTGCAAAACACTTACATTTGGAACAGAGGCACAAAATCTGTCTGCTTTTCCTTGCCTCTACTGAGTACAGGGGCAATCACTGCTATATAGCTATTGCTACCTTACTACGGAGATGGAGTAGCAAGAAGGCTGAGGGTGGTATGATGGGTGGTGAGGAGGCAGTGAGGCTCAGATCAGTTTGCTTCCACTTCAGCTGAACTCCATGAGTGGAAAGGTAGAAGAGGTAGAAAGATTATTTTGAGGAGGTAAAGATACCAATACCCATTCAGTGCATTTTGTGACAAGGGTAATTATTGTCAGTAAACTAGAGACAAGCGGAGAGCTGGACCATGGTAAACTGAGGATGCTAGACTACTTTTGCTTTGTAAAGAGAAATAATTGCCTTATAACTCTTCATTAACAAAGCTGAGGTTGCCTGGAAGCCTTTCAGAGTGTAATGAGCGGCCACAACCTAAGTATCTGAAAAAAAGAGAGGTAAGGTTTGCTGGATCAGGAGGGACTTTTGTGCTGAAAGACCTTAGAAGAGGAAGAGGATGTGGGAGATTCTGTAACCAGAACAGCCTACACAAGTAAACGTGCGGGAGAGGGCGCCAGACGGCAAGGAGTAGCTTTTGGTGTGCTAACATCTGAATAGAATAGGAAGAGAACAGCTAATTTAAAGTTTTGGTTGAGGTTATATTTTGCATAACTTCAGAGAGTTAGAGTGGGCTACTGAGCATGCATGATTTTGGTAGCTAGTGCATTCAGCATTCATTGCAACAGTCAGGATATATGAACATTGACCAAATACCTGATTCCTGCCATTCATGTCAGCGACTCCAGCCTTTGATCAGTTACAAGTATAATCTTTATCACGCCTCTATAATTACATGTGCGAGAGCAAACTCAGTAGGAACTGTGTAGCTTCCTTTATTGTTATTGTGTCATGCTAGTACTTCAATTACGGCCATGTGATACCAGTCTCTACAGTGAACTAGTTCCTTCTTAAACTAGAAAATTCATTTACAAAGACGAAATTGATATAGTTAGCGTTGGCTGCCTGCGCTCCCAGAATACTGAATTAGGCAACACGCAACTAGGTTACAACTTTGGCTCTATTTATTCTCGGGGCTGTAGCAGTACAAGCAGAAATATTCAGGAAGAAGGACACTGGAGCACTGTCAGACAGGGTCTACTCAGTCCTTCTGCAATGGCAAATCCAGCATTTACGTGAACTGTACTGAATGGCAGCTACTTATACCCATCCTATCCTCAAACATAGGGTGCTTCCTAGAAACATCTTCATGCTTGATGGACTTTCACAGCCCTTCACCTAGTTATACAGGTTGCCACTTGATGCAAAACTTTCACTGGGCTATCTTTAAATTCACATATTCAAACGTCAGTCCTATTTCACTGCTATGACAACCCATTGGCAAGAAGATCTCTGTGCACCGCTAGTGAAAATCTTCATAACTCGTCTTTGCGTCTTTCCTCCACCGCTGTGTCCCTAATAGCTGCAATGACAGTCCTGCCAAGCTAATGCAGCACTTTCTCTCACCATCCCTTGCAGCTACATCTGAACACGGCAGACATAGCTGCCATTTGCGCAACTCATTCTAGAGATAACTGTCATCGAAGGTGGCCAGAGTTAAGGCTGGTACTTCATGTATTTCATGCATGTGAACTTCAGTATATTTTTCCTTGTTTTCAGAGGATTTTCATTTTGCACAATGCAAAACTTGCAACAACAGCTCATGATATCGCCAGGCACCCACAAACTTTTTTTTGTCGTTTAGTATTTTTGTCCATGGAGTAACAATGCAACCAATCCTTTCAGCTGAGAGCCAGCAGCCAAGTGGCTAGCAGCGATAAAAAGATGGAAGGAGGAGCAAGTGAGAGTTTGACCTCACAACCTTTGTTTAGATTGCTGGTTCTTTTTAGTATTTCCTCTTGTTATTCTTTCAAGTATTTGGAGAAAGAGGAGGGAACTGTAGCCAAACCATTATGCATGCTTATTCCATAATCTAAACATTTTTATCGTCTCTCTTTTTTTTTTTTTTTGGCTGTTGTTTACATAGCTATAGAAATATGCTAGAAAAATGGGGACTGAACTCTAAAATTTTGCAAGATTTTATTCTGCGCAGTGCGCCAAGTAACAGGTAACTGTTGGCAGGACTACAAGGTTGGTTTTGCGTACTGCTTTGGGTCCACAGAAGTGATGTATGTGCACAAAATGAGGGTTGAATACAGGCCTTCAGACAGTGGCTGGGACGTTTACAGCTCAATTATACTATGTATGCAAAGTCCTTGAAAAACTTCATTTTAAAATAGTGGATGGCTGTTGTAGAACATTAATGCCCTTGATTTCAACCTCCTGCCCGCTTCTGCGTTCTTTGGTTCTCTGGTACTTGATGGAGTACTTTAAGACCACCCAGGTCTGTCTAGCACTTACGCAGGCTGTGCAAAGGGGAATGAAAGACTTGGACAAAAGCTAGCCTTCAGGTAGTTCAGTTACTAAATATCAGCATGACATCAGAAATAAAAGCAGGCCACTGCTGTTTCTTCTGTTGGTTATTTAGACAGGCAAGCACTAATTTGTGTATCTGAACACAACAAGAGAAACACATTAAGGCTAATACAAACAAGTCGCTTCAAGGAGGAATTCTGTCTGGATGTGAGTGAAAAATTTTCACTGTGAGAACAATTAAATGTTGGAATAAGCTGCCAGGAAAGTGGTAGAATTTCCCTCACTGGAAATATTCAAGACTTGGCTCGGCAGAGCCCTGGACATCCTAACTCAAAGGCCCTGCTTCCAGCAGAAGGCTGGACCAGATGGTCTCCAGAAGTCCCTTCCAACCTAGATTTTTCTGTGATCTATGATAATACTCCTAATCATCATGTTTCAAAGTTAGGATAACAGAAGAATGTTGTTATTTTCTCACATCAGGCAAATGAGGATTCCAGTGCCTACGGAAATACTAACTTTATTATGAAATAGAAAAGGAAGGAAAAGCAGTAGTTGCATTTCATTTACAAACATTGCAACCAACTGTGGTCAAAACCAATCTGGTAAAGTTGAACTGCATAGATAACCACGAGAATACAGGTTTCTGCTAACCTTCATCAAAAAAAGTCATAAAATGATGGGGTTTTTTTCTGCAGAGGCCTGCTTTACTGCAGTAAATATGCCAGTATGTTTAAACAGTACAGCAAAACCGCTGGACTTGCAGTGATGGATGTGTGTATAAAAGCAGGCAATTTTTAAAATGAGTATTATGCTTTCCTGTAAAAGCCAAATAAGCATTTAAATTGTTTTGAAAAAACTATTACTAGTGATTTGATACTTTATCAATTGTAAGTAGATAGCTATTATCTAAAAATGCACAATTTCGAGCAAAAGGAGACATTAGATACTTTCTAATTTCTACAGAGTGAGACTGTATTTTGCACTGCTTCTACAGCAAATCAGGGTGTTTGGTGTTACACAAATTAGCATTAACCATTTTAAGAGACGTAACAGACACTGCTAGCTTGGCCAGGCCCTTGATGACAATAATACAGGAGTTTACTTTTCTCTTTTATTAAATTATTTTTTTAGCATTAGTTAACATAGAAGAATGCATAATAAAGCAAAGCTAATGCAACCCATTTTATGACAGACAGACATATATAAGTCTCACAAGATACAGTGACTGCTGTAAACGTGCTAACTAGAGAGAACCCAAGCCAGGTAACAAGCTTAAAAAGCAGATTACTTGTTACCTACATTAACAACTAGAAGAGCAACACCATAAGCTAAGAAAATTAGTGGAGAGGTAGGTAATATACCAGTTAATTACATTTGCTGTCCTAAAGGAGAAACTCTGTGTCCAGATATTACCACCCAAATAAGTCATGGTAATAATTAATTGCTAAGATGCTTGTTGCAATTTATATACCAATCGGCATTACTGTGCCAGATCCTGTGCCATTAACAAACCTTGACAAACGTGTACAGCGTGTATTGGGATAGGGGGAACTGCCCCTGGACATGCTGGTGCCCTGGAGTAGGTGATGTCCTTCCCTTGTTTGGGCAAATTCTTGTGTGACTGCAGATGAGCTGGGGAGGAGCATGAGGCCAAGAGGATGATGAGGATCAGCGGGTACCTCACCCACTGCCATGATTAGTACCTTGTGTCCTTTGTTGTGAAGGCTCATTGTGGCGTGGTTTTCCCATGTCAAAAGCCAGGGTCGGATGGGTGGACTGATGCTCTGAGCATCTAAACTTAATGAACAGCAAAACTTGTAAGCATTCTGGGATCCACTTACCGTAAGTTAAAAACCTAGGAATGCTAAGTTTTTTATAAAATTATCTGGAAAGAAAATGGTGCAGACAAGACATTCACTTCTGAGAGAGAGGGAAAAATATAAAACATCCAAACTATGCAGCTTTCCTGTGTGTATCTCCTTTTGAACTCTTGCAGCCCATTCAGAGTGCAAGACGGTTTAGCAAATCCCATTTCTGCCACTACATATGCCTTCTTGGATAGGCTCTCGATCAGAAGCTGCTCCACAGAAAACGGAGACTTGGAACAGGAAGGCTGTGTTTAAACCCTGTGCTTAGTCTTAATGAATATATTCAGAATAAAAAACAACTAAAACCATCTGTGCCCAGAGGAAGCAAATCCAGATGTCGTAGGGATTTAGTCCTCTCCTTCGTTAATCATGTCTGCAGGATCATGCAGCTTCTGCAGCATATGCCCGCTGTGCTTTTGAAGGATAGTTAATATACATGAATATCAGCTCATTTAGGAAGAAAGTTTTGGTAACATCTTTGTTAGTCAAATGGAAACAGAATTTCCTACTCTGCTAAGTAGAGTCACACTACAATTTACTTAATTAAGAAGAAAAAATGTCAGGTCTAATTTCTAGCTTTTGATGTCTTGCCTCACTAAAGTCTGTTCAAAGTCAGTGGGATGCCTTGAGCCTTCCTGCGTTACTGAAGCTGAAAGCCTTTCCTGCTGCCCCCTGCAAATCCCACCCTACACACTCATTTCCGCCACTTACAACGCTTTTTCTTTTCGTCTTCCCAAGCAGGTGTGGCTGCCCATTTGAGGCAGTAAAGGATCCATTGGAATTCAACAGACCATTTGTTAACCTGAATAGGCAGAGATTGAGCTGCGCCTTCTCGTTTGCTCTTCTGTAGCTGTGTGAGCACTAGGCAGTGGAAAGTGGAGACAACGGTGGTTTTATTTACTGGTTTCTATACGCCATCTCTATTTCAAGGTCAGGAAACAAATCAGTGCATCTTGTTTGACAGCGAGGAAGCTTGCTTCAACAATTAATTTGCGAAGGCCTGTATGTGAGGGCTGCTTTGACAAGAGTGTCCTACCTAATTAAAATACAGCCTCTAATGGCAGCTGAGCAGGAATGATCACCTCTAGCCGTGTCATTTAACAGATTTCATAACCTGGTGACTAAGCAGAGAAGGAAATAGTATTTGAATTTACCAAACATGATTTATGTATTTAGTAAACAAGAGAAGTTTAGCATATATAATGTATTTTAATTTACAAGTATACAAAACCCTGTAGTTACTTGGCCACTGGGACTGGCATATGGAGCATGAAACAGCTGGAGGTGATTCTCAGATCTAGGACTCCTCAATTTATAAGACATAAAATCAAGAATCACATCTTAAAGATTCTGAATTTTGCATCCCTATTCAGAGTCTTTACTCCTTTCCCAAATGCCTTTAGTACTGTGCCATCTCCTAACAATCAGAGTTTCCTTCTTATCGATTCCCATTTGTATTGGTGTTGCTGCATCTCTTTACTTTCCTGTTCTTCTAGATACAGCATTGCCCCTGTGCCCTTCCAAAAGCAGACTCCAGCTTCGAAGAGTCACAAGGCTGATGTCAAAAGAACAAGCTTAAAACAGCATTCTGGTCAGGTTTCTGACACGGCAGGTGGCAAGGCCTACAGCACTCCTGCAGTGAAACCTGGGAGGGAAGGAGAGAAGACCAGGGGAACTCTTCACCACAGGACTTGAGGATAAATTATTTCAAAGTTAAGGTAAGGCAAAGTCTCTTGTTCTTGTGAGGTTACTGTTTTCAGAGGATTTTTCTGTTTAGGTACTCATGGTGCACAGAGTGCTTTTCCTTCTCCACAGTCACTGTCTAGAACTGTACTTGAGAGAATCTGTTTATTTGTTATTTATTTATTTATTTGCTCACCTGGGATACAGAGAAGGTTGAGGTACTCAATGACTTTCTTGCCTCAGTCTTCACCGGCAAGTGGTCTAGCCACACCACCCAAGTCGCAGAAGGCAAAGGCAGGGACTGGGAGAATGATGTACCTCCCACTGTAGGAGAAGGTCGAGTTTGAGACTATCTAAGGAACCTGAGGGTGCACAAATCCATGGGATCTGGTGAGATGCATCCACAGGTCCTGAGGGAACTGGTGGATAAAGTTGCTAAGTCACTATCCATCATATTTGAGAAGTCGTGGCAATCTGGTGAAGTTCCTGCTGACCGAAAAATTCCCATGGACCTGATGATCTTTTGAGGTCGTTTCCAATCTGGGCTGTTCCATGATACTGGGATTAAGAATCTATGAAAATCCACTCTTCTGTCCAGGGGTTATAAGTGCTTCTTGCCTGTCTCTCAGAATTAGGGTAGGAGCTAAAGCACAACCAAGTCTAATGTTTTTAAGGCTATTTTATCAAAATACTATTTTTGGCTCTCCAGCCAGAACAGTTGTGATTCTCTTAGAGTATCTCCCCAGCTAGATTTAAAGACCTCCTCCTAACCTTTTGAAAATAACTCATAAGAATAACATTTTTCTGTGTTACTTAGATGGAAGGGGCTCAGAATGTGTTTCAACCAACAGCCTGTCCTGAGAAAAGGGCTGCTTTTATCTTCTGACATGTCTTTCCAGTACTACTTTCTGCAGACTGTTTTTGGCTTTCAGACAATAATGATTAACAGTTTTCTCTAGCAACAGATAATTATTATTTATTCGCAATGGTTTTATTACATTTGCAGCACCTTGTTATGCTGCTTACAGAAGTCAGTGTTCTTAAAATGGCTACTTTCCCTTGGAGAAATCTTATAAGCTAGTTTTGGATAATTACTTTTCTCTCCCAATGGATTTCCTACACTTAAATGATTCTGCTTGATAACAAACTGTGTTTCTGAGGCAACATGGAAGGCTGTGGGAGTGTACACATGGGATGATCCCTGCGGTTCCCTCTAAAGCAAAGGGCGCAGTCAAGTGCTATTATGCAGCATGTCAAAGCAACTAGTTCCTTGGCATCTCTTATTTATAATGAGGCAAGTGTTGGTACGCAAGAGAAGTAGCCAACAATGTGGCAAAGATTTTATCGGTCCCTCTGATGACACGTCTGCCGTTGGTCAGCCCTGTGGTTGTGTTAAGGACCGTGTGTTTGACTCCCAACCACTGGAAGGATATTATGATGGTAGGCCCAGTTGTGTTGAGAGTGGATCTTCTTGTCATGTCCATGTCTGTGTCACGTCAGGGCTACGGTACAGTTCCCTCTGCAGGGAGATAATACAGAAGTGACCGGAGACAACCTCCTTCTCCTCCCCTCCTAAAATAGAGATGGAGGCTGAAACAAAATAAGGCAGTGCACTGAGTGTGCACTGTACTTTTTGTGTATGAGAGCTCCCAGTACTTTCACTGGCTGCCTTGTGGGTCCAGATCATGAGTGAAGCTGGTGATGTAAGAAACCACCTCTCTCCTGATAGCAGGCTGCCACAGTGAAGTCACAGAGGCAGCAGAGACAGACCTTCATTCCTTTGCTGGGGAGGAGGTGCTTCTCCTGGTCCTCTCCACTAATGAGTTCACTTTCTCTATGAGATGGAAGAGCTCCATCATGTTGCCCTTTAGGATGTGACACAAAACAGGCGGTTAGAGAAGGAACTCTTTGGGAAAGTCAAGGAAAAAAAATCCTCAAAGATCAGGAATTTCATAGGAGAAAAAGTGGGGAAATATTTGTTTTGCCTCAGGTGGTATTTTTGTTTTAATAGTATTACTTTATCATTGATAGCTGCAGTACGGATGTGTTACATCAGACTAAAATCTCATGTGGACAATTTCTTGTCTTAGAGAAGGATGGTTTTGTTATTAAGCAGTACAGAAATAGGATAATTTATATCTGTTCCCAGCTTTGCTCACATTTCTCATGGTATCTATCTTTAAGATGCTTGAGATAGATAGAAACTTTGCCATTAAAACACAGCATTTCCCTATCTCAAAAGGAAAGTTACAGTCTTTAATTAGCTAGCATTTCTGAAGTGCTTGGGGATATTGGGCATCAGGTATTACCGAAGTATAAAATGTTATGATTAAAAAAAATATTCAGTTCTCATTTTGTTTTTACCCTAGCTGTAATTAGACAGGGAGGTTTCCCATTCAGTTTGCACACTGACATCTGCTCTTGGGTATAAAGCTTCTGGGATTTGGCATATTTTCATCTGCTAAATGATGAGACAGAATAGCAATCCAGTTTACGGCTCATGAATTTTCCATGGTTTATCTCTCCAGACTCCTGGAGATGACTTGCATGTGCCTGTACATTATGCAAGGCTGCTCAAATACATTTGATAAAAGATATGCTACACTGAGACCAGGCCAAATTCTTCTCTGAGTTAACGCCTTTAAAGTGCATGACAGTAAAAAGTATTTCCTCATTGTTGTCTACTCACACAGCTCAAAGAGCAAACCACAGCACCCACCTTCTGCGAGCAAGTGCAAAGCTCTCGAGCAGAGCTTAACAACCAAATAAACTGATAATAGGGTCTGATTCACACTTGACCTCTAGAAGTGCTGTTGATTTAGTATTACTTTCTCAGCTGAGATATCTATAGACTTGTGAAACGCTGTTTTAGTGATTCTCTGGATGAATCCGGTCTCCTCAGGGTAGTGAAACGATTGCTCTGTCACACTTCAGTGCAACTAGCGTGTGCCCAGAGAGTGTGAATTGATATTGAAGTTACCTTCAATGAGCTTTCTTGAAGGAAGAGGCTGTTTAGCGGAGTACTGAACTTGATGTTACATATCATCTTCAACATTTCAAATCTGATCAAGTTTAATGTTGGTTTAAAAAGTTCTAAGATTCAACCTAAAAATTTTTAACCATCCTGTGATCAACCGAGTGGCAAAGTATTAAACGTCCTTAATGCACAACCTGCGTAAGCCAAACTTAACTATGTTAAAGCAATTTCACAGCAAGTGATGGATGTGTGCAAGCTCAATGAAAAGTATTTAAGTCTAAAATGCGTAACTTCCAGCTACTGTTAATCTCCAGCATGTCGGCACATTCCATATTCATTGCAACTCATAACACAATAACGTATGGCATGCTGCCCATTCCCCATCAACTGAATTAGCATTATAAAACCAGCAAAACAGAAGAAGATACCTTAGAAAGTCACATATGGTATAGAGCCTCGCTGAAATTATTAATTAGAAGCAAGTAAATTCAGTTAGCTGTTCCATACTATCTGACACTGCTGTGCCAAGGATCTGCAGACTGGTGCTCTTGTGTGTTTTAGGAAGTTGGTTCTATCACTGGACAGTATTTACTGAAGTGACACACATTTTAGTGCCTGCGTGTGCAGGTTTATCATTCATCCCAGAATCATATATCAATAGCATCCTATATAGGCCACCAGGATTCCCAGTAAGAGGTGGACTGGAGTGAAGGCTGAGCCATATGAATCCCAGGGTGTCTCAACATGCCTTGTAGAAGGCGGTGTCCTATTTGAAGGACATTTCAGGTGGTTCTTCTTTCTTGGGAAATGTTGGAGACTATTTCTAATGGACTTCAATCCCATGATACATACTACATGTACAATCAGTGATCTTTAAAGTAGCCTCCATGGAAACTTCAAAGGGTCTAAGTGTGTCTCCAAGGGGATGTGGATTTTGAGATGGAGATAAGAAGTGACATGTGGGCAAGAGGAGACAGCAGTGCTGTGCTGGGCCAAGGAAAATAGGTGGGGACATGTGTGCCTATAGGCACACGCCGCTTGCTTGCAAATGGATATGAAAGACATTGAGATTCTGGAGCGAGTCCAGAGAAAGGCAGCAGAGCTGGTGAGGGGTCTGGAGCACAAGTCTTGTGAGGAGCGGCTGAGGGAGCTGGGGGTGTTCAGCCTGGAGAAAAGGAGGCTGAGGGGAGACCTTATCACTCTCTACAACTCCCTGAAAGGAGAGGGTAGCCAGGGGCGCTCGGGCTCTTCTCCCAAGGAACAGGTGATGGGACAAGAGGAAACGGCCTCAAGTTGTGTCAGGGGAGGTTTAGATTAGATATTAGGAAAAATTTCTACACCGAAAGGGTTATCAAACAGTGGATCAGGCTGCCCAGGGAAGTGGTGGAATCGTGGTGCTGAGGGACATGGGTTAGCGATGGTCTTTGTCAGTGTCAGGTTGATGGCTGGACTCGATGATGTGAAAGGTCCCTTCCAACCTAGGCAGTTCTATGATTCCATCTGCTCCGCACCTTCTGCAGGAGCCTCCTGCCACCTTCAGCTCCCAAATCTCTGGGACTGGCGACCGGGGCTGGGCCGGAGGGCGGCTGGAGAGTGGGAGCGAGCGGGGGAGGAGCAGGGTCTGTGGGAGCCCTCCCGTCGCCGGGGCCCGACCTCCTCCTGGCGGCGGCGGGCGAGAGGCGGCGCCTGCGGGAGGAAGCGGGGCCGGGCCGGGCCGGGCTGGGCTGGGCGGCGGCGCTCCCCGGCAGCGCTCCCCGGCAGCCGCCCCGCGCCGCCGGCAGCATGGGCGGCTCATCCTCCAGCCTGCTGGACGAGAGCAAGTGCATCTATATCCGAGGTAGGGCTCCGCACGGGAGGCGGCTTCTTGAGAGCGCCGGCCGGGGGAAAAAGGCGTTTGCATCAGTCGCTGTGCTTTCTCGGGGGGAAAGGCGGCAGAAAAGCCCCCCGGGGGCGAGGGGGTGAAATGCTGAGCCCCCCTGCCCGGCGGGGTCCCGGGCTCCGGGCAGGGCTCGGCAGCCGCTGGGGCCAGCGGGGTTTGGGCACTTGGCCGGGCTGCTGTGGAGAGGGATCCTGCCCCGTTTTGAGCAGACGGGTTTTTAAACAGCAGTGCTTTAAAAATTCCCCATTAGTAAGTTGTAACATGCCCAAGGGTAGACGGTAAAAACTTTGAGAAGTGTGGAGAGATGCAACCTAAAACTGCCCGTGTGACAGTAAGGTCCCAATCCCCCAGCACTGGCAGCAGAAACTTTTAAGGCACTAGATTTCACCAAGGTAGATCGGATCAAGACCATAAGGCCTGATTTTTGTATTTTTTTTTTACAAGGCTGTGGAAAAACTTTAGGTGGGTGTTTACATAAAGTATTCAAACTTGTGTAAGAACGTTTTTTTATCCCATTAGAATGTTAGGAGAGAGAGAACGAAAAAAAATAATTGCTTTAAATCTATGCATATTACTATTAAACTACGAAGGAGAAGAATGTAATTCTGTATTTTTTTGAGATATTGTTATTTGAGTAGTTAAAATATGAAATACGTCTTGCACTTTCCAGTGTACCTATGCTCCTTGTTGGTAAGGTAGCAAGTAAAGTATTTACAAAGCAAATTCAAAGGCTGGAAATTTACAAGTGAAATACAAGTTTGTATGTGAAAAGGAAGCCCTATTCCAGTATATTATGTATTTTGCATCTGAAGCCTGTGAGAGTCCTCGCTGCTGTGGACTGAGAGATCAAACTCAGTGCTGATGATTCAGACCATAGGGTGACTCCTGGGTGGTGCCCGCAGCTGAGCTTGTCCTTTTATTCTGTTGCTTTAGGATTTTTTTGTGGTGTAGAGGGAGTGCAAATGGTGAACCGCTCGTCTGTTAGGACTCTTTTGAAATCACAGTGGATCTTTCAAGAGATTCCCATAGCGGGAAAGAAGTCCAAATATTAAATGGCTTTCACCCAAAAAGCAACTGGCAAAGCTGCAGGCCTCATATACTGAGATTTTTCTCAGTATTGTAATTTTCTACTGCCCTGTTGAGGGTTGTTTCAGGTCCCATCAGAGCCACGAGGGTGCAATGCCCATGGATGTCTTTTTTTTCTTTACACTCATCCCCATGCTGTAGCCAAAATTGCACTTCCACAGTTCAGCATCTCAAGTTTTCTGGTCCCTGACTGAGGGCAGTTGTGAGCACCAGAAAAGGCTGATGTCTAATTACTGCAAAAAAAAAAAAAAATAGGAAATTCAGGGAGCTTATTAGCTTTGCACAGCTGTGCAAAAGGAAATTGTGCAGGTCTTTGCCTTGGACATCATCTAGAATTAGAAGGGGGAACTCATGCTGGAGGGTTGGGAAATCCACGTCTCTTTGGGCACGTGTGAAACTGGCCGGGATGTTTGTATCTGAGACTTCCCCGTAGCTCCAAGGGTGGGTGCCTTTGCCTTGCTGAGAGCTGTGTGGCTCTTCAGACACATCTCTAGTTTGCTTGTCACATCCTTGCAGAGGCAAGTGATAAGGCAAAATCATTGTGAAAAATGGAATGAAAACATTGTGCCTATCCCCCAGCACAAGGCTCCCGTTCTTGCTGTAAGTGGGGATCCCCCACTCTAAAATCTTCCTTTGAAAAAAAATTAATGAGGCAGTTTGTACAGAGGCTGCCCGAAAATTAGTACTTCCGAGAAGGAAAAGGAATTAGGAAGAGCGTCTTAAATTGAAATAGAGTGTGGTCGAGCCAGCTCGCCAAACCCACTGCTCATGTTGAGGCTGGAGTCTGCAAGATTCAGACCTTGCTTATCTGTCTGATACGTCTTGCTCTGATGTACTTCCAGAGCGAGCGCTGTAGTGAGCTCTCCTTGTTCGGAGAGGAAGTGGGCTGAATCTCTGATTCTGTAGATTGAAAAAGCAGCACATTTTTTAGTTGGCTTTGTAAAGGTTGGGTTGGTTTTACTGGGGGGCTGGGAGTTTTGGCGTTTTTTTTTCCTCCGAAGATGATGCAGGGGAGTCTTTAGTAAAAAAGGGAGTTACCTGCTTTTTGTCAGTAGATCTCTTAATCCATAGTGCTTAAATGGGTCAGCTCTGGAGGTGGCGAGACAGCAGGCTGGAGGATGCTGCCTGGCACATCTTGTTCAGAGACTGCAGCCAGTGACATTCTCCAAACTTTGCATGTTTTGGGATGCTTACTCATATACCTGCAGACTCAAGACAGAAAATCCTGAATATTACTTCAAATGAGTTTGGTCCAGATCGTCTCTAGTGCTCACTCCCAACCAGTGTTTCAGTACACAAATTTATACCTACAATCTGTATGTCCTGGTTTTGGCACTAGATGTTTGCATCTCCTTTAGCATGGTTTGGCAATGCCCCATGCCCCCCTCTCCTCTTCGCAGCAGAACCTTGCTGTGATTCAACACAGGCATCCTTCGAGTTAGCTCCTGCCACGCTAACCTCAGCCTGCGGCAGAGAAGATTCCTTGGGTGGGATGTCAGCTCTGCAGCACGCCGGGTTGCTCCCTGCATGGGGGAGTTCCGCAGGATGGCGTGGGACAGAGTTAAACGTGGTGGCTTGAATGTATAGTAGAATTGCTGCATGGTTGTTGTCATGATGGCGTAATTTAATTTCTTGTTGCCATAATGATAATTTAATTTGTCTGAAGCCATGTCCCTGTGTTGTAAAGCCTTGTAGTTTATTTAGACAACGTTTAAGTGAAAGCACAATATAAGAAATGGAAATGAGGGACTGAGAGCTAAAGGGGGGGCGATGCATTTTTCAGCAATAAACTGGTACGGTTTCTTCATCAACATACGTACAAGCCCACAGGTTTCTAATTTCCAGAAGTCTATTCGCTCCCTCCCTGTTGTTTGAGGGATGAGAGGAGAAAAAAACATGGAAAAAATGATGTGACATGTAAAATTATGTAAAAAAAACAATATGTAAAAACACACACGTAGGTGTCTGTATAAACCAGCGAGAACATGGCTCTCGGCACAGGCACCCCCAGGTACAGCCTGGGAGACGCTTTGCTCTGTGCCGTTCCCCAGGGTGGATAAGCACAAGCCTGGTCAGACCAGTTGGAGAAATGAGTCCTGGAGAACATGGTGAAGGCATCTTGTGGGGAGTCTCGATTACTGAATGCAAAGGCTGTCATTTCCCCCTAAACCTACTGCAGCTTCTGCGCTTTTAAGGCAGAAGTGGTAGTATTGAACCAGCCAAATTGCAAATCCTTGACAGTTGTGTATACTTTTACATGGGGCAATATCTTGAGCCATACCTGAAAGATAATATAATTATTGACATGGTAAAGTGCATTTGCTGCAGCAAATAATGCCTGAGAAGAGAACATATGATGCCAATGTGTAATTTTTCAAGTGGTCTGCGCTAGTCTGTTAGCGGTACAACACATGTGAGGCTGTGTTTGAAATTGTCAGGGCAGGGACCATCCTTGTGAGGTTTGAATCAGGGGCAGGTACTTCACAAGTTGCCTAAAGACTTATTTGGGGATGGCAATGTTTTGCAAAACAATTTTTATACTCAGAAAACCTCTGCAGGTAGAAAAGATAGATATATATGTATGTAGCATGAAGTTACATTTTGCAAGCCATCACAAAATCTTTTGTCTTTTTCAAGTAGGGATTAATGAAAATTTGTTATTATTGTGGGATGAAATTGTGACTAAAATGTCAAGACCTGATTTTCCTTGCTCTTACCTGAAGGAAATTAATGTCATAGTAAAATAATGGAAAAATGAGAGTCAGCAGGGAGTTGTGCGAGCGCTGGGGACAGCTTGTGTCTGCTGGGGAAACAATGGACCCAGGGTCAGGGTATTTAGGGGAGAGTAGGAGGTTGTGTAGTGCCAGCAAGGAGGAGTGGGGCAGAAGGTCAGACCGCGTGCACTGCAGCGTTACTAGTCTTGAAACCTTAGCAGTTTCAAAGGTGTGTTCTGTTCTGTGTAGCACGAGCTTGTTTTTCTAACCATACCTATGGAAAAATATTTTTTCACATTTATTTAAGATCCTTATGATATTTTAAATATGCACACACTATAAGCAGTAAAATTATTTAAAGCCCTCTGAAATGAAAAGAAATTTTTATAGTAATTCTTCTAGGTTTTGGACTGAGCCTTTAAAAAAGAAGGAAATGCTTGTGGAGGAAATAATCCTCCTTTGTAGGAATTTGGTGGGACTACATGGGAATTATTCAGGATGCGAGTGAAATAGATGTGAGTTAAAAAAATGGCAGTAATAATTAGGAGACTGGAAGTTGGTCATGTGAAAAGGGTTTATTAAAAAAATTCATGCTTTCTGTTTGATGAGGCATAGGCTAAACTTGTGATGGGAGGTGTTCGTTGAATGATTTGTCTGATGATATTTAATGAGTGTCACAGACAACAAGGAACAATATAGGGTGGTAGTGGGGAGATATGGATGGACTCAGGGTGCAATCATGAAATTGAGGAAAAATATGAAAGTGCCTATTAAAACAACTTAGTAGTATGCCCTGTGAGATTGTGCCGGAGGTTTCAATATTGCTGATAGACAGTTTTTGCCTTGGGTCTCTAATATTAGACAAGAAACAGTCAAGGAAGCAGATCTCACAGTGGGGAGAAAGGAGAAATGGCCCTGAGTGTCTTTAGTGATTTTTTCATTTCTGCAATCTCAGCAGCAGCAGTAGTAAGAACCAAGCTCTGCTACATGATGGGTGGTCTGTTAGGACCACATTTTTTTACATTTGGAGAGGTGTGGAGAGATTTCAAGCACCCAACGCCAGTAATTTCAACAGGTGCATCTTCAAAAGAGTTCAGCATACAAAAACCTGAACTTCTTTGATGGTTGTTTTTTTTATTAAAGGTGCTCGGTGTGCTTCACCATATCCAGTCTACTATTGCTGTAAACAGAAAGCTGTCCAGAGGATGAAGCTTCATAGTCATTTGCTTTTGATTTGTTTGTTTAAGTGTAGTTTTTCTTCCTTCCTTCCTTCCCTTTTTTCCCGTCTCTTTCCTTGCCCAGGCAGATGGGACAGCCCAGCCAAGGGACGTGGTGATGGTGCTGTGACCCTGTGGCACCCAGGGATGCACCCTGCGGGTTTCCTCATTGTTCAGGACTTTTTTCCAAGCAGACTTTCCAGCCGTTCTTCTTTTCATTTGTCAGTGAAAGCTATTACTTAACGTCTGTAAGAAATTTCTTTCTAGTCATTTGTTTTGCCTGTGAATGTTGGTATGGTACTAATTAAGACCGGGCTCTTTTGCACAAGGATAAAACACTTTAGATGGGTTCCTACAAGATGGAGCGTACTTAGAAAAAGCAGATAGACTCCACCTATTCTGTCAAGTTTTAGAGACTGAAGAGGAGCCTAGTTTACCCTTTCCTTAAAGGACAAGATATGGAAATCAGTCGCAAGCTTTACAGGAAACAGTCTGAACAAATACTATGGGTTGTATGGAGATAAGTCCTGCTGGCTTGGAGGGAGATAACCCAAGTGCCTGATAACAGCTCTGGAGTGGAATTCTTGCCAGCAGCCAGCCGGTGTGCACATAGCCATGAACAGGGATGCTAGAGGATGGAAGAATAACTTGGAATTATTTGTGGAAAAGTTGGCCTTTTTTGGATAGGCATTCAGACTGGATATTGGATTTTCTGCTTTAAACTTTTGCAAAGTCCTTCTGGTTTTAATTTGGTGTACGACTGCAAGTATAACAGAGTTTTGTAAAAAATCTGGCTGCACTTACTGCCTTTTCTCTCAGCCTGTTACAAGCTATATCTTCCTGTGTTTTCGAAATCCTCTCTCTTTCATTTTCCGCAGGTGAGCATGGCTGTAGCACCATATGGAGCAGGAGCATGGGGTCTCTCTGGACTTACCAGCACCTACTTCTTAGCTCGTGGAGAGTGCTTTTCATTTTCATGTTCTGAGGTTTATGGTAAAAGCTGATATGATTTTTCTGCGATTCCTAAAATCTAAGGAAGAGGCAGAGTAATATTTTCTTTTACAAACACATATTGAACCCAGAATTCATGATTACAGGTTAGCACTTAGCAAGTACTATCTAGTCCAATCCAAATAGGCATAAATACCTATGGATTGAAAAATTGAAGTTAAATGGGTAGGAAATTAAAATTTCAATATGGATATGAATTTCTAGTCTTCATTATATTCGTCTTGCTAAGTGTCCAAGTTCTTGAAGACCTTAAGAAATGAGATTTTGAAGAAAAATCCTTTTGGCTTTACTTGCTTTCTGGGAAGTTTTAGTCTTCAGATAGGTTGTTGCAGTTGGAGCCAGCGGCAGACTTTCATTCCATAGTTTTAATAAATAGTGCCTCTTTGTGTTGGAAAGGAGACGCAGCTTCTCTGTGGTTCTTATATTCTTTAATTCAGGGGGCTGGATGCTTTATCTTAGCTTTAGACTAAATGCAAGCAAAAGGCGTCCAGGGATGTGATTGATGGTATTTGCCACCCAACTTGAAGAGAATTTACTGTACTTGGTAACTTCCAGATTTCAGCTTTGGGGGATTAAGGCAGGAGATACCTTCTCTATTCAGTTTCCATTGCTCATATAGTCCCATTTATTAACTTCTTTCAAAAGCACTGTGAGCAATTTTGGAAGTTTACAGTCATGTTGTCTTGTAACGGGCATGGTCAAGAATTTCCCTAATCAAAACGGGAGGTAAGATTTTGTTCTTCAGTTTGTCAATTAAAGGACTGTTCGTGATCATGTCCCAGTTACCTTCTGGAAATTGAGGCTTGAGGTTTTCATAAGCCCGGAAATCTCAGTTGTCCATTTTGTGGCAGGATCATCTCAAGCTCCCTTCCACCAAAGCAAACTGTATTTCTTGCACAGGAACTAACCTCAAAGATGATGTGCTACATAACGCTTGCTATAGAGCCTGGGTTTGAAAACTGAAAGGTAGCTTTTCTTTCTGGGAAAGAAGGTCTTTTTCTGGTAGTATGAGTGAAGGGAAACCAACCGTTGTGTGGTAGGGGAAGGCATGTGGCATTTTTCATGCTTTTCTTCTGTCTGTGTAGAAGAAACTGCGTACAACATTGAATTAAACGGAGGTATCAATGGAAAGAGCTTCTTCTCAATAGAAAAAGTGAGAAATATGCTCCCATTTGCTCAAAAACCCTGTAATTGAGAGGCACACTGTAAGTGTGGAGTCTGGTGCTTTTTGTACTTGATATTTTCCGAAACCTTGGAGATTGCAGGTTCTTTCATTAGTGCAGCTTGGCCACAAATTATAAGCCAGTCTTTGCATCTGATAGAAATTTTATTGATATTCAAGGGAGAAAAAGCAAGCTCTGAGATGATTAAAGCAGCTTTGTTGTTGATGCCTTTGGGCAGTAGCAGCTGAAAAGCCAGTGTCTAGATCGGGAAGGATGATACTCCATGAGCAATGTGGTCATGGCTGCTTTTAAAGTACAGCAGCATTTCTTTCTACAGCTTTTTCTTTTGCATATAATAAATGTTCTGTTCTCTTTGCACTTAAAGAACAATTAAAAGTGGCTTCAAGTTTTTGAACATGCGTGCAAACATTTTAGTTGCTTTTGCAGTTAAAGGGCAGTGATGAAATGAGGCCAGCTCTTACATGAAAGGAAGATTAAAGCTTGTGGAAATGGCTCAAACTTGTGTGAAGAAAGGGTTTGCCTGTTGGGTTTTCTAAAAACTTTATCCCTTTTTTTTTTTTTATTAGTCTTATATATAAAAAAAGTTTGATGCTGATTCTGTACTAATGCTTAACTTGATAGGCATAACCTAGGATTTTGGTGAATTAGTTTTTCCGAGTATTTCCTTATTTATCTTCCCAGGAGCGAGCCATGATCTGTCCTTCAGAATAAATTCTGCTTTTGAGATTTATGCAAAGTGAGCATATGAGCTGATCTTCAAGTTGTTTTTTCTCCATGTCATTGCTTAAACAGTGAACATGGTGCATCCTCCCCGTTATGGTTTCTGGCCAGGCGGCATGCTGAGAAAAGCCACTCACATCAGTGCCTGGCCTGGTTTTGGACTCTCCACTGACAACAACAGCAGCAGCGATGCCTTTTCAAATGGTGCTGGACTTGTAAGGAGGTCATTGGTAACAAGTTAAAACGATCAGTTCGTAGCTCCCCAAAAATGCTGCTGTTTTTTCCAGGTTCGTTCCGTATTGTGCTTCTAAGGTTAGTGCCTGTTTTGACCGTGGCTCTCATGCATTGCAACACACAACTTGTAGAAAAGGTCATCTACGCCTGAATTGCATGTTAGTTGTGTGGAGGATGTTAGTTGTTGTGTGGTGGATGCGTTGGTCCTCACAGAGAGCGTTCCTGGTACAAACAGCCTAAGGCAATCCTTGTTCCCTGCTATTTACTGGTTAAGCAGGAAAACGCACCACCTTTGCTAGAGGTTCAGAGTAAGGAAGGTGTGGGACCAGGGAGTGCCAGGACTGGAGAAGCAGCCCATGCCCGTCCCCAGAGCAGGGCCTGGCCTCTGCAGCAGCTCCCGCTGCACCGTGCTGGTGTGTCCCGGCGAGGCAGAGTGAATGGCTGATACGTGCTAGGGACCAGATGGACCTTTAAGCATTCGTGATCACTAAATACTTTCACAACCAACCTTAAAAAAAATTGTCTACAGCTTCTTTATATTATAAAAATATCTGTGATTTCCCGTGAAGCTTTATATTTCCCAGGCCACAGTAGCTGCAGGTCTTGTGGAGCTTGAAAGCCAGCTCTGTCCATGCATACCGCTTCTAAAGATCCCTGCTTGCTGCCTGGGATGGTTCATTCACTGGACTAACGCCTTCCTGGATTTACTACTGAGTTTTAGTTCTGTGTGCTTGGGATGCCAGCTAAAAAAATTGGCCTGGTGCTGTATCTAGAAACTTGCTGCCTACCAAGGTGCTTTTCCTTACTCTTTTCAGAGATACATGGGCATTGTTGCTTCAAATTTACAAAAGATGCCACCACCATCCAGTCACTCAGCATCCAGCTCACTCACCCCTGTCCTTTTAGCTAGCACTCTTAGCTAGCACTCTTCCACAGTCCCTCTCATCTGTTGCCTTAGAAAGGAATTTTTAAAGCTTCATGTGATATTTTCCGTCCTCTGCGTGAAACACAGTTGCTATTTGTGCTGATTCTCTGCAGAGCTTTTTTGCGATGTTGCTAATTGAAGATCTGATTCTTGAGGCAGCATTGGGGACGTTAAGTATCTTAGATGAACATTGTCTAAAGACCAGCCTGCTTTTATTGAACATAATACAGAGGATCCTTGCATATTTTCACTTGATATTCCATATATTGTAGCGGTCACACTGGAGGAAAGGCAAAATCCCTGTGCAAAGATTTAGTGGCAGGGTCTGTGCAAAGGAAAAAAAGAAGGGCTTTTTTGCTCTTAGGGGTATTCTGTAAAGTAATATCATTGTCTGTAATTTAGTCTGCCAGACACTTTCCACTGTTTTCAGTTGCAAATGGAGTTTTGCCAGTCCTCAGCTGTTCTGACTGAAGTTTCTGTGCTGAGCGTCTGCCTCAAATTGCATTTTTGAGAAGACTGCAGCTAAAATGGATGAGGTGGGTGGGTTTTTTTGAGAATTAAGCTAAAGAAAGTGTTTTTCCTCTCTTTGGATGTTCTGTTGAGCAGCTCAGGCATATCCTGCAAGAGGAGGGAAGGAGTTGGGAGCCTTAGAGCTGGAATAAGGGAAACCAGAGGTGAGTGGGAAGGGTTTCTAACCACTGCCACTGTTTACCTGCTGAAATAAACCCCATTGTTGCCATGTTTGCCCTCTGTGCAGTCCGGGAAATAGCTGTGGAACCTGCAGCTGTTCACTCCTGTAGGCAAAGGTGGTGCCACAATGCAAACACAGCTTTCTGCTGTACAAGCTTACTGTGTTAGCTGAAATGGTCCATGGATCTGAAGCCCTGAATTCACTGCTGATGCTCAAGGGAGACCAGGATGCAAAAGCAGCTTTTTGGTATATTTTTTCTATTGGCTTCATTCAGAAGGAAGCCCCAGATTTGTTGTTTGTGTTTGTTTTTCCCATCTGAGATTTCCTGTACACCTGCCAAGCTACAAAGTGCAGTGCAGACATCAATCAGCTGATCTTCCTGCTGAGACACTGTGATAGGTGGTGGTATTCATTTCATATGTCAGGAATTAATGGCTGTTAATTTGGAGCTTGACAAACCTAGTCCTTAATTTTTCAGGGAATTGGCCATTTTAATGCTCTCCCCAGATTTCCAGACAGGTTCTCACTGTGTTTGGTTGTGGCTGTGGGCACTCAGAACTTCTGCGCATCAGAAAAAGAAGGAGGCAGAAGCCACCTAGGAGCTTCTGACGTAACATTTTGTCCAGCTTTACATTTTGTAGCAGACACAGAGACAGGATCTGGTTCTTCGGGGTGGCATTTACCTGCCTTAAATATAAATCGAGTTCCTGCTATTTCCAGCTCACCACACTACAAACCACCGTAAATGGGGCAGGTACCAGACTTGGTTGATTAGAAGACAGTATTTTTAGATGTGATTGTAAAGAAAAGTAACTTTAACCACTGCTGCTTGTGCTCCGTTGGTGTTTCCTCTCAGCCCAGGACGCAGCAGTGAAACTACTGACCCAAGGAGTGTTTGAGGTTAGTGATGTTTTGTGAGCATGACTGGAGGGACATATCCAGATATCAGGGTTGCGTTTCATGTGTCTGCAAGGAGCAGCCCCAAAATCATCCCGATTGTCAGTTGATCTAAGTTGATGGTGGTTTTTATGGTGCTTTTGGAGGAGAAAAGATCATAGACTTATTTGGGTTGGAAGGGACCTTTAAAGATCATATAGTTCCAACCCCCCTGCCATGGGCAGGGACACCTCCCACTAGACCAGGTTTGCTGGTCTTGAACATTTCCAGGGATGGGGCATCCACAGCTTCTCTGGGCAACCTGGGCCAGTGTCCCACCACCCTTTAAAAGTGTTTGAAATGCACATAGAAAAGGGGGCTGTCTGAATGAAGGACACAGAGGACATGTGAGTTCTTGATTTTTATGTGCTTTTAAAATGTGATTGTGGTGGTTTAGTTACTTGCCTGGTATTTTTCACAAGTGTGATAATTTGCAATGGACTTTCCAGCTATGGCTGGGAAACAGGGAATCACCTGGAGTTTCCTTTACCCCTCTTGTGGCCCACAGTGAAGACCCTCGTTTACAGAAGGCAAAATGATCATTTAATGAAATTGTCTCAGGAGCATTGGTTTGTTACACTGCTGTATTTTAATGGAGAAGGAATGCATAAGACGGAGACTATGCTATTTCCTACGAAGTGATGTTAAAAAAATTACTCCAAAACTAAACATGACCTGAAAAGCAAAAGGAAAGTAGCAAATGTCAGCAAGCACGGTGAAGGCATGTCCACCGCCCGTAAAGGATGGAATTAGCAGATGAGTTGTGTGTAGAGGAAGGGATGACACACTGAAATGAAGCTGTAAACCCTTGGAAAAACCTATATACAAAAGTAACACAGCTGCTGGATTGTTCATGGGGAGTTTTATACACACCAAACTGGTCGTTGACATTTCATGGATCAGACCTTTGACGCATTGCTTGGTGTTATAATGTACCAATGTGAGTGGCAGGTGGGTGCACACCTGCTGGTGTAGCTTGCTATCCCTTGTACAGGAGGCTTGCTAGATGAGACCCAAAGGTTGTTCCAGCATCTTTTGGTTTAAAAAAAAAATAAACAGTCAGAAACCCTGTGAATCAAACCTATATGTGCTGCACAGGAGGATTCAATCCAGGGAAATTAACCCGATTAATCCAAGTGTGCACTTGAGGAAGGGGGACATATATCCATTTGTATATGAAGCATAATAGATCATCTGTTTACTCAAAAATCTGAAATTTTCTATCCAAAGCAGCATGGCAAGCTACGTTAGCCTCCTTGCCCATATATGCAGCTTGTGGTGTAAATCAAATGTTACGATTTGGAGAGAGGTCTTGAGCAGACTGGTGAAAGGCGACGGGACAGGCATTGATCCCAGTTTCCATGAGCCTTATTTAAGCCCAACCTATATGTGAAAGGTATTTGAAGCCCGTGCCAGAGTCTTGATTCAGCCATCACAATGCATTTAGTAGAAGAAATTGATCTCTAGGAAGTTCAAAAACTTTTTGAACTATAGAAGCAAATCATGTGCTAAGTAGAAAATGATGTTAATAGCTGCTTGCATCAGCCTGCTGATCAAAAACAGACTGAGGAAGAGGGGAAGGATGTCGGTGTCTGCGTGGACTGATGGAGGATTTGAGAATCTCTCTTTTGGATGCCAAAATCAAGGCAACTTGAAAACTTGAACCCTAATTTAACCTTGCTTCTAGATGCATGATAGTTCACCAGTCTGCTACATTGGCCACAATGCATTTTTTGGGCCAGTGTTAGGGTTTGTCTCCTGTTTCTCTCATTCCTTTTGAGATAAGTATTTAAATTATATGGCAGATGCTTTCCTTAGGGAATAGCTGCAGCGTGCTGGCTTGGTCTCATGGTACATAATTGCTGTGCAACTGAAGGGACCGTGGGTATTTCATTAGCACAGCAGTTCCTTTGCCAGTTGAATTGTCTTCATTATGTGATTTCCTCAGAAGCTGCAAGAAGAAAGGCCTCCGTGGTGTTGTATGTAGTTCACTGTTCTCTACCAAAGCTTCAATCCCTTCCTCCTGCTCTTGAGTTTTAACAGTTTTTTACAGCTGAGAGCAGGAGGGCCCAGCAGCAAGCTGCTTTCAAACCATGTCCCACCAAACCCAAGGGAAGCAGTGGGGAGGAAGAATGCCCAGAACAAAATTGAAGCAGTATTTGCTGTGAAACACACATGAGATCTGCAATAAAAGAAGCTTCTGTAGAAGACTTTGGAGATTGGGCATTTGGGGCTTGATGTGTTCTCTTCGGAGCTGTGGCCAAGTAGTGGTAAACTGAAGCAGCCCAGTGAGAAGCAGCGCTGGGATTTGTTGGAGGAAGAAGTTGGGTTCGAGATGAATGAAGAAGGAAGGCCCCGATCTGAGTTTATCGCCAACTTCCCTTACGCATGGAAAAAGACGAAGCTGCTGAGCACATCTCATACCAGAGTGGGGATGTCTAAAGCTGACACCACACTGAGAAACAAGGGAGTTACCAACGTAAACAAACATACAAAACAAATGTGTTGGTGAGAGCATCAAATACGACGTGGTAATTTTGAGCAAGAGCTTGTGGTTTGTTAGTTATTAATCTTGCTACATGGTTTTTCCTTAGCGTGCCTTAAATATCTAGGCAGCAGGAAGTGTGGTCAACTGTTGCTGTGCTCTTGCTGTAACACTTGGCACTGGCAGGTGTTAGTTTCATGCGTATAAACTGAAATCAGACTTGCCTTGGAGGGTGCTCTGACAGCCAGGTCTCACACAGTGTTGGAGCTGAGTGGCGTAGGTGAACACTGGCTGGGGTTTTATCGTTATTGTCTGCAAAAGAGCAATTTTTAAAATGAAGTCCAGCCTCTCTGATAGCTGAGGTGTCTGGAGTTCTGCTGTTGGAAGGGAGACATGACTTTCTGAGAGACTGAACCAAAAAATAAATTTCAAGCTGAATGTGAAGATGCTGTACAAAAGGTGGGGTTGAGTTTCTGTGATCATTACATGCGCTAGCGTAGGCTGAATCGATGCTAGAGATGTGAGCATGCACAGCCTTGGGAGGATGGGAAGGCCATATTTCAGATGGGGCCCATCTCTCTATTCATAGTTTTAACTTCTTTTGGATGATGGGAATGGAGACATCTGTAAAAAGTAATAAGTCCCCTTTCCTTCCAGAATAAGGCTATGAGTTTTCCAGCTGTTGGCTAAGACAGGTTTTCCTGTTGAAATAGCTTTTGTCTGATGTAAGTCTAAAACAATATGGTTATGGTAACTGAAAATATTTCTTTGTCAATTCTGTCCCCTGTTAATTTTAGTTGTAAATCTGAGTATTTCTATTCATTGTTGCTTCTCATAGCAGCTGTCTGATTTTTAAAACTTTATGGAGTCTTCTCGTAAAGTACGTGCTGCTGATAAAATGCAGTATTGCTAATATTCTGCATTTTCTTTACCATATTGTATGGCTAATTTTCTTTTATCTTTGTAGTGGATTCTCACAGTTACAGAACACGCTCTTGCTTTCCTTCAGAAGTCCTGTCATCTTGAATAATGCAAAAGAAGCCCATAATATTGATTCATGTGGTTCTTGGTTACAACCACAATAATATGGACTGTGCCATATATTTGTCAGCTGACGCCATTCTATATTCATAAAACATGCCCTGGGATCTTTTTTTAGATCTGTAGAGTTTAAAGATTAGTTTATTAGGCATCTCTCTGATGTGTAATTATGCCGGACTGAATAATATGTTAACCAGAAGATACACAATTTATATACAGTAGACAAGCAAAGAAGACTGTATGTTTAAAAAATGAGTTTTCCAGAGCAGCTTTGCAAAAAAGTAGTTCTAATTCATTTTAAATCCTTTTATTTTTATTTAAATAACTTAAAAAAAAGTTTGCTGGGTAGTGAAGCAGTTTTACTTCTGTATCTTACGTGTTTCTTTACTATAATTCTATATTTTCTTTCAATTTCAAAACACAGTATTATACAAATTAGAGGAACCCTAGGAAATGAAGAGTTTAAAAAGCATGCTAGGGTGTCTGCTCAATCTGGAAGCCAGGGCTGCATTATGTCCTCTGACTTTCTTCACATTGCTCTGTACTCGTTGTTCTTGAATGAGATAAGCAGTGATGTTTTCATTTTTTTTCTCGCAGAAAGTTCTTCTGAAGCACACTAAGCAGATATTTTACTACATCCAAGGAAAAAATGTAATTTTTAAAACTTCAGTTGGCATTTAGACTTTCAGCTTGGCTTCAGAGGTGCTGAGCACCCACCTGGTGCTGGTGGTTGGTGGGCAGCGGTTCTGGAAACACGTGAAGTTGCACACTGTTGGTGGCAAAAGCCATTTTCCAAAAATGCCTTTGAATCTTCAACCATGTATACTATCCTCTTAGTGACAGAGGTACTTCTAAAAGTGAAATAATTCCAGTACAAGGACCTGACCTCATTACTGATTCAAAAGAGGTTGTAAGAAGACTGTCATCTCCTAGACTATAGTTTTTTGTGGCCATTAGCTACACGTTCTCAGATGGACATGCCTTCAAGCAAAACTGGAAACCAGTATGTTAAATCCGAGGCCTGTGTTTTGTTGTCCTGAGCTCTGAATTTCTGAGACATGCAAAAAAAAAAAGTCATGACTCAATTTAAACACAAAATTTGGAGCCAGAAGGTTCAACCTGACCGGCTTGTTTTCGAAGGTTTGGTGCATCTTTGCTAGTCAAGCTCAGTGTAAAGCGGAGACCCTAAGAAGCACTTTTGCAGCACTGTTTCTCCTAGTGGCTGTGGTTTTCAGTTGGGAATTATAAAGAATCCATGAATCATATTGTTGGGTTTTGTGAATACAGTTTTCCAAATTTCCTGGCCTGTTCTTATTCTATCATCCTTTTCTTTTCTGCTTTTTAGTTAACTGACAGCCTGCCTGTTTGTATGAAGCTGTTGGTTTTATGCAAAACCTGTGGTGAAACTGTTGGTGAAATAATTGCTCAGCAGTGCTTGAACAGGTAAACAGTAAAGAAGTGATGTCCCAGGGTACAAAGAGGTTTTGCTACTGCCTGAGTAGTATGAACAGCATCTCACTGTACTGCACCGTACAGTAGAAGGCTTTAGGAGTAATGCTAAGGGATAAAAAAGTCTCCTAAAGAGTGTTGTGGATTCAGGAGCTCTTGAGAATGTTTTGGAGCCACACTGGGTGCTGTTAGGTGGGAAAATATTTCACAGAAATTCAGTGCTCATCCTGCACTTTATCAGGCTGGTGAATCCCATCAGCCCAAATGAAGACTGAAAATGGATTTATTGCGGCTTCCCCTGCGTTTGTTTCTCAGAAAGACACAGGCTGACTTAAAGCCACCCCTGGAGAACGCAAACATGGCTTGAAATGTGGGTGCAGTCAGTAAGTGCAGGCAGCCGTTGCAGGAATTCAGATTTGGATGAGGTTCAAAATGAGTGTTACTCTGTTAGAGGCAGTTTGTGGATATTGGACGCCTTTATGGGCTCATGGCAGATTTTTGCAGAGCAGCTCTGCAGAGGCTGAAGCAAAATCTAGACCATCTCATAGACTCTCCTTTATCTTCTGCAATCACTTAACTGAGGAGTTTGGGGAAAGACGCAGAGAAAAATACATTGTATAATTTTGACATTTCAAAGCAACACAACGTAAGAAGAGTTGCTTATTATTATCCAAAATCTGCTGGGTCTTAGGAAGACCTGTGCTAACTTAAACATTTTGTCAGCCCTTTTGCCACAGAGGGGTGCCTTTAGCATCCCTCTCCCCGGCTGTGAGTCTGTAACCATGGGACTGCTGCCTAGCCACCTCTGCGCTGAAATGAACTGTGACGGTGTGCTTAAATTGCAGTTGAGTAGATAGGAGCTAAATATGTTTAAAGTAGCGTTACTGATGATTACTTCTACATTCAGAAAATTAAGATGTAATCTGATATAGATAAATTTGCCAGATAAACCTCTTATCACACGAAAGCTGTTTTCTTTTGTTCTTATCAGCTTTTGCATGTTGCATTCTTAGGGCTGGTTTTTCTTTCTTAGTCCCCTAAATAAAACATTTCACAAAACACAGAAAAATGAAGAATTTAAGTTTTGAGATTGTCATGATTTGGGCACACAAACAAAAGAGAGGACCATATTCTTCTCCAAAAATAGAGGAAGAACCAGCATCCACATTGATAGGAGCTCAGACTGGATTGATGGGCAGAACTTTCTAGAGACCCATGATGGGAGAACCGAGACTTACAAAACTGGAGCTCTGTAATTGATTGTACAAAGGCAAGAGTGATGAAAGCACTAATTGAGGTATTGCTACCATAGAACCAGGCCTTGAACATGTTCCCGTTGCCAAAAGTTGTGGGGTATGAGCAAGTTCTTTTGGCATGTCATATGTGGAGGTCCTGCCCCTCGAAAGTTACTGCAGCCTGTCAGGAGAGCTCTCACCAAACCGTTTCCAAATACATTCTCAGGAACAAATTTCCTCTTCTTAATAATAACCTGCCCATCTGTTTTTCCAAGCCCAGAAGCTCATGTCGACGTACTGTACAAACACAGTGCTGGAAGAAGGTGGTTTTGATTTGGTTTTTTCCTTTCAAGTTGTGTTGTGTTGTCGTCCCTCTGAAGGTGAAAGATAAATGGAGAGGAAATGAGGCAACTTATCTTTTTTTTTTTTTTTTCAAAAAGGAAGGAGCGTTGAAACACTGAGGCGGAAGAGCTGGGCAGCCGAGGAGACTCAAACACACATTTAGTGAGAGAGACAATAGCTGACTGGCGCTTCTTCCCAGGAAGTCTTAGAAATGGAAAAAACAAACACCAGTGCTAACCCTATTGTCTTCTCAGTGATGCTTTCATGAGCACTTGAGGAACTGAAACTCGTCCAGGCGGAAGAAGAATAATGTACAACACTTGGCGGTCTGTCAAGTGGCTCGACTGTAATGCCCCCGAGCTTGCTGCCCTGCTCCACGGAGGGAACACGGTGACTTTGAGATTGCACCTGTGGAGCTGTGTGTCACCACCTTCCTGTCACAGACGGCACCACCGTGGCTGCGCCTGTCTGGGAGTTGCAGTTGGACACACAGCAGGGGTCTGGCGTTTCTCTGAATTAGGGCTGAGAACAGAAGTTTGAAAAAGAAAATGAATACTTTCCAACAGTTTGCTGGGACAGAGTAATTAGACCTTAAACCCCAGCATTTGCGCAGGAGTTTAAGATAAGATAAAGGTCTTGTTTTGTGTGTGACCTCTGTTATGTTTACATCAAATTCTTTCTGAACACAGTTCTTACTTTTCCTTTTTTTCCTTAAATTACCCTAACTTATGGCCTTGTGACCTAGGAGTATTTCTTCTGTCTCCAATGATGTGGACTGCTGGCACTGGCTGGTTGTAGGAAGAGCAAACCCAGTGAATGTGAAGGCAGACCTTCATCTTTGATAATGCTGCAATTGCAGAAAGTTAGGAATTGTTTCGCTTTTACTTGAACTCTTTTCAGGACAAAATCTGCAGAATTCTGAATTTGCTAGCAGAAGGTATACTTTTATTAGTCAGGTCCCAATTTTAATTCGGAAGAATCAAAGGCACGAACTCTGCCAAGTAAGGAATGATTAATTAAGTTTAATGGGTCCTTTTAGCTTTGAAAAAAAAACCCAACCCCAAAATGTTTGGATCACTTTGTTTCCTTCTTTTACAGTGCTTTGGAAATACTAGGATCTTAATTATGGCCTTGCTCCACTTTGGATGGGGAGAAAGAGGCCATTGGCAGGTCTCCCATGTTGGGAAGCTCCAGGCAGCCAGAGGGCCATATCCCATCTTCTGTTTGCATGTTCCCCTCTATTTTATTTTCACGTCCTTTGCCTCATTTTCTCTGCTTCTGCCCATGGATTGTCCCTGGACTAAATTTAGCAGGGGCTTTTGGAGCAGTGAGATTGGTCTTGTGAGGGAAGGGAAAACCTCCTTCGCTCCGTTGCAGCCAATTCTGTTTCCTTTGCACCCATTTCACAGCTGGAAAAGAGCAAAAGGCTGCATCCTAACCCAAACTGGGACTTTTGGGCAGTAGCAGTCACTATAGTAGAGTCCGAGTAAAGTATGAGTGGGAAAACCAGACTCATTCAGACCAAGAGTGTCAAGGTCTCTGTTACAGCTGAGCATCAGTGCATCTTCCTCCCCTCGTGTCAAACCAGACATTTCCGGAGCTTTGAAGAACCCCGGATCTGGGTGACTAGTGCTCTGGTGCCACTTCTTGGTGTTTCTGAACTAACTTGAATTGTAAAGCTTATCTGCTGCATCCCAGAGCTGTAGTTTCCATTCCCCATCTGTAATATTCACACAAAACCAGACTGTTCTAGACGGGGTTTGCTGAACAGATTCATGTAATAGTTATACACTTTTTTCTAGACTTTAACCTTAATTGATGCTTTTTTGCAGTCGTGTGAAGGAACCTTCTTCCCTACAGGATGAGGCGCCAGTGCTTCCTCCTGTCTCTTCTGCAGAATTAAAAGTTCAATGAACAGTGTGGTTTTGCTGGTTGGTAGATATTATCATCCATGGAGAAGCAGAGAGAGGTTTGTTTGTAAAAGGGGAGGATTTTAGTTGCATGAATGTAGACCCTTTAATGCTTGGAAGTATTTCTTGCAAAGTGTGAACGCAATATTTTTTAAATCCATTTATTTCTAAAGATTTAGCAGACGTGTTTAAGGATATCACCTTATTTTCAGCAAGGAGAATTTGTATAGTTTGGCTTAGCTAAGACGTAGAAAGATTAACCATATATTCGGAAAAATCTTTTAGAAATGACAGAACTAAGAGACATTTGTCTGGTTCATTTTCCCGGCTTAAAAACCACTAGTCCACACTGCTGCTGTGGACTAGCTATAGAAGTAGTTGCTGGGTGTACATATGGATGGATGATACAATGGAAATACTTTTTTAGTATGTGTAATATGTATACAAAAAAAGGTTACTCAAAGTCACAATGAATAATTACGGCTTTAGCAGGGCAAGCACGCAGCCTGGCTGCCGGGATTGTGACATTGCATCCTGTGGTGTTGTGCTGTGAAACAACATTTTTGTCTCGTAGGTTGTGTCAGCCCTGAACAATTCCTAGTGTAGCATCTTTATGGCCAACACAGTCAGTGTAGCATCAGAAAGTGATCCCATTGTGTCACTGCGCTTTGTAACAACAAAATATACAATATATTAATGCTGTGTCAACAAATGCCCTTGCATCCATCTTGCAGTATCATAGCATGAAATTAACAAGAACCTGAAGAAAATGACAAGAAATGCACTACAAATGAAAGTTTCCTATTTTTGTTGTCCAAGCTTAATGTAAAGTGGAGGTGAGGTAAAAAAATTCCTTGGGATGTGAACTGCTTTTTACGTATTCCTCTTCCTCTAATATGAAGTTGAAGTAGAAGCTTAATTATAAATATATTTTAATTTGTTTGTCCTTTGTAAAAAAGGACAATAAAATTGTTTCTTGGTTTTTGCAGAGCTCTCTCTTTGTCCGTATGAGGACCTATGTTGTTGGCTATGTCTAATAGGGATAAATAATTCTGTCTCCTTTGCTGTGTGACATACACATATGTTATTTTCTCCCTCTCTGCTTAATAAAGTTTGCAGCACAAGTATCACTGTGGTTTGGACTTAAAAGAACTTCCAGGGATGCTGTAGCAGAGATCCAATCTTAAAAAAACCTTCACCAAATTAACTTAGTACAGAGCTTAGTTAGCTTCTTGTGATCCCCAGCAACTAGATTGGGTTCATTTATTTTATTAAACCCCTAGTTCTTCTGGTTCTGTGAAATAAGCTTATAAATAAAAGATTGTCAGACCTTATTCTTCTTGAATTTGACCGTGAATAATTGTTTCTAGACAGAGCATTGCTGCTTCTAACCCCGTTACCAAGAAAGGATAAATTTCAGCAGCCTTAAGAATAAGCTTATCTGACACATTGTTAATCAAACTCTTGGCTCATGTTGGGCTTGTTTCTGCTTGATTAAACACAAACTTTGGCCTTTATGTAATTCGTGATTATTAGGATTTTTTTAATCTGACAGAAGTGCAAAGGCAACTCATGAAATCTTATTTCTCCTCTAAATAACGATTTGGCAACAGGAGTGTTGCAGAGCTGGTGGCCGCTGCAGTTCAATACCGGAGTGCCTAATCTCACCGGTTCCAATTCAGGCATTTTAAGGTTAAAATGCAAGCCCTTCCCATTGTTTTGCCTGTTCCCTGTCCCAGCCCTACTGCTAATGGTTTCCCCATGTTTACTGCCTCTTCCATCTGCAATGCTGGTGGAGCTAATTGTGAGCTAATTGTATAGGAACCACACCTGGCCAGAAAGGTTGTCCCATCCATTTCCCCCAGCAGGAGAAATGAGACATGTATGGGAGAAGGTACGGAGAACCTGGAGGGAGCTGGATGTATCCATGAAGGACATGTCCTGAAGCCGTAGACGTACCTGATGGAGGCTACTTCTCTTTTTCAAGTGAGCGTGAGACGTGTGCCACCCCAGCCTGTTGCTTTGCAGTCATGGATTGATGCTAAAATACATTTCCATGGGCATTTCTGTCTTTGCAGCAGCGGGTCTCAAATAAAATATGCTGGCAGCACGTAGTGCAGTCAGAGAGAATCGCATGCCTCTTGGAAGGATGTGCCTGCAATGTGATTGCAATTGAGGTACTCTGCAGGGAGTGTCAGGTTAGAGCTGACACGTGCGCTGGTGTGGAAGATGTGCTGTTTGGATAACAATGGTTAAGCATAGATCAGAGGCGTGATAGTCCTCTCTCTGCATTTCCCGAGAAGAATTTTCTTGATCCCAGGCTGGGAGGGTTGGGGAAAGGAAACCTGGCTATAGGAATGAGTCTCTGAGTGACACAAGAGACAGTCTGTATTTATGCAGGATTAGTGGTCTGTATTTTACTCTGCATTTTTTAATAATGAGTCAGTACTCAGAATTAATTTAAAATAGCGGGATCCACAGTTAAATCACAAGCTACTCAAGAAAACAAGCCTTTTTATAGAGTCTATGAGGTCTGTCTCACTCAGGTCTGTCTACTCCCTCTGAAATAAAAGATGCTTAGGAAGTTGAGCATCATGAAGTTGAGGGAGGTGATTCTACCCCTCAACTCTGCTCTGGTGAGACTCCACCTGGAGTACTGTGTCCAGCTCTGGAGTCCTCAGCACAGGAAGGACATGGACCTGTTGGAATGTGGTCCAGAGGAGGGCCACAAAGATGCTGTGAGGGCTGGAGCACCTCTACTATGAAGACAGGCTGAGAGAGTTGGGGATGTTCAGCCTAGAGAAGAGAAGGCTCCAGGGAGACCTTAGAGCCGCTTCCAGTCCCTAAAGGGGCTCCAGGAAAGCTGGGGAGGGACTCTGGATCAGGGAGGGGAGCCATAGGACAAGGGGGAACAGTTTTGAACTGAAAGAGGGGAGATTTAGTTGAGATATAAGGAAGAAATTCTTTGCTACGAGGGTGGTGAGCCCCTGGCCCAGGCTGCCCAGAGAAGCTGTGGCTGCCCCATCCCTGGAGGTGTTCAAGGCCAGGTTGGACGGGGCTTGGAGGAACCTGGTCTAGTGGGAGGGGTCCCTGCCCAGGGCAGGGGCATGGCACTGGGTGATCTTTAAGGTCCCTTCCAACTCTAACTATTCTATGATTCTAAGTTGTGTGAGAAGAACGTTGTAGGCATAGAAACTCATTGAACTTGTGGGATAATTGTGCAGTATAAAATGTAGCCTTGCGTAGCAGAGCACTTGAGGAAGAACTAGGTACTGGAGTAAAATTGTAGAAAGGGAGATCTGCAAGGCTGCAACAGAGCCTGTTATTTTTGGCTCCTCCTTTGCCGTGGATCAAGTTTTCGTAAACTTAAAAATATGTTTGTTTAGCGTGCCCTGAGAGAGAAGCTTCGCTTCTAATGGAGCACAAATTCCGCATCCAGGGTCTCAGCTGGCAAACTTGCTAAGAAATCTGTTTTTTGGTTTTTTTTTTCACAAGGCAGCATCAGCTTTCACACTCATCCTGTAGAGAAGTTGGGCTGAGTACCCAAGGAGTGCTTATGTGCTGAGATTTATGAAAAGCATGATCTGAGGTGGGTTGGGTATTATTCTCTCCTATGTGTTGAGTTTTGGGTGACTAACTGGAATTTTACCACTGCAATTCAGTGTCCACGTTGCAGGTGGATAATTGGGGCGTGCGTGCACGCCAGTGTAGTTACAGCATTATACATTTTTAATGAGAGTAGTCTTCATTAATACAAAACAAGGCTGAGAGTAAATAATTGGTTTCAGTATTTTATCAGATGCAAACCACACTTTTCAGTGTGTCTGCATGGGGAAGAGGGGTGGCTCCACTGGAGAGCTTCTTGGTTTGGCTGAGTGAGTGCAAACAAACCTGCAGAGATGTGATTCACCCAAACCAGAACATGGGATTTGTGTCTGTCATCCCTTTTTTTCATAACAGATAGTAAGTCATGACTCAGGAATAATTGAAATACTGTTTCTGTACCTAAAGATTAAACTGAGCTACGTTGTCAACAACAAAGAGAGTATTTCATATTGCCTCCCTGTACGGGTAGGATGAAGCCTGGGAGCACTTGGGTTTACACAGTTTCTGGGTGGTACCGTAAGTACTACACAAGAAGGAAGACTGGAGGAGAGAGGGAATCACTGGTAATTTCCATTGCACTATGACACGTCCCAGAGCCCTGGTGGGCACTGTTAGAGAGGATATACCAAAGAGAATTGCTTTGACAGGTTTTCTGGTTAACCAGATGCATTTAATAAGTGATAACAATGTTTGAAATTAACAGGTGTATTCGCGAAGAACAGCTTTTATGCACGAAATTGCAGCAGAAGCAGCAGAGGCTGCGTCTCTCTCTTGATGGTGAGCATCCAACCTGGCAGCCGGTACTGACATCCAGCTTTGCCGATTCACAGGGCTCAAGTAGATTGTCTGCAATTTTAGACGTTTATCTCAATCAAAGGTTGCATTTATCTTGGACTTGGGATGAAGTTGATCCATGAGCTGAACACTGAAATTATTTTGTGAACTCGTTTTGCTGCTAAACTGATGGGCTATAACATCATATATCTGCATACATAGCTGGCTGGTGGGCTGGATAATAGTAATTTTCAAGCTCAGTACTGAACTGAATTTGTTGAATAACATTAAGGCACGCAGTAAGGCACCACAACCCTTCCTCTTCATAGCACCATTGCTTGCACTGAGTAGCTTTTGAATGGGGTTTTCAAAAAATACCACAATCAGTGATACAAATCTCTTTGGAGGTCTGGGGAATTTATATAGTTTATCATTTAAGAGTGTCCCCAGTTGCGGGTTGTACTCCTGGCTGGTGAAGCACCACGTGTGATCAACCAGTCTTTTTATATTTACTTCTGATGGCTTTTCTTGTGGCCTTGTGGAAGACATACAAGGACAAAGTCATTCATTCCTGTTGTGTCTCAATACTTCACACTTGTTTGAAGTGCAGGGTGTACTGCCATTCAGCATGCACAATGCTTATTGTTTCTTTTAGGTTTTATTTTGTCTAGGGTTTGCTTTGATACAGCAAATCATCTACTTTTTTTACAGCTCGTGTCCCTCGGGGCACAAAGTATGTTTTCCAAAAGGCTTAAATGGTTTAAGAAGATAAATTCCCCAGACCTCCAAAGAGATTTGTATCACTGATTGTGGTATTTTTTGAAAACCCCATTCAAAAGCTACTCAGTGCAAGCAATGGTGCTATGAAGAGGAAGGGTTGTGGTCATCTTGCTACTCTTGGAAGGGTCATCTTGCTACCAAACACCAATATTTAAGTGGAATAACATCTTTTATGGCAAGTCCTTACCTCTTTCTCTTCCTAGCTTCCAAATGGCTGAAGCCCAGTAAGTGTGAGTGGCGCCTCTCTTGTATGCCACCTGAGAAGTTATTGTTTTCTGACCTTTTTTCCTGAATTCTCCTGACCTGCATCTGTACTGGCCATTTGACAAAATGTTGTTGAGAGCAGAGGAGCACGGTGGGGCGAGCTAGCCAGGCTGTGCATGACCATCTCACCAGGCTGAAAGCCAGTGACTACACCAGCAGAAATTCCTGGTAGAACTTGCCAAAGCCTGCGCTTATTTTTTAAAGTTGGATGTCAGTTTATTTCAGTTAAAGCAGTGAAACCCAAAATAACAAGTCAGGTATTTGAAGACATGCTGTGGGTCTGATGACTTGGAGTCATCAGACTTTTAGTCTTAAAAGACATATCATAACTTATGCAAAACTTTTGTGACCAAGTGCAAGTGTGGTTCTGCATAAGGAGATGCATCATAAAGCATTAGCACAGTTTATTCTGAAGCAGGATCTAAACCCTCAAGAAAGGAGGAAGGTACCCTCACCACGTTAATTTGACAAAAATCCTTCCACCTCCATCACTGTCCTCTTTTCCTGTTGGTACAGATGCAGACTTCTACTGGAGATGAAGAAGTTCCATATTCTCATAGGATAAACATCCATCTGGCTGCTGGGTTTCAGATCACATTTATACAGGCTGGAGCTGTGCTGTTGCCAGAGTGGGAAAGTTGGCCTTGCTCCATATAAACAGCTCTGACTAAGCAAGCCACACTAAATTTGGAAAAGAATTAGGGGAACTCATTTTTCAACTGCCCTGGAGTATTTTATCTCCAGTTGCCCCATGTTATCATTTTATGGGAAGAGTTTCTATTACTCATGACTGTTTCCATCATGTTTGTTTTCAGATAGTGTATTTTTATCTTCTGTAAACGAAAACAGTTTAAAAGATCCATCGGTGAACAATGGATCAAGAGTCTGTCTGCTTCTCTTCCCACCCGCAGGTAGCGTTGCAATTCCTGTTGAGCTGAACAGTGCAAGGCCAGGTCGTCGTGTGGTGCTACTGACAATCTCTTCAAAAAAACCTTTTCTTCTAATTTTAAGAGGGAATAGTATTTCTGATACAGAGACCCTTTGCTACAAGTAGTACAAAGACTGGAACAAACAGCATGAAACATTTGCTCCGCCATTCATGTTTGGATTGATTGTAAATATATTCTGCAGGTAGAAATCTCATCGATACCATATTTCTCACTTATGTGTATTATGAATTGCATAGTTCCTTTCGTTTTGGTCATCGCGCTTTAAGCTGATCTAAGAAATGTTGACACTGAAGAATCACACTTCTGAGCCCTTTTAGCCGTAATTGAAAGATTTAGCCAAAATTGCAGGTATTTCCTGCGATTGTTGGGGGTTTTTTTTCCTAACACCAGAATTTAGTTCTTTGTCCCACTTCCTCTACAAAGTTTTACTGCAGGATGCAGGCAGCAGTCGAGTGAGGTCCAGTGTCCCACAGCCCTCTCTAAGAGATTTAAGAGGCTGCTGCAAGCTGGAAAAGAAAAAGCTGTGGTGGAAAATAGGGGCAAACCCTCAGCAGGAAACTCCACCGGGGCTGGGGCCAACAACATCCTACTGCTGGCTGGGACCAGAAGAAAAAAACAAACATAATGCTGTAAAGAAGGTTTTTGGGAAGCTTTGTCCTTATTTGGAGAATAAGCTTGTGCCTCTTCCCAAAGCAGGCTAGTTTTTAAAAGGCTGTCAGAGGGGCAGGGATTTTCTGCTTCAGCAGCACCGGTATCCTACTATTATACACAAGCACATCCTATGACCAGTAGGTCTCAGAAAGTCTGGCCTCTTAAAACTGGAGGGTTGGAGTCCAGATTGTCACCTGGTGTCATTAAATACCGCAGCTATCTGAATTGGTGAAATTACCTCTAATGGCTTGGTAGTGTCCCAAGCAAGGAGCAAATCTGAGCTGGGCCTGAAATAAGCACCTTACAAAATCTTTTGCCATTGGCCATCTCTGAGAACTCCTTAGCAAACTAGCTGTTTTTCCATGGCAGTCTCAGCCGCACAGATTTGGATTTCTTAAATGGAAATAAGGTAGCCAATCTTGGATTTTTTAAATGGAAATAAGGTGGTAAATCTCGGACCATAGCACCTTTTCCACCAGAGCATCCCATGCACTTTCTCCTGTAAAATCCCATGTGCTTATTCTTGTAATGTTCCAAGGCTTTTCTCTTTCTTTAACTGTATTTATTTTGGTCTTCAAAATTATTTAAGATGAAAAAAAGGCATGAACATGCCTGAACTGATATTTAAACTTAATTTTTTAGTGAGAAATGGCAGTAAAATCAGTAGTAATCCAGGAAGTTTTGCAAGGTTACTTTAGAAGGACTATGCCTATATGCTGGAAACAACAAATGTGTCAAGAGCTCTCTGATTTCATCCTGGCTGCTGCGGATTCACAGCCTGTTGTATAAAACACAGAAACATCATGAAAACTCCCAGTGAATCCTTTTTGGTGGCAGTGCTGGTGCGTGGCTGGGAGGAGTTTGTGAATTTGGGAACATCATCACAGGATGTGGGTGGTTCAGCTTTTGCAGGACTCTGGAGGTCAATGGTGCTTCTTTTGGCCTTTCAGGAATGCGGAATGCCAGTCCTGGTTTGGGAGCCCATGTCTATAAAGGCTTCATGAAATCACAGTTTGGGAACTACCAGTTTTTTGCTCTTATACAGAAAATTTGATATTTTTTTTTCCCCAAGAAGAACAAAATAAAATTTTGAAAGCATCAAAATTGCTTGAGGGGTGAAATTATGTTTCTCGGTTGTATGCTCAGAAAAAAAACCTTGTCATGGGAAGAAAGGGATTTTTCCAGTATCCAGGGCAGTCTGGGTGCTATCTAGATCATAGTTCAGGTTTTGGTTTTCACATTGCCACCGACTTGTTTAGTCACATATGTGCACATGGCTTTAACTTTTAGCTTCACTTCCCTGTCTGTAAAGCTTTTTTTTTATAGGGTTAGTGAGTTAATTACTTGTAGATTGCTTTAAGATTCCCAGAAATGAGACTGTCGGTGTGTTTATTGATGTTATTGCTACTGATGAGATCTTGATCTTAGCAAGACAATACAAGATTAGTGTTTATTGCAGCGTGACTGAGTATCTGTTTACATTAAAACAAAGAAGAAACTGCAGTGCCCAAGCTTAGAAAACATACAGTGTAGGAGCTTTGAGTCGGCTTTAATATCTGATTATGTGATAAAATTGGCTTATAAGGCTAAACACTAGGCAGCATCACTTGTGTATACATTTCTTTGAAAACCTTATCAGCTCTGGAACACCCAGGGCTCTGTGGCAGTATGTCCTAGGGAGAGGCAGATAGCATCTTTTCTTAGATAAAGGGATTTGGGATACGTTTTTCCCACTGTTAGAAGGAAAAACAACGTCCAAAACCCAGTGTTTTCTTTATATCATTAAGACCTGGATAAATTCGCTCCGCGCTCGGTTATCACAACAGCCGAATGCATCTCTGAGGGTTTCCTGATCTGTTGTGCAGCAAGTGGCCTTTGCTGCACCTGGGCAATGTTTTGCTCGTGATAAATGCTTTGGTTCTGCATTACAATTTCTGAGCTGATGGACATTAAATACAATTAAATCTCTATTTCTGCTTCAGGAAAAACAGAGGCCGTCATCAAAAACTTCAGTCCGCACTACAGACGCCAGTATGCGGTGGCTTTCTGCAAGCACATTCAGGATGAGCTGGAGCAGCACCGGGATTCCCAGTCCCGGTTCCTGAAAACCAAGGTAGGAGGGCACGTAAGCCCTTTCCCATCCTGAAGCTGCCATACAGCTCTGCTCTCCTGCATGAAATAATTAATGCATTAACTATTTAAATCACACATTTAGTAGTCATAATGTATGAAAACCATGAGCTGGAAGTGTATCAGCTACCAACTGGGCTCGGTTTTCTTGTTTTTCCCAGTGTTGAATGCCCCCAAGTAAAGTTAATAGGTGGTACAGATACTCAAAGCTTTTAAAAATCAAGCCCAAAGTATTTTTAAAGTTACTTAAATGTTTCTATACGTACAAGCATTGTACAGAAGTGTTGTTTCAGCTTTACGTGTGCGCTTTCTTATATATAACCCAAGTATACACAATAGATTTGCAAGTGCAGATGTGGGATTGGGTTCAGTTAGGTTTTAGGTGGAAAAGTGCATTTGAGTGCAGGTTTAAAGTTTATTTTTGAAAATTCATCTTTGCTTTGGTTGTGTTTGGTTGTCTCATTGTAGCATGAGAAGAACCATGACACAAGTTTCTGGTACCAAGCATGCGTTTCATCAAGGTAGAGTTGGATGCTTGGGCAGAAATTTATGTAGGAAACTTAATTAACCCTTTCAGCCATGGTTACAGGGTTCCATCAAGAAGATGGTAATAATCCCCCCTGTGAAGTGAGCTACAGAGAGCTGGTTTTTATTAAAGGAGAGACAAAAAGAGACAAAAATGTCTTTATTAGAGGAAAATGCAGAGAGCCAACCTTCAATATTAAGCAGATACAAATCTAAATTTTTTGTCCATATTGGAAATCAAGGGTTTCCAATGCTCTTGAAATGAATAGGGTAAAGCCATGAGGTGGGGTAATAGAAGAACCTTGTCTTTCAGAAAGATGTGTGTCAGTTACAAGAGCACAGGTGCAGAAGTGTTACAAAGAAATGGGAAATAATGTATTATTTTATAATAAAACTCTGCTGCAGAAATGAAATGTTTTCATTGATGTTATCTAGCGGGAAATAGGAGATAATGAACTACAGGTCATTTTGCATTCAGTGTGCCAACCAAAAGGTAAATAAGAACGTCTCTGTCTTAGAAGTCTGGAAGTATTTTTGGAAGGCAGAGCTCCTCTGCTGCCTCCTCGCCTCAGGCTAGAAGAATATGATTGCATATGTAGTATCTGCCCGAATCAGAGAAGTTTATGACTCCAAATTGCATTTGAAGACTCAAAAACCCTCGTAGCAGTCTTATGGAAACGTAGAAATAAAAGCTTCAAAATGGTCAGTAATCCAGAGTTATTTCAAATCTAGAAAATTGTCTTTGTAGCCTCCGGCAGAAGTTGGGACAGTCTTATATGAAGCAGAGCTGCTGCATTTTGCTGAGGACCTGAAGAAGTGGAAGGACAGATATGTCGTTATCAAAACCGACTACACGGTGGATTGCTTTGAGACTAAAGAGGTAAATGCTTCTTCCTCTTGTGTTCTTCTGCACTCCCAAAGAAACTGATATCAAGTGAATTGGCCACTGCTGCTGCCTTAAATTAAATATTGTCCTTGGCGACATGGCTCCAGCCTTGTGGAGATGGCTGGAAGCTCCACAGGGGTGGCTGAGTGTCTTACATTGGTTATACACGTTGGCAAGAATTAGCAAATAATTTTATCAGCGTTTTGAACCTTCCTTATAACAGACGCTTCTCATCTGTATGTCATTGTAATATGTCCCTGTGCTTCTGCTGTTGGGTTTTAAGTAGCAATTTTTGGGTTGCTTCAGGTTGACTACAGTGAAGCTTTTCATTTGTTAGCTGCCATAGTCAAACTAGTCCTGGCAGACAAATCAAACAAACAGGACTTAGAAGAAAATCCTATCCTTTTCGCCTCCCTTCTATCCCTGACTTCATCACTGTTTGTGAGCACTGAGACTATATTTTTAAATATGTTTTTTAGATTTAACCATATTTTAGATTTAACCATATTTTAGACTTGATGTTTCCAGGTAATATATCCAAAATTCAGTCTGACAAAAAAAATTTCCTTTGGGGAATATCCCTATGCATTAGCTTTGTAAATGAGTTGTGTGCTTTGTGTTTTCCCTCTCCTTAATCGCTATTTGACTCCCTCTCTCTTGATTTTCCAGGCCTACCAGAAAGGAGCCAGCCCTAAATATCATGTTCTTCCTGCAGGAGGCAAAGTACTGACTTCAGAAGAAGATTACAATTTGCTGTCTGATAAACATTTTCCAGATCCTGTTGGTAAGCCCTCCTTGAAGCTGAACTGCCAAACCCCAGGCTCTCTTCCTTACGTAGACCTCTTCTGGGCAGGCTTTCAGGCTAGTCTCTAAAATGGGACAACAGAAAATGCACGCAGCCATTTTTCTAAGTCAAACCACAGTTCCAGAGTGGACACACACAGATGCTATAAGCTAACGTTCAGAGAAGTGCTGGCTCCTTTTTTTTCCCCAGCATCCCGGCACAAAGCTGCTGGAAGCTGTGCAGAAGCAGGGCAGGAACCACACCACCATTGTTCCCAGGCTTTGTTAATATTCCTGGTTTATTTGTTTCCATTTTTAGATGCCAGCTGCCTGTGTTGACTCACAGTTGATAAAAAGTCCCACTGAGAGGGCAGGAAGGTTGCTGCTGCTGAATTTGTTGTTTCTGGGACGGGAACTGCTGTGGTCCTGCCTGCTCCCACCCCACTACACAAAGATGGAGAAAATCGGGGCCTTAAGGGAGTGGATCTCATGTTGCAGAGTCAGATATGAAAAATGAGATGCCACATAAGCAACGGGATAAGGGCAACATGTAGACAAGGATTATTTTTTTTAAGTCCTGCCTCATACCTTAAAGTTATGACTGTTGGGAGGTGTCCCTTTACACCCACTTCCCAAGGTGTAGGGTGGTCAGAGGGTAGCATGGGGCCGTGGTGCCTGGATGCGTCCTCCATGTGTCACCACAGCTCCACAGGAGTTGCGGTTGAGTGACGCTGAGCAGCTGAAGGCCACTTGCACGAGCTTCCTATGGCTCTCCCTTCACAGAGTGGCTCAGTTAGTCTTTTATGGCCCTTCTCCCCTTCTGTGCGATGCTGAGCACCCTCCAAGATGAACTACTTGTGGCTGGGCTCTTCATGCCTGGCACTGAGAGAAAATTGGGTTTGGTCATCCATGAAGGGTGTTGTACAGCATCGCCTGTGCGCACTGACCCAGAGCAGGTCGAAACTGAAGCTACTTAATACTTTCTTTGCTTCGTCTTCAAGGGCTTGAAGTGACAGTTCACAAGGCCATCTTGCAGTTGTGTTTGGAAACCCTGGAGGCGAGGGAGCTGCTGCTGTTCCTACATGGTTTAATGCATTTTTTTTCTATACATTAAGATCATACCAGAGTTGCCCACTAACTTACTTTTTGCCATGAAAACCTTTTCCCTAGCTGTTACAATCCAATGAAGTATTTACTTTGAAATATTACCAAAAATGTGTACTTTATGTCCACCTTGAATACAAAAGAAGAAGACATCAAGTTGCTATGGTATAGCATAGAGAGGTGGTTGGTGCCTGCTGAGTTTGCCCGTCCCTGCTGCGTCCCCCTGCCCTCCATGCCTGATTACTTGGATCAAGAAGGAGACGTGATTTTTTCATGTCGCATGCTTCTGTACAAGCAAAGGTCTGTTCTCACTGTCGTGGCAGAGGAAAAGGGCCAAACTCCCCAAGAAACCTGCAGATTTCAAATGGAGATGTGTTCTTTGTGTAGGGTCGAGTGAGAAGGAAGTCGCTCAAGCCTTTGTTCAGCTGCCGAAGGAGTTCCCGGTGTACCTGTGGCAGCCCTTCGCCCGACACAGCTACTATTGCTTCCCGGAGCCAGAGGCTCAGAGGCAGTTCAGCGCCGTGCTGGGGGACTGCGTGAGACACTCAAACCACGGTGAGTACAGAAAGGGCCTCTTCCTCTACGTCATTCACCCTGGCGAAGATTTAAATAGCTCTTATAACAAAAAAGCTGTAGAAAAATGCACGTCACTTATGAAAGGTGCTTGGCTTCCAGTGCCTTGAGGAACGCATTAGCACACCTCTTCTTGCTTTGCTGGGAGCGATGTTAGGTGGGATTTGAGCTGCAGTGTAGGAAGCCTGGATAGGAATCATGGGAACCGCTTTGAAAGTGGCCTTCCCCTCTCTGTCAGCTTATTTAAATCCAGTGTCGTGATACAAAATCATGCAAGATTTTTATTAAATGCTGCACGGCAAACTCTCACCTATATTTGCAAGCTTGACAAATGCATCATAGATATAGTAGACCAGGTTTATACAACACGGAGGGAATGCAGTACATTTCTGTAATGTCATACATATATCAGCAATGGTCAAACATCCTGTGTTTTCTGCGGGTGTTTAGATGGCAACTCAAGCCCCAGCCATGCTTAAGCTTTGCAGGAGGGACATAATTGGTGTGTAAGACAAAGTAATGATTGTTTGCACAAGGGTAAATTTTAAATCTCAGTCTCAGAGTACGTTAGACTCAGTCTCAGAGTACGTTAGATCTCTCAGTCTCGGAGTACGTTAGACTAGAAAACTTTAAAAAAACCCCCAACTTGTGATTGCTGGGATTATAAAAACAACCTTGCTCCCATGAAATTGGAAGAGCATTTATGAGTTGGATCCTTCAGAAAAAGAAATGCTTTCCTGTTTTTCAGATGACTTTTCTCTTTTTCCATCAAGCTGGCCTGGTTCTCCCACTGGTGTCCAGGCTCTTCCATGCCTTTAGCGTTGCTTTTGAGTCTCATCTGCTCCTGCTGCCCTTGGAGGGAGATGTGAACACTCAGGAGCTTCTCCAGCCATCTCAGCTACTTGGGCCTGAAGCCCGTGCTTATAGATAAATGAATTGAGAGTGCAGTGTGTAAATGATCCCTTTTGCTTACAGAAGTGGCTCCCAGTCTGTTTTTTTTTAGCTGTCACTAAGCTGTCAGCTTCACCCCATTACCCTCAGACGGCTGTCTCGTACTGTCCTCCCCAAATCCTTCTCAACTGCCATCTCTTTTCCCTTGTCTCCACTGCCAAAGGCATTCCTGCTCTCCTCTAGGACTCCATTCCCATGAGAAAAACACACATTACTGTATTTTTAGGCAGTTCCCTAAGATGTGCAGTTAGTTATTTGTGTGGTGCTTGGTTGGTGGCAGATGCCTTCTTCGCAGGACGTGCATGATTCTTGATGCTGATGCTAGCCAGGTGATGTCTGACACTCAGTCCCCACTTCCAGCTCATTTCCAAGCCATGCTGAAGGTGGTGGGACACAACGTGCGCTTCTTGTGCTGACAGCCTCGTACAAACTGGAGGAAGCAGCTCCCATGCAAATCTGCGTAGGTGTGGAGAGGCTGGGGGCTAAGACACCCTGGTAGGCAAATACCCAGTTACGGGGACTATAAAGACTGTTCCATGGCTAGGGAAGCATCAATCTAGAAGGAACACACCTTCACTTGGCATCTCCAGATAGCTTAAGTCTCAATAAATATTCCATATATAGCTGCCAGAGGAACCCTAATCCCCACAGTGTGCTTGAGGGCAAAGCCTGCCTCTGGTTTTCGTTTCTGATTCGCCTGGTTTTAGCTGCGGCAGTCAGACAGTATGAAAGTGCTCTGGACTTTGGAAAGCCACCCCTTTGCTCCTCACCAGGGTTTGGTGAGGAGATGGGGATACAATCAAGTTTTCCTGGCACTGTTAGTCTTCCATGACTTGAAGCCTGTTCGTTAGGTTTGGGGTTTTTAATTTCTCTCTTCTGGAGCAAGTGTAACAGGCTTGACAAAGATTTTGGCAGCCTTTTTTTTCTTTAAGTTCAGCACATCGCTCTAGGGGCCAATTCTGAATTGGCAGAAACTGGGTCTAGATGACCTAACAGGTCTTTTCCATCTTCAGTGCCTGCGAGTCTGTGTTTTATTATATTTCATATGGCTCAGCTATTGCTCATTGATGCATCTGTTCCAGCATTTATCCCTCTCAGCTTTTTCTGTGGTCAAATTTTTATCTGACAGAAGATGCTTAGTGACACTGGGGTGCCTTCATCAAGGCTGATCCTTTCTGTCACACAGACTGAAATGGGAGCCCCTGTTTTCTGCGTTTCTTGGAGTTACACCATCTCCTAGAAACCTAGGTGCTGCGAGTGGAAAAATGATGACTGACCAGTACCCCAGTAACCCAGTTTCAAGGACTTCGTATTGATTTATATTTGTTCTCACATGACTGAAATATGTTACTTTATTAATACTTTTTAAAGCCTTATTTGCAAACAATTCTGCCTACAAAAAACAGATATCTGAACAATCCATCAAAATTATAGGTATGTGCAGGAATAGAACGCATAATAAGGCTTGTGATATAAAAATTGGCTGTGCTCTTTTATTAAAAAAAATTGAAAAGAGAGGAGAAAGGTGAAAAATCCTTCGAGTTTGATTGTGGAATATATTTTAGTGGGATAAGGAGCCCTGGCCAAGGCACAATTTGCCTCACTTCTTCTAAAAAGTGCCGAGTTAACTTTTGCCAGAGCGAATTTGGCAAAGGCAGGATAAAGACAGATGTAATGTCTGATCAGAAGTTGCCTTTCTGTCTTCTCTATAATCTGCCACTTTTGGAAGGGAATATATCGCACTGGGCTTTAGCCAAAATCTTGGAGAAGTTCTTGGTTTCTCCCAGGAAGCAGAATTAAATACTGTCTCTTGCTGAACAGAAAACGGGAGTGAATTGGCGTGTGGTCTTGTGATGGGAGCCACCCTGGCATTCAGCTGTTTCCCCTCTTTAGAGGCCCTCTGTCATAAATAACCAGTCCAGCCTGTGTTTCTGGGTTTTCTGGTCAGAACCCAAGGTCAGCAGAATAATTACAAAAGCGTTTGGATTTAGTGATCGCTGCTTGCAAATATGATTCAGATGTATGGAATTTAGGTTCTCCTCCTCCCCCCAAATTTTCCTATTGTGTTTGTCTTTCCTTTATGCTAATTAATAAGGGTTTGCAGTTCGAGAGGACAATGATTTCTGTCATTATCGATAGAATTTCTTGAGTACAGTTCAGATAAGGCATATTTAAAACCTTTAAAATGAGCCTAAGCCAATCAGGACATGACTGGTCATGGCTTTAAAAACATTCTAGCTCAATCGGACACATATGCTGAGATTTTGTGAATTACGCTGACTCTGAAAGGTGATTGACTGATTAATCTGCATACAGAAATCGTCCCAGTTCAGTGATTCATCTGGGCAGCTCCCGCTCTGCTCTTTGCAAGTTGGCTTTCATGAAGCCTCAGGATTTGGGGAGGAGATCAAAGGCTTTTTGAGTTTTAAGTTGTGAGGTCATGTGATTAAGGGATAATTAATGAAAACACAAGTGCCCAGGGAGCAGCGATGAACCCCAACAGACTGATGGGTGCAGAGGGAACCCCGATGCGGCTGCTCCGACGCTCAGCTGGTGCGGGACTCACTGTAGGATGGAGGGGAAGAGCATTTGAGGATTGTGTAAAGCGTATTATGGGATGTTTTCCAGGAGACTGTGGGAATGTGCGAGATTTACTGTGGGATGTTTAGGGGAAGCACCAAAGGTGGGAAACGGGAAGGATCCAAGTGGGTTGGAGAAGAACAAGTGTGGAATACTAGAGGAAAGAAGGGGATAAATGGAGCCAGTTGGGTGCGAATAGCAGATTGGTCAGTATGCTTCTCCAGTCAAGCCCCATGCTAGATCACCACAGTCTGTCCGGTCTTCTTACTAAATTCCACTTCTAACTATTTTCCAGGGTGAGGGTGCTCTCCAGTGTGTGCGTGGGGTCCTAAGTGCCAGCAAGTAGAGAAGGAGCCACGGGGTCACGGGGACCCCACAGGTTTGAGGTGGCAGCACCTGGAGAGTCCTAGTGCCAGCAATGGGAGAACAAACTGCAGAGATCAGGGTCCCGTAAGTGTGGGGCCATCATCTGGTGAGACCAGAGTGCCTTCCTAATGAGCTTCCACCAGGCGTGCATGTACCTAGGCTTCACTCACTAGCAAATTTCAAGCTGGACTACGTGGCAAGTGGGAGAGGAGGTGCGGGAGCCAGTGACCAGAGGGACCATAGGGCTGGGACCGGTACTGGAGGGACCATAGGTCCAAGCCAGGTACCAAAAAGATGTGGGAGGTCTGAGAGTTATTGCTGGGGGGAACATAGGTCTGGCCCTACTGTCAGTGGGGGCAGGTGGGGAAGGGTGTAATGAGAGCTGCAGCTATTGGGCTACCAGATTTGGCAACTCTGACATAAGCCATACTTGCATTTGATTCCCTTTGCTGGCTGAGTTTGAGTCAAATATATTTCAAAATTGCTTTTCACCATTTAGCATGTGACCCTTCGCCTGTGAAAATTAATGACTGTATAGCTTTGCTCCCAGGAAGAAAGAGATGACTGTAAATTTGCATACTCAGTACAGAGGTGCTACTACCTAATCTTGGCTATTATCTCAAAACTGCTTTACAAAACCTCCATCAAAAAGCTTCCTTCCCTTCAAACTGTTCATTCTTTACCAACAGCTTTGTCATTAAGGACTTCCGTAGGCTGCGTTAAAGAACATTGTGTGCAGCTCTGAAATGCCACGATTCATTTCTCATTGAATTTATTGCCTAGGCATAGGGTATAAAACATTATAACAGGCATATTTGCTTTTTTCCAAAGCTTTTTGGCTTTGATCAGTGAATATGATAAATGAAAGGGTGAGTTAAATTAGTTAAATGACATATAGAAAGGTAACACTGAGGAGAGGGCTCTAAATGTAGAACAGGTCAGCCAAAAATTGTTCTTTGCAGAAGAACAAAAAGCCAAGTCAATAATAAAATATGGTGGCACAGAGTAATGCGGCCTAGTGATGGCTCTTGATAAAGATAATTCCATATGGAGAGAAGAACGTACAGTTCTCTGGGTACAGGGCTACACAATCAAACTGCCAGCCTTCGCTGTGCTAGTCTGTTCCTTATGCCCTGGGACATTTGCTGTATTTCCCCAGGGCGATAATGTAGCCTTCTCTGTTTTAGTAAAACTGAAAAATAAATGTTTCAAATGACAAATGTGTCAAGACAAAAGGTAGCTGTTGTAAAAGATGCAGTTTCAAGGGTTACTGGAGAACTCTTCCTTTCTGATCTGATCTTAGCTGGGGTGCATTTACAGTGAACTAAAGGTGGTCTTACTGGTGTTAGTAAGTAATTAGTATTGTTGACCACATTAGAATTTTTTTTATAGCTAAAGATCCTACATTACATCATTATATAGTATGTATTACTATAGTTGTTTCAGTTTTGGTGACTCATAATTAATTCAGGAGAATAACAGCAGATGACAAAAAATATAAATCCTAATACCACTTTCGTATCAACTTCCCAACAGAAGGGGCAGGAAGACAGAGAATTTTCTGCCCATAATACTATTTTTTAACTTTCCCTCCCTAAGTTTTTCCTTAATTGAGTTTTTCTTACATTGATAGGGAGGAGCTGCTGACCATTCACTGTTACTTCCAGAGAGCCTGTTCTTAAGCGTCTGTGCAGGTCAGAGCTTCACCAGTGTAGGATTTTCTGCAATACTTCGCTTTATAAACTTCCCAGGTTTTTATGGCAGCTGTGCTTGAGTTGAAGTGGAGTGTGGGATGAAGCAGCTTCATTTTTTCCTCCAATTTCCTAGACTTCTGCTCCCGGTTTAGATGTGGGCTGTAGCATGCGATTCATTGGTTTGCCTTTATCTCCATGATCCCTCCACTTTCATCCACAGCTTGGGCTTACCTGGTTCCCTCTCCAGCCCCATTTTCGTAGTGAAATGGTGAGAACTGCACACCATGAATTTTGGGGGAAATTTGCTGCTGAAATGGCCTTCTAACCCCAATGGGGAAGCGCCGGCAGTCCCAGAGTGGCAATAATGAGGGAAATGCTCAAAATACTCACAGTGCTCTAATATTTTCCATTCTCTGGTTTTTAATCCTTTATATTTATATGCCCTGAAAAATCAGACTGAAGTTTCTTCCAAATGCTTATTTCATTTTTGCTATTTTAGGGGGTCTTCTTGTTTCCTATTGGAGGTTTCACTTGGTATTTGCTGCTAAAAGTGAAGAAGCCTGGCCACTTGGTGCTGGGATAGAGAGAAGTCTGCGTGATGAGAAGGAAAATACAACTAGCTAATTCTGGGAGACGCAGAGTTTCACTTCATGATTTTATTTTCTTTCATCTGGTTTGATTTCACATCCTTATCTTGATAATCACCCTCATGACACAGGAAGCTAAGGGAATTTCAAAACCATATCCTGTCATCTCCAATTTCACCATAAATGAAAAAAAAAAAATTAGAGAAATAAATACATTAAAGAAGTACAATAAAGGAATACATTAGGCAAGAGAGAAATCCAAAATGTACTTTTAAACTCATGCAGGGTGTTCTGTCACAGCTTGGCTACATCAGAACAACTAGGATGGCCTCAGATTTTTTTTCTCCATCTCTGGCTTTTAAGATTGCCATTAGCTGGGTCCACGTTTCCTTTTTCAACTCTAAGTTTAGCTGGCAGGTGTTTTTCTCATAAGTATTTCTAGCTTTCCTATGTTACATATATATAGTACATGCAGGGCTTACCAACTCTTGCACTATAATTCCAAATAATGACTGAAGCGTTGATAAAGGTTAAGAAAATGACATTAAATACTTAAGCTGAAAGATGCATGTCTCCATATACAGAGCAAAGCAGCTGTCATGAGTCCAAATAGGACTTTGGAAAGGTTTTTTAGTCTTCATGTTGCAAACAGGGTGGCTTTTCTTCTCTGGAGGAGGCAGCTGAAGAGAAGAATTTTCTTGTTGCCTTTTCAGATGAAGGACTAATTAAAGTGGAACTGAGGAGGAAATTGCTTTTTTTGACGTTAAGGAAAAATGCCCCTCTGTACTGGGATGAAAGCAAGACCTTTCTGAAGGTTTGCAGGGTAATTTGGGGGTGGAAAAAGGTACGAATGAAGACAGAGTATTCAGCCCATCGCCTGCCTGACTCAAACCTGGGACTTGTGTCTTGGCTCCTCTCACTGCAGCTGCTGCATTTTGATTAATTAAATCATTTTCTGGCTAGTAAGATCAGATCTGTATGCCACATGAGTGGCTGAGACCATGGCTGCTGGTCTATCACCAGGCAGATACCCGAAGTCCAAATGGACTTTTCAAAGCTGGTGAAATATTCCTAGGATTATTAATTCTGCCATAACATTCAAAACCATTTTGCTATAAATATCTTTGACAAGGCCTGTGGGACGGTATAAAACTCGTGAAACATTTCAGGACACAATTTAGACTTTTTTGTATAATTTGGAATATGTTGCTTAGAATAAGACTATTTTTCCTTGTTCTGGGATGTTTTTGTTCTGCAACATCATTCCCTTCATTCAGCGTGGCTTTTGCTTTGCCAGTAAGCCTGCCTGCCTATACTGCAGTTAGTTAGGATTTTCAGTCTGTAGGAGGCACATTCATTCTGAAACACCAAGATGATTAATGTGCAAAAATCCTAATTGCAATGACGTTCTTCCTGCCTCTGTCACCTCCACGCCTCCGGCTGGTTTTCCCTTTCTTATGTATTACCAAGCATGGGGTGGTGTGGAGGAGCCACTGCCTTGTGCCCACCACCCAAAACTATCTTAGGAGCTGTGAAGATGCTCATTTCTGTGGGTGTGAAGGTTGTATGTGAGCTCCGGCTTCAAAGCTCCATGGCAGAAGAATTCTCACCTGCACCAGGAATAGAGAGGCTGGGTTGGAAAATGCATGGAGATTGTTGGAGATAAGCGATATTGTGATTCTTTGTGTGTGTTCATACGGTGCACTCATGTTTCAGGCTATGAAATGTGAAGCTGCTGGTCCCAGCAGAGGGAGGTACCTTGTAATCTGTCTCATGCTGCTCTGAAGAGCTTTGATACAAGCATCGCGTGCTGCAAAGCAAGTAGTTAAACCCCCTGAATGTTGATTTGATGGTCTCGGAGGGAACTTGTGCTGCAAAACTTGATTTCCTATAAATACAGTGTATTATTGCAGGGTTGTATCCTGTTTGGAAATGACCTCATCTAGCTTCTGTTAGTGGTTAGCAGCTTTCTACCACATGATCTATGAATAATATGATAGTGCATTGCTCTCAGGAAGACATCAGAGCTGTGGGGTTGATGCTTCTCAGACCCAGGGCATTATACTTCACTTAGTCTCAATTTGGATAATAATATGACAGGACTCCATTTTGTAAAAGTAAACAGTGTGTGCTTTTATTCAGAGGATTGTTTCCAGAGGTGCTGTAGCTGTGTTACAAGCCCTGTGCTATCTTTTCCTGAGGTCCAGTTCCCCAGCTCTCCTTCTCTCCCCAGGTTCAAGTGGATGGATTCACTCTCATATTCTTACCTGCCATCCCTTTTCGCTTGGGACCATTTGCTTATTTTTTGGAGAAAGAAATTTTCAGAACCTTATTTTTTGCAGTTGATGGCCATGGCCTTTCTTACTAACTTTCTGTAACATCTTACAAGCAGCAGCTCTTAAATGTTGAGCTGGGAACTCAAGTGATATTGATTTTTTTTTTTCATTTTTATTAAAGAGTATATATAATGAAAAGCAGAGAAAGACAACAATCTGAATATATTTGAAGGAAACGAATGCCAAGGTGAAAGAGGGATGACTTGGAAGAAAATTAGGAAAAATGTAATTTGCATTTCTTATCATGAAATCTATTCTGTTCAGGGTGGCAGTGTCCAGTGGAAATAGTAAGTAGTGGAAGCACTATCTTTTAAGACTGTTAAAACTGAAGATAAAACACTTAAAATTAAAAATATTTTTCAGCTTTATCCACCTCCTACTATCTATTTGTAGTGTCACAAGAAGGAAAGCCCTTCGTTGATATCTGTACAGATATTTTTCTTGTCCCAGGAAAATGCTATATAAGGTGATCGACAAGAAAGAGCTACAAGACAGATGTTTTGGCACTGCCTCCACCTGAGCCGGCTTTCCACCAAATAGGTGATGAAGCAAGGAAATATTGTGAGATCACATAAAAGGAAATGCAGTTTCTACTAATTTATCATATTCCAAAAATTATAGTAAGTGACAAGCTTTCTCCCCATCAGTGAAGGCCACCAAACTTGACTCCTGGGTCATCTTAATTTCCATCCCGTGACCGTCCTCCTGCCATCCCCACTCTTTAATCAAAGTCAGCCGGGGGTTTTTGCAGATTTGAGGAGGTATTCATGGGCCCTGCTGTCTTGTAGGAGGCAACTAAAAAGTATATCAGGTTGTTAACAACTTGTGTTGGGAAGAGAAATTTGACCAAAGCTGCAGTTATTGAGGATGGTAGGCAAGAGACGGGCAAGGCTACCTTCCTACCTGTGGGCCTTTACATGAGCATCTCCTATAAATACGGCCATGAAAAATAATATCCACTGAGTGCAGAATCTTTCCCCAAACTGCAGGCAGCTCTCCAGCTCAGGAACATATCTGTAGATGTGAGTGCTGCAGGAAACAGATGAAGCTGGGGTGGATTACTTCCGAGTTTTGGTAGTCAGATAACGGGCGTTATGTCAGAATCAGCATTTCTTTAATTAAAACCCATGCTCCGTGAGCTCAGACTTCTGGATTCTGTTTTAATGCTTGTTCATCTATGTCTTTGGGCCTCAGCCTTTTGTGAAATGTCAGCCAAAAAACTTAGATTACTCTCAGTGGTTTAGTTTGCTTTGGTAAAGCACTTTGTCCTCAGTCAATATACCTCTTCAATATTATTAGCAATAAAAGTAATAAATTTATTGTAAGAAAAGCCCATATGGGAGAAGGACATTTATCGGATGGCAATAGGGGCACTCAGTTTGTTTTGAAGAATGACATATTCAGTTTTTACACATCATAAAACATCCTGACTGCAGTTCCTTGGCTCTCGCAACAGTTAACGCAGTAATGCTGCTGCTGCGTCCAAAAATCAGCGAGTCCCAGTTTGCAGAATCAGCCAAGATGCAGAAAGGAACTGTGAACCGCTGGCGCCTCAGGAGAGCAAACCACCCCATCAGTCCTGGGAGGTGGAAAATTCTTGCTGTCTGGTTATCGCATCTGACCGAAGTCCCACCAGGAGCTGGAGAACCATTTCCCTGCTCTTCCCAAAGACAGGCTTTTCCATGCAGTTGCATGAGCGGTACAGAAATGAACTGTGCTGCCACTTAGATGAAGACTGGAGTTGTCACCTTTGCATTTTTTAAGGGGGTAAATGATACACCATCTGTCTTCAAACACCTATTGGCGTTCCTGTTGTTTGATGACCATTTAAGCCTCTTTCATGCTGCAATAATGAGTTTTGTTAGCTTCATGAATGACAACTATTGTTCAGAGGGTCATGCAGTTTAAACTGGACTTTGAAAAACTCACTTTTTAACAGCTAGCGCAGCAGGTTAGGGAATGTAATGTTAAAGAGGCATCTTCCTTTGATTGTAATTAAGAAAAATCGTCATCTAAGTGATTAACCATCAGCTGGTTTTGAGCTTTCTGCCACAAAGCACAGCAAGAGACCCAATGCAGCAGTCTGCAGCACATACAAATACATTTGAACTGGAATGTTCGAATACAGATTTCATTTTAGCTGGATTTGCTGAAAATCCACAATTTTAGCTCGAGGCAGTGAGGTCTCGGGCACTCATCCTCTGTGGTAATGAGGCCTATTTATAGAAGTTTCTGCACAGACTTCTTCAGTGTTTTGACTGATGTAAGACTGGTCGATCTATGCCTACGGACAAGACTGAATTCACCAGGGCAATTAATTTCCACTGCTGTCTTTAGACACGCACAAGAAGTGTTAGCAAGTCAAAAAAATTGTTCCGATAGCCTTTCCCGAGGGGCTTCTAAACAATGTGCCAGCAACACATCCATCCTCAAACAAAGGTGCAGCTGTCCTGCCGTGTATGGGAGAGCACGTAGGCACTCGGGACTAAAGATTTCCTCTTTACTCACCCGTACAACCAAACCTTTCTCTGCCAAGTGACAGAGAGGGAGCCACAGCTCGTAGCCTGGAGCACCTCCTTAGGAGACTGCGAGTCCCACAGCAGCCAAAACATCGGATACGGCTGAAATGAGGAAAGAGACCCTCTTAAGTTAACACTTCCACACCAGGTGCAAGTGCACTCAGTGGGTGTCAAGTAGCTTGGTGCTCTGTGTATTATTTTGACGAGCTAAGGTTTGATATATGTTTTGGTTTTTTTTAAGAGGGATTTAAACTGTTTATATGCTGCAAGGAAGCTCATTCCTACAGACAGCTTTCTGCAGTACTGGACAAACTCAGCTGTGCCTCTGCGAGACGTGCGAATCTGGGGAGATGTATGAAGTCATGGTGTTTCCAGATGTCCTTCCATCTTTTTAAAAGGAGCTTTACAGCAGTTATTCTGTTATATTTATAAAATGAATCTATGGGTAGCAATATTTTATTTGTTATTAAAATTAGGCTCCACACTTGGATATGTAGAGATGGAGTCTCTAGGTGAGTTTTCTTATTTTAAAAATAAACAGAATAAACAGAATTTCATTTTGCTCTCCACAAATAAGCTGACGCTATATTCATTAGCAGATGGAGAAGCTGCTTGGGTAAGTTTCAAAGTGAACGCCAGCCTGGATTAAGCAGGTAGCATCAGTCTGGGTACCTGTAAAGCCTCACTGGCCTTTTGCTGGAGGCCATTCAGTAAAGTTTGTGGCTTTGTGTGGAGTTGGATGAGGCTGACCTACAACCACTGCTGCGCCAAGCTCCCCTAACAAGCTCCACTTCCTACAAACAGCGGGGACAAGATGCCTCACTCATGATAGGTGCCAGCCAGCGTTGTCTAAGGGGAAGCTCCTGTGAGGGCTTTCAGGAGAGTGAAGCACACGTTGTCCTTTCTGCTGATGAACAATTGTTCCTGATACCACTGGGGTTCACCACCTGCCCTCTTCGCAGCTGCAGCGTCTGCTTCCATCTCCCACGCATCATTCTCTCTCTTGCACGCACGCAGGGCTACCCCAACAGCTTATTCATTGTTTTCCTTGCTCCTATGGCATAACGGAGCTGGCTGCCAAGCCTGCCGCAGTCCTCTAGCCTTTTCATAAACTGCTAGATCTGATTTACAGAAGCCCTGGCTCTTCCCTGCTGAAATCTTGGAGGATGTGCACCGCAGCTCCTTTCAGCTTGGGTACAATTCCCTTTTCTTGAGCCATATCCCATGAATGTGCCTCTGTCTTGTGAGCATCACCAACAGCTTCTGCACAGCGCAATGCTGGATGGATCTTGTTGTTCAGTGCCTTATTGCTGATGCAATCTTTTCCTCCTATGGAAAGTGAGAATAAAATTGCCTAAATTAAGCAATTGCAGTAGCCTTGAAGGATAAAGCTTCCTTTCTGCTTTGAGCTGGTTTTGTAGTAAGGCTGCCATACTCGTGTTTTTCTCCTGTGTTTACTGGCATGGGAAAGAATGCGTGATTGGGATTTTATGGTACAGCTTGATATTTTTCCCATGAACTATTCAAATGAATCGCGTTTGGATTTTTAGCACCTTCTTTCCACTTCTCTATGGAGTTGGGGACAGTCAGAACACAGAGAAAATACTACCTTGAGCATGGAGTTTAAAACTATGATCTTAGAAGGGAGACTCTTGACAGCACTGGCACATCATCATCTTGTCAGGTCCAAGATCCAGCCCTTTGGATGGTCTGTTGTCCCTTTTGGTTAGGAGGGAGCGCAGCTGTGAAGGAGGAAAACATGTGAGTCACAATCGGAGGGCTGTGGGAGCTGCAGTTCTCCCTTCCTCCAGCCAAGCCTGGCCCAATTCTCGTCAAAATATTCAGAGTTCAATTTTGGGAGGACAAAAGCTTTCAGATGCAACACTCCAGCAGTTTCTCAGGTGGAACACTCCATTCTTTCATTAAAGCCGCCATCAGAGGATGTTCTCTTGACAGTGAACAGCCTGACTTACAACTCTTCTACTGATATTTTAGCATCCCGTTGCGACTTGCTATTAGAAATGCTATAAATCCTGGTGGTACCAGTGAAGGAATGGTTGGGATTTTACCTGGCTGGTTTTCTCATGTTTGATCATTGCGTGATCTTAAAGAAATTGCGTGATCTTTCTGGACTTCCAAATACCTGCCAAACAGGGTTGGTATCTACCGAGCGGCACTGCGAGTGTGTTTCCTGCACCTCAGTATGTGTAACGTACCTTCCTGAAGTAATTATTACGCCCAGGGGAAATTCTGAAAGGGCAAATGCTGACGTTTGGGCTCTTAGCAGATCTGAAGCCTCATTGCCTGCCACGTAGATAAAATCTATACAGCACTGTTTTCAAGCATTAGCCAGGGTGAAGCCTTGATGAAATTAATTGTAGGTTTCTGTAGCTTTCCTTTTTGTGTAAAGCACATGGAGGAGATATGTCAGGCATTACTGCACTGTTAATCCTTCATGTTTCCCATAATTTGTATAATCCCTGTATTGCCCTTGGCATGTATGTGAGCCTCCTATAAAGCTTCTCTCCTTAGAAGTTTTATGAACAAGTTGAAAGAATTGTCTTGCTCGACAGACAAGGCTTGAGAATTTACTCTCTGATGTTTCACATAACCATTGTTTATTCATACCAGTGTCTTTCAAAGCAGCATACTTACCTTTGAGAGAATCACCAGTCGTCTTCCCTCCTGTCTTCCTAACGTGTGCACAACAGGACTTCAGCTGATCAAGGCTGCAAGTAGATAATCTCGAAGAGGAGACAATAAACCATTATGGCTTTGTTTTTCCCTTAAGATAATAATCCTGACAATAATCCTGAAGCTCTGTTTTATAGCAAAAACACAGCACTTAAATTCCTGAAGTATTTCAGCGCTGGTTTTTCAGCCCCAAGTTCTCACTCAGGTTTGACAAGCAGCCGAATTGCTCTGGGAGCTTTTCCACTTTTTGAGGCAGAGGGACTGTTTCTTTCCAAATCATGACAAACTAGTTCTGCGGTGTGACTGCTGTTGCAGTCTTAATTAGCTGTGGTTTTGGGCACTCTCATGTGAAGAAGACTGTTGGCTGCAACTATCTTGAAAGCCTTTAGCAGTTTGGATAGAAAAAGCTGCCTGAGATGTAATTTCTGTTTCACGACTGGTTATCTGGAGTTTGTAAGAGCAAACTACCTCAGCCACTTCTTGGGTTTTTCTGTGCTGTGGTCTCATTTGTGCAAGAGTGTCGCCAGGCTACTGCATTGCTCCTGGAAAGAGCTACCATCTAGCAGCAGTAGCTGTGGATGATAACAAGATACTCCAGAGCTGTGATTAAACATGCCTGAAATATTTAGGGAAAGCAGCACGATTTTGTCAGAAGTTTTTTGTGCTTAAGTAAGTGGTGTGAGCATGCTGCTTACTTTGTCCAGGTCTGTTTTATTGTGTGTCAGTGAAAAATCATGTTGATCATCAATTCCTTAATAAAGAAAAGGAAAGAATATTGGGGAGCATTAACTCAATGTTCAGCAATTTATCAAAGGCGTACAACATGCTGCAATCAGCCGACTATCACGATCCTTAATTCTTAATCTTATCTTGAATTAAAGAAGTATAACCTCCCTATTCTCGGCCCTGGTATGTGTTGTCAAAGTCTTCCCATGTGCCATCTTACACTGCTTATAGGTGTAAAGGCAATGAGCTTTCATATGTTAATGACTGCCTCATCAAAGTATACCACAGACAAGGCGTGCTGCCCTAAAACTCTTACTTATCATGTGCTCCATATTAGCACTTGCTGGTGTTGGTTTAACTTATCAGCTTAGATGGGATGGCTCGTGAGAGTTCGTATGTGCAATGCAATAGTTAACATTATGCTTCTAAACCTTAATGAAAGCCCAAGGTCTTCAGACACTCAGGTTTAGTAAATTATTTTAAAATGTTACTGCTGGATCCACATGGAACAGGAAAACGCATCAAAAAAGGGTAGTTATTTTTTGAAAGGTTATTTATGCGTAAATCCTTTGTGTTACTTTTTTTTTTCCTTAGATTTTCTCAAGCAGACCACTTATGAAGTTGAGGCGTTCTTAGAAGCCATTCAGTTCTTCCGGCAGGAGAAAGGCCACTATGGGACATGGGAAATGATAACCGGCAACGAAAAAGAGGTAAAAAAATACCTTCTTGAATTTTTTTTTTTTTTGGCTTTGGATATGGCAGCTTTGAGGATAATGAAGGTTGTAAAGCCTCTTGGGAAAAAATGGCATTTTCAAAAAGAAAATCTAGTAGGGAGAAATACTCAAGATTTCAAGACACTTCTTACTGATATGTAGGTGACATTTCTTTTTAATAAACCCCATTTTGAGTTTTTTACTAAAAAGTGAAAGAAAATGTGCTGTGAACTGAAGTTGTTGTGTTGTGCTGGAATGTAGGGATAGACACATTTCCACAAAAGCCTGATACATCTACTTTAATTTTATGCCATGGGGTCAATTGGTGAATAAATGCTGTGTCTAAAACAAGGCACTTGCTAATGTCTCGCTACCACATTTGCTGCTGTTTATCATTTTGGTAAACGAGTGAGACCAAAACCAATACACACCAAACTCAGAACCCATGGTTTGTATGCAGCAGATACTCGTTGTCAGCTGCGTTGGGCTGTGCTCTGTTTTTCTATCTTTCATGACAGCTATTTTGCAGGTAAGAGATATTTTTTTCTTGTATTGCTATTACATTTGTTACCAAATACAACAGTTTCCCATTGCTTGTCCTCTAATGCCTCCGGATGCCATTGTAAGAGATCAGGCTTTACGAAGAAGAGAATAGCAGCTAAACATAAATTTTCAAGAATCTCTTCATTTTGCTTTTCCCCATTCTTTGGGAATGAAGCTTTTAGTCCTGAGCAGATAAACTAGTAGACCTACTTATTGTGCCAGACTTCTGAAACAGTCTTGCATAGTAACAGTCTCACTTAAACTCCAAAACCTTGTGAACTGCAGTTCTTCAGAAATGAGACACTAAGCTTGGGGTCTGGGTCCATATTTGGGCACTTGAGTGAGCAGCTTTGGAGCACTGATGGTAGCTGAAGTAATTCCCTTTGGCATCACTCCAGATGTCTTTTAGTGCAATTGAGACATTATTTGGGCCCTGATTTATAATTTTTTTTCCAAAGCACTGAGCACTCGGCAGCAAATATTTACTTTAGTACCAGCTGCTGGGTGTTTTCCTCAATGAAATCTGTCTTCCCTTTGGGAAAACGGAAAAAAGCCTGAAGCCTGATGAAGAGTTCACAATCCAGGGTTTTGTTTTAAGGAACCAGATTATTCTTTTAGGAGAAGTCTACCTTTGAAATGCTGAAAAACGTGGAAACTGGAGAAGAACCCATAAGTAGTGTCTTTCCCAGTGCCATCATGTTAGGGATTGAAGTTTTCCTGCTAACATGTGAGAATAAATTCCTTAGTATAAGGAGTTCCATCCTTCCAGTGGAGGGAGTGAGGGTTTTTCTCTTTTCCCCTCCTCCCTCAAGTTATGGAGCTATTATAGTGCTAGTTTCATTTTACGTTTTATTTTTCCTGTTGCTTGCCAACTACTTACTCATAATTCATATACCTCAAGAGAACTGTAATCAGAAGACATCCAGACTAGTTACACTATTATCTTCTTAGTAATAATTCATTCTGTAAGTATAGTGTGTTCTCATGCCTGCTTTGACCAAATATAATAATTATTTTAGGCAAATATCCAAGCTAAGTGAATAGTTTGGAACAAGCAAGCTACAATTTGTTGCTGTAAAAATCTCTGCAGAATGCCAATAAATATATTCCCTGACATTCATTTATAATGCTAGAATCTCTGCAACATGAGCTCAGGCAGTTCTGCCTAGGTACTGCAACATGGATAGAATATTAGCAAGTACCCAATCATTCGGCTGAAGAATTACTAATTTTATTTTGTGTCATGAAAGTTCCTGGTTTTGTTTTTGTTCTTTTTCATTTTTAATGTTTCATTACTAACAAAGGATAAAGTCAATTGTAGATGGTATTTCTGTAAGTAAGTGCTGAAATACAGGGTTAAAACCAGGAAATCTTTGACCCCACTTGTTATAAGCAACAGTACAGCCTCATAGCGAGAGCACTGCAGCACGCCAATGCTAAACCAGCATAACTCCATTGATCAGTACTACATGAACGTAGAATCACATATTGGTAAATCAAGGATAGCTGAATAAGGCATTAAAAACCCCAAACCCCTACAGTGCGCCTTTCAGTACAGAAATATAAAGCCAATCCAGCATTCCTAAAAATGTTTCCAGAGAGTTCAGGTTATTCAGAGTATGTTTGATCCATTGTCACATTTATTATTTGGTCTGTGGTGCTCCAGTTTGGGTTATTTCTGAGATATTTTTAAGTGACTCATTAGTTTAGGACCTGAATTACTCCATTGGTTTTGGCAGGTATTTGAGTCAGCATACCTGAATTTGAGTGCTGTTTCCTTGAGTGGGCAAGGAAGGGAGCCGGGTTCAAATACGCATCACAACAAAAACGCTGTTCAGGCCCCAGTGGGGAGGAAGGAGGGATACATACTTTGTGAGGCTTCACTGAAACTGTTGTGCAAACTAGTAATCCTTTACCCAGAGTAAATGACAAATGTACAGAACCTTAAGATGCATTTTGTCTGCTTTTTTATAGGGTTACTGTGTCTCTCTGATTTGCAGGATATCTGCTGCACTTCAAAGCTCTCAAGAGGTTGTGGACAACCTCATATGTGCTGTGCAGTCGGGACAGATAAAGAGCCTTGGTGAAAGGGTTGTGTGCTGTTCTCTATCGCAGATGCACAACAGCATTGCCTCTGTCACCACGATTTGGCAGCTGTGCGTCTCTAACTGGGGGCCAGTACAAACATACCTGGGCAAGATCCAGGAACAGAAAACAGACACGTCCAGAAATAAAAGATGTCCCTCCCTTCTCTGAATCATGAGGATGAGTGATGAACCAAGTGACTGAACCAAATATGGGACTGAGGTCATTAGTTCAAAATGGAGACGCTTTAAGTAGAGAAATTCAAGAATCCAGCGTATATCCCCAGCACTTATGATCCCTCCATAAGAAACGTGTTCAGAGAGCTGAAATCACAAAGAAATAGAAATAGGGCAGGTCCCATGATGAACTGCTTTGCTCTGCTTGCATAGTTTGCCTTGTTGGACAACAGCAAGAGGAAAGTGCAGAAGAAAGAGAGGTCTTGTAGCTTTCTCAGGCCAGAGATCCAGTGTCCAAAAATAAAAAAAAATGGAGAGCAAAGCCTAGACTTTCAAAATCAGATGTGTGTCTGTAACTCTGTATTTATTGCCAGTTTGGTGCATGTGAGTGGGATGGGCAAGGAAGAAGTTGTAGTTCATATCTAGACAGAGGAGGTGCAAAGCCTGAGTGGGTAATTCTGAAGAAAACTTCTGAAATGGGTACATGAAACCAGGAATCTGTCTCACACCGTCTCATTCTTTCTGTGCTGAAAAAGCCAGACTTTGATGCTTGTTCTGTACAAAGCTGGGTAGGCTACCAAGAGAAGCAAAGAAGCAGAGAAGAGTTTAGGTAAAAGGGGATCTGTGGAAGTTATCTGGTCCAATCCCCCATTCAAAGCAAAGCCCACTTTAGGGGCTTTGTGCAGTTGAGTTCTGAAGATATCCAAGTTTGGAGATTGCATGACTTGTTCCCGTGACTGCCCCCAAGGTGAAAAATATTTCTTAATACCTGATTACTATTTCCCTTGTTGCTACTTGTAACCATCACCTTCTCCCTTTCCCTCTGCATTTCCAAGAAAAGCCTGGCTGTTGGCCCAGCATCCTCCACTATGTAGTTGTAGACAGCAACAAGGTCTCCCCTGAGCCTTATCTTCTTAAAGCTGAGCAAACCCAGTTCCTTCCGTGTTTCCTCACGTGTCATGTGCTCCATCTCCTGATAATTGTGGTGGCCTCTGCTGGACTCACTCCAGCGTGTCAAGATCTGTCTTGTACTGGGGAGCCCCAAACTGGACACCACTCCAGTCCGACAAGTGCTGAATAGAGGGGAACGTTCTCCTCCCTTGACCTGCTATTGCCCTTTGCTGCGAGGGCACCCTGCAGACTGATGTTGAATTTCTCATCCACCAGGATGCCTTTTCTGCAAAACTGCTTTCCAGCCAGTTGTTGCCAGCCTATACTGGTGTACGGGATTGTTCCATCCCAGATGTTGGACTGTGCATCATTTGCTTTTGCTGAACTTCATGAGGTTTTTGTCTGCCCATTTCTTCAGCCCATCTAGGTCCCTCTGAATAGCAGCCTTGCTTGCCAGCGTATTGACCACTCCCCCAAATTGGTATCATCTGTATTCCCAGTCCAATGTCTTTTCTTCATAATTGGAGCCATCTGCGAGACTGAATTGCCAGTTAGATGCTGGGATCACAGAGGGTGATGCAGCTCTTCTACAACCACGGAACCCTGTTTCAGAGAGAAAACGTTCTTGAGGGGGAAAAGTACTCGGTGTCAATTTAGAAAAACACAGCAACAATAGACTGACAATATACTTACAGAAATAACCAAAAATGGGGCAATGATACCTTTTCCTCAGTTTTCCTGCATTCTATCATGACCACTTGGTGTGTGGAAGTCCCTTTAACGCTTTTCTTCCCCCTGCCTTTCTGCTGTGGTGCACCTTTGTCACAGAATATCTTTTTAGGTTATATATTTCATATGGTTTTTGTTCAAGAATCTGGAGGTGTTGGGAGGAGACTTTATCATATATGAATTCTCCACTGGGAAAGTTTTACTCTTTTTAGACCAGTATAGTTGTCCTCTAGTGACAAAAGAAATGGCTTGAAAAGTTTCTCACAAACTCCAGCAGCTATTTATTTTGTCCCTTTTGCCTCGGGATTAGGCTGGAGCTAATGAACCTTTTGGATCACGCTACACACTGTTGAAAAAGTAATCAGATAGAGTAGAATTCTTTGATTCACAGATTGCCCGTATTTATGGATTCTGTTTCTGCCCTATATCCTGTTTTTCCTGGGATCCCCTTCTTTTCTTGTTCTAATTGTGAAGTTGGTGCTCACCCGAAAAAGTGCTAGAGATCCACATTGGTACAGTCATATATTTCATTTCTGGACAGTTATCTTCCTATTAGAAGCATCCTTGGTCTGATGACTCTCTAGGACAATTTCTCCTCGATGGTACCTGCCCTGGGAGAGCGTAAGTGTCCCAGAACACAGTCAGTTTGGGGAGGAAGCAGTCAGCAAACCAACTTTTCAAATGTCTTTGATCTAGTTGCTCAGTTGATATCAATCATTTTAGCTCCATTGATTTGCACATGGCAATTTCATAATGGAATGCAGTAAATTTTAACAGGCATCTTAGTTCATTTGTAGTCAATTGTTGCTTGGTCTCTCAAAGTCTTTCAGTGAAAAATGCTTCAGATGAAATGCGTGGAGCTTCCCTCAATAGCTTAAATCCAGTCCTCCTGGCAACCTGGGATAGCCAGGCCACTATATATTTGAGGTTGCCTGTGTTTGCACATTGTTCTGTGCTGCGGGTTTTCAGATGAAGAATATGTGTGAATATGTCATTTTAATCTTCTGACGATATAGATCCTGAGCAACCTGGTGATGGAGGAACTCCTGCCTAACCTTCAGACAATGATCCTGCCTAAAATGAAAGGAAAGAGGAATGACAGGAAGCGAGCCTGGTTTGGTGTAAGTACTGATATTTGCAGAGTAGTTGTTTCTCACAGCAGTTGTCTGTGCGTGCAGATTCTAATCTACGCTTCTTAATTTAATTTGGGTTTAGATTGTAGAAGAAACTTATGGCTTAGTCCAGCAGCAGGTGTCAGAAGGATTAAGTACCTTGAAAGAAGAATGCAGAGATTTTGCAAAAACTCTTGAAGGAACCATTCGCTCGGACATGGATCAGATTCTGAACTCCAAAAGCTTCTTAGCTGGGAAACTCAAAGGTTAGTGGAGGAACAGCTGTGTTGTGGAGCAATTTTTTTAATGTTTCCCATTGTGTTGCTCAAATTACCAGATGTCATTGTTTTGAAATCCTCATGTGTTTTGAAAAATCCAACTGGAGACACTAATTTTCAGAAAACAAATGCTTTGAGCCTCTGCTGCCTTTGATGGGAACTGATACCTGTGGCCGCTGCGTCTGTGAAAATACCAGGTCTTCTCAAGTTGGATCTAGAGCTGACAGGTTTTGAGTATCCTGATTAGAGTTGCTCATTCTGCTTTCATTTTCACTTAGACAGCCTTATGTGATGAAGATACAGGTTACACGAGCATAATAGTAAGTGTAGCGGTTTTGACCTGATGTCTAGGAATCCTCCACAAAACCAGGTTCTGGTTATGTGACAAATTCATAGGCTACCAAAGAATACTTAAACCAAATGGCTTCTTCGGTGGTTTTAAACTAATGTGAAATAATTATAAATGTGCTATGAATATAAAAATGATTGTGAAAAGCTGGCAAACATTAGTTGATGTTGCTTAAGCTAGCAAATAAATAAATAGCTGATAATTTAGGAGCTGTTTTGATAAAACTCAGGATGTTCTGTTGATATTCTCACATAACAGAGTAAGATGCTTTCAGTGAACTGTAAAGTACCAAGTCTGGATAACTCCTTATAGAATCACTGTGGTCACGTTCTGTGCAAACCTCCCAGTGTGTATCGACACTGACAGGTGCCCTTTCCTCTGCTCCCATAGTGCCCCCAAGCTGCTAGCGTTTGGTTAGGTGCGGCATGGGAAAAGATGTTTCACTGGCACTCATAAAACTATAACCTTTCATCACCCTCATCATCTTTGCAGAGGTGTGACTCCAGGGGAAAATACAGAGGCATTTAATTCATTGTAAAGTAGATCAGATTACTTTTTTCACCGTATCTCTGAGTAACCTAAATGCAACCGTTGTCTTGTCTGTCACTCAAGCCACTGTTTCTGAGCCTGCCCAGAAGTGCTGCACAGAATATATCCAGCCATTCCTCGCATCCATATTGGAGGAGCTCATGGGTCCGGTGAGTTCTGGATTCACTGAAGTCCGTGCACTTTTTGATAAAGAAGTTAATGAAATCATCCAGGACTTCCAGAAGACAAACGATATCACGAAGCTAAAGGAGGTAAGACAAAAATATATCTGCAGCCTTTTACGTTAGCACAAGGACAAGCAGTATTTGCTTTCCCAGGTGGTAGTGTGTCAGCACTTGGTTTTGTCATTTCGAGTCTTGCAGTATTTGTGCAACTAGAGTGTAGATATCAGAATTTGTTTTAGGGCCACTGTTACATTGTCTATTAAAAATTCACCGATGGCTGCTTTCTCTCGAAACCTGTTCTTCCTCCACTGGAACGCAGAATGTGGATCAGCTTATGAACCTACCATTCAACTCTGTGAAAATGGAGCCCTGCTATCTGAAAGTCAACCTCCTCCAGGAGCTCCTTCAAGACCTCAAGAGTCGCTTCAAGATTTATCACATTGATTTTGTGATTCAGAGGACACAGAACTTCATGCAAGAGGTACTGTAAGATCCAGGTTTTCCTCCTGGGAGAGCAGGTTAGGTTTGTCCTTCTCACGTGCTTCAAAGTAATCTTGATAAAAAGCTGCACAAAAGTCCCAGAATATCTCTCAATCAAATTACAGATAACAAAACCTAAGAAAATCACAGCTAGAAGCTGTTTGACATTTGCATTTGTAAGGTTGCATGTGCGTGAGTCTTTCAGCAAGGCACAAAAATTTTGGATGGATCATGTCTTCCCCTGAACTTTCATATTCTGAATTCCCAGTGTCTCGGCACCCAAGAAAGTTGTGCTTGTAACCAAATAAAATATACCTGATTTCCATTCTCAAGGGTTGATTTTTCAGGAAGAGTCTTAAATATATTTTACCAAAATGGAATGTCTCCTCCTTGGTAGTTTATTTTCTCATGAATAGAAAGTAAGGCAATTAATGTTAGAAACCGGCAATTACTTGGACACAGATGATGTCTCAGGATGTAGCTGGATGTAGGTGCTTTAACCAGCTTCACTCCTCATGAGAATGGTGGAAGTTAACTACATCATTTCAGATGAAAAATGAACTCCACCTCTTTTTCCCCTCTAGTGTATATTGGTGTAGGCTATAATTTTGTTTTGCTTTTATTTCTTCTGGATGCCTGGCCAGAAATCTATTAGGAGCTGGCCAGCAGAGTTATTTCGAGTGCCAGATCACAAGGCAGATTTGGCCTTGTGGCTTTATGTTGAATCCTGTGATTTTAATCCGTAGTTGAGAAACTAAATAATCTAGTCGGTAATCTTGTGAAATGGAGCTGGTCCTGTTCTGTGCAGTGGGAGTTCTGAATATGGAAAGTGAGTCTGTAGCACAGTGCTGGGATAGGGTTTTCCTAAAAGCAGCTCTTCTAAGTACAGCCATGATCAGCAGCCAAAGAATTATCAGAAATAAAATTCTGATTTCATGTCTGGGTCTTTCAGAAGGCACCATTCCAAAATGCTGCCAAAAAATTTCTTTCAATAAGTGAAGACCCTGAGTCAAGACAAAGAAGTAGACAGAAAATATATCCCATACAAACCAAGTGTTTTTTTTTTTCTGAACAGAACATGAGTCAAAATTCACAATAAATAAATTAAATTAAAGCACAAGTGGTTCTAAAAATGCTGTTATTGCCTCTCTCTCTTTAAAAGGCTGGTATTTTTCTCATAAAAATACTAAGTAGTTTCACTTTGTGTCTGTGGACATTTATTTTATTATCAAGTAAGGTCCGCCATGTCTGTGCTCACCTAGACTCAATGTAAAAGAAGCATTTGGCTTAAGTCTAACTCGGGCGTAGGCTGGAGCAGGATTCCTTGGCTTGGGAGCTTGGCATCCTCTAGTGGCCAATTTTAGGAAATTTGGGACCACAGTGCTCAACTGGCATAAACAGCTTTAGTGACTTCACCAGAACTACGCCAATTTATAAGTTGCTTCAAATAAAATGGAAATAAAAAGTGAGTTGTTCATCTTCTAATTAGCCTCAGGCTTATCTCTACACTGACCCTGCCTTTTTCATGTATCCAAGGTCTTTCAGTGCATGAGCCTTTACTGTACAGCCTTCTGAGGCACACATACATTGAGTAAACCTCCATCTCCATTTCCATTTATACAGTCTGTATAGTCCAATCCTACGTCATCTTCAAAGTCAGTTACAAAAATTGGCCTTCAACATTTCATAGATTCATGGAATCATAGAATGGTTTGTGTTGCAAGGGACCTTAAAACCTATCCAGTTCCACCCCCTGCCCTGGGCAGGGACGCCTCCCACCAGACCAGGTTGCTCCAAGCCCCGTCCAACCTGGTCTTGAACACCTCCAGGGATGGGGCAGCCACAGCTGCTCTCAGCAACCTGGGCCAGTGTCTCATTACCCTCACAGTGAAGAATTTCTTCCCAATTTCTAATCTAAATCTCCCCACTTTCAGTTTAAAACTGTTACCCCTCATCCTATGGCTCCCCTCCCTGATCCAGAGTCCCTCCCCAGCTTTCCTGGAGCCCCTTTGGGGGGGCAATCTAAGCTAAACAAGGCTTTTCTTCCCCTTTGGCGATCATTTAAAGTACTTGAAATATTTATTGATTTTAGGCCCATTATTCTTTCTCCATTTCACCTTCTCAAAAATACAATTTAAATTAATGATTACATTATCATGCTTCTTTACACTTGTAGGAGTTTTATGTTACCGGTCTTTAACATATTTTTTAATTATTATTTTTAGCTGATGGAAAATGCAGTTTATACTTTTGAGCAGCTGTTCTCTCCAAGTCGCCAGGCAGACTCAGCGAAAGTTGCAACAAGCATTGAGAAAGTCAGGCTGAGAGTACTGAAGGTAAATGTTCCGGCATTTGCACAGGAAGACCTTGGGTTCTGATTTTTCGGAAACTGAGAATATATTTTATGTGAATTTATCTCAGTATTTGAAATAAGATATCTCTTTCCATCCAGCTGGAAATTCTGATTTGGTGGCACTTAACAAAGCCACTCATTTTGGGGGTAAAACCTAGTCCTGAGCAGACAATTGTAAAAGTATTTACATGTGCAGTCCTTTTAACTGCAATTAAATCAGCTGGAGATGATGCTGTGGATCTGGGTAAATAATTTTTATTAGCTTTATAATTAGCGTGCCCCTAGAATTTGTTACTCTCTGAAGAGGCAGTGCTGAAATACATGGAGAGAGCCATCAGGGGCTGTTTCTTGCCTGGGTAGAAAAAAAATGAAGGGAGAGAGATCCCAGAAAAACAGATTTTAGGGAATTTTTGTAAAAGCTGAAATAACCTACATGGGAATTCAAACCCCTGAGTGCACCCATGATGTGGTATCCTTTGGGATTCACCTGTCACCAGTTACAGGTTAACAAGAACCAGTTCCTCCTATGAGTGATTAATAACCCCAAACACGTTTGGGCTTGTTTCTCTTTTTGTCTGTTTTGACAGCAATATGATTATGACAGCAGCACTATCCGGAAGAAGATATTTCAAGAAGCACTGGTACAGATTACTTTGCCCACAATGCAGAAGACACTGGCTTCAACGTGCAAACCGGTAGGTTTCTGTGATTAAAAAAAAAATAATAATAAAAGGCAGGGAAGGATTAATACCTTGGAAGTAAATCCTCAACCTTGTAAAGCTGTTTTCTCTCGGGGTGTCATGCAGAATGGCTGTCTGCTCAGCCAGATGATGCTTAGATTCGCCAGTTAGTGGACTGGATAGATGTGGAGCATAGTGAAGATTTCAGGAAACAGGGAAACTGTATATACAGCTTGCTTTCTCAAGCTGATAGTTGCAGACCTTTGCCCATCCCCGTTTCATTTCTTCCTTAGAGATCTGAAGTCCTCTCAAACTGGACTCCTCTTGACAGCTACAGTTGTAAACTTGTGCTTGTGTTCACAGCTCTGCTGCAGGCTGAAATTCAGTCCATGGGAGAGGGCACTTACTTACCTTTCTGCCGCACCCCGCAGCATGGCAGCGACTGTACACAACCTCTGCCAACAGCCTCCTTCAAAGCCAAATGCCTGCTCGGGCAGCAGGAGCAGCAAGCAGACAGGCCATGCATTTGCTTTCAGTCATTTTAAATTGAAGTAATTGCGTCAACAATCAGGAAACAAACATACAGAGATGATCTCTGTTGCCCTTAATCATACGGGTTTCATCACCTTGAATACATATAGAGAGGGTGGAGTCCCACATCGTGTCTCTGGCGTACAGGACAGAGGAGGCAGTGGTGGTGCAAACTTCCCACGAGCCCTTTCTGTTTAATTTCCCACAAGCCTTTTGTGTTTGTGCTGCTGCAGAAATGAGCAGCCAGCTCTAGAAGCAAACGTGTGGCACAGCTGACACGCCCAGTCCAGTCTTGACCTTTTACTTGAAAACCTCCAGATGTTTGTATGTAGGTGCCTCTTCTAGAAGTGGGCAGAGGTCACTTAGTTTACTTTTTATACCAAGCAGCTGCTTACTGATAATGACTCGGTTATTGTCTAGACAGCCAATTGCGTATAAATCAGTAAGCTAAAAACACTACACACCTATCAGAAAAACAAAACCACCCTGTCTCTCCATGCTTACCGTGGACTTGCCTCCTTGGACAAACAGGGAGCGAGGCATTTCCTCACCAGCTATATATTTCAGAATTGTTTATTATTGTGCCGATGGCAGTGACCTATAATGCTTTTAAATGTAATTGTAGGGCAAGAATATTGTTTGATAAGTGCATAATAACTTGTGAACACATATAGTTTATTTAGTCATAGTTCAAACAGTTCACCTCAAGAGCCAGCAAGGAGCATTGCAGGACCTGCTAGATGGCGTCTCCAGGGTGCTCTGTTGAAATAGGACTCTCAAAATCTCTCATTTTTATATGTCTGTTCCTTTCTTCTGTGTCTGCACAGGAGCTGCAGAAATATGAGCAGTTCATTTTTGCTGATTACACTAGCGTGATCCAAGTAGAGAATGTGTATGAAGAGATTCTGTATCAGACACTGCTTGAAGAAACCCTGAAAGGTGAGATAATTCTTGAGGTGACAGTAATAACATTTCCACTGTTGGCCGGTGAGCTCTCGCTTCAGAGCTTCCCAGAGTCCCAGCCTGGTTGTTTCAGACCCAGGTCCCAGTTTCCTGAAGGCTGGTGGTTACAGTGTTTGGATTCAGTTCATTAAAGATGTATGGCAAGCCCTAAAATCTGAATTATGGGGCAACTTTACTAAACCTGTGAAACTCAAAGTGAAAGCTTGGCACAAGCCTATTTCTAACAAAATGTAATTATGCCAGCTTCATTTAATCTTGATTCCCTGGGCCAAGAAGCGAGATTATGCTCTTATTTGCAAAGACTTGCTGATATCTAATGGCAGCAAAAATGTGTTTCCCCAAATGAAATGTATTGCTGGATGCAGTTTCCAGTACATCAGTGATGCCAGTGCAGTCCTCCCTGCAAATCTCTCTGCTTTTGTGTTGGAAAACCGAACAATTCTTGATGGCATATATAGATATATAATATACTTGTATCTCTCTGTCTCTACCCCGGATAAAAGACAAGCTTCTGTATTGCACAGTAAGTCTTAATAGCTCCTCTTTGGCAATCCAGTTCCAAAATATCAGTATAATAATTAATGTAATAAGCACACTTTTATTCATATTTTCAGTGTAAATACTCGTGCAGTGAAACATTACCTTTGCGCATTGCAGGTCCTCTGGTAGTTTTCTATCACAGCAATGCTTAGGTCAGTATTAAAGTTACATCGTTCAAAACGGATAAAATCCCCACCCCCAAAAAAGAAATGTAAACCTAAAGCAAGTTGAAAATGAAAATTACTGGGTTTTTAATATCAAAATGTACAACATTAGAAACTCAGGAAAACACTATACCTTTTTCAGTGTACCTCTGTCAGTCTTTACAAAACAGTTTGATTTTTCTGTTTTATTTAGTGATAAAAGAAGCTGCCATTATGAAGAAGCACAACCTCTTTGAAGATAACTTGAATTTGCCCTGTGAAAGTGTGTCCAGCTTAACGGATCTGAAGACCCCTTCAGGATCAGCACAAACCACTCCCGCCAAGAAGCCTTCCTCCACCCGAGCCGAGATGTCAGACACTGAAACTCAAAGTGACGAAACGCTCATTGTGACAGGAAAAATTTCTTGGGAGAAGGATGCTGATGATAGGAAGTCATCAGACAAAGAGGCAGTCCCTTCTGTTAAAACAGCTGGTGATCAGGCAAGTAAAGGTGAAGCAGCGGTCATTACAGACATTGGCGAAAAACAGGAGTCCCTTTCAGCTACCCTTACAAAACGAGAAGTTGCAGAGGAAAAAAACGCTTCAGAGAATGAAGACATGGTGAAAGCAGAGTGTGCAGTGAACACTGAGAAAGAGCTTAAGACACAACAAGAAGCTGTGGAGGAAAAACTAGCTTCTGGGACTGAAACTGCAGTGAAAGATGTTGGAGGCAGCCCTAAAAAAGAACTTCAGGTACAGGAAGGTGCAGTGGAGGAAAAGGTAATTTCTGAGAGTCAAATGGCAATGGATGCTGCGTTCGTCGGTGGCACTGAAAAAGAAAGCGAAGCACAGGAAGAAGTCTCTGAGATAAAGCAGACTTCCCCACATGATAATGTAGCCGAAGCAGAGATTTTAGGCAATGCTGAAAAGAAAATCAAGGTAGAAAAAGAAATTATGGAAGAATTATCTCAGAGTGAAAATGCAGTAGGAACACGGTTCGAAGAGGGTAGTAAAAAAGAAAGCAATGACCAAGGAGCGAGTACTGAGACAAGGGTTATTTCACTGGATGAAAACACAGGGAAAGGAGGGTTTGGGGATAATCTTGAAAAAGAAAACAAGTCAGAAGAAAAGAGTTTTAAGTCCCCTGATGACGTAAATGAGATAAGGAGTTTGCTGATGGTAACGGTTGAGATACCAGCAGATACTCCACCTGAGAACATAAAGGAGATTTGTGAAGGTGAGATATTAAAGCTGCAGGAGCATGATGAAGGGAATGACGAGATGAGCAAAATGGCTGCGGCAGAAATTCAAGTGAGCCAGACAGTGATGAATAAGGATGCAGCAGACTGCGCTGAGTTCAAGGAGGACCAGCCATCTTCATCTAGTTTGGGGACAGGTGGTACGAATTTAGTGAATGTGTCCGAGAGGGCCTGTAATATGGCACAAGCAGAATGGCTGGTGGAAAGCTCAGATACGCCTCAGGGGGCAAAGGCAGAGGTGGAGATCAAGCCAAGCGTTTGGTACACAGGTGTGGGAAGCTGCAAAAGTGATGGATTGCAGCCAGAGGAACACACTGAAAATGTGTCCGAATGCAAAATATTAGATGGGGAGGAAGGAGGAGCAGGGAATAGCCATGCCATCCCAGTGGAGGTAGGGACTAAGACCTTTTCTTGTAATCCTGCTGAAAATGCAGTCACAACACAAGTGCCTATTTTGGATTCAGAAAACCCAAGAACAGGACTGCTAGAGAAGCTGGTTTCTTTGGTGCTGGAGCAGGGTGAGGTTAGCACCTTACAGGTCACAGGAGATACAGAGGCTCTTGAGGGTGAAGGAAAGCCAGAAGATGAATCATCTTCACATACGGAAATAAAAAGCACAGAAGTGAAAGATATTTTCACAGAAGAAAAGAGAGAAGATAATTATGCACAGAAAAACGCTGAAGAGTAAGAAGCGCTTTTCAGCCCAGCCCTGCAGGATTTATTTACTCCAGTAATCCCTGATTAATTTTGAATACTTACTTGGGTTGGGGCTAGAGGAAATGGGCTTTGTTGTGGTATTACCAGCTCTTGCAGTGTTAGCACGGATCCCTTCCTGAGTTATGGGTGATAGGTTGCTTTTTGGTTAAAGCCCTCACTGTTTAAAACCAGGTTACTGTTGGGGAACTTCATCTTTCACTTAAAATTTGCTGCCCTTTATGGTTATAGAAAAAGTCTGAAAATGTGACCACTGAATGCTCCAAAAGCAGCTCACCCCCAACTATAAAGTTATTTTAACAACTTAACTGTTCTTAGCGTTTTAGCAGGGGAGTAGCTTATTATTTTTAAATGCATGGATTTGACAAGTACTGCTATGATTCCTAGGTGGTTGGTACATACATTGCTATTCGAGGATGCTTTTAGTATTTGCATGCAGTATAAAGGAAATAAATAAGACTTCTAGTAGTTAAACAGAACCAAATAGTTAATTTAGGAGGTTGCTCAAAAGCCACTCTATGCAAACTCTGCAAACTGATCACTTAATTATTTTAAAGTTTTGATGGATACTAAAGACAAGCAGGGGTTCTGATTTTTTTTTTCTCTTATTTAAAATGGGGAAAATATGGGAGCAGGTTTCTCAGTCCCACTCTGCACTTCTGGGTTATTTAGCCTTCCAGAGCACTTTATGGCTATTTTATTTTGTTTTATTTTATGGAAGGGAAAGATGAGAATGTTTACAATAACTATAACCGATAGGCAGCATCTCTCTGTTTTACTTCCCACCATAAAATATATTCACTTACAACTATCTAATACAGAATATTGAGAGTCTGGCCATTCCCATTCTTACTGACTGAAGTTAGAGTTACCCAGTTCTATAGGCCTTTCTAGGTGCATAAACTATACCATAAATTGCAATAATTGTGAAATATCATAATCATTGCATATAATTTCTAAAACAGATGTTAACTGAAGCAAAAAGGAGCCAAAGGGTATTCACGTGCTCTTAGATTTTGGAGGGCAGAATCACATTTCAAAAGCAGTTATTAAAACGAGACCTGTTGCTTTCATAGCCAGCATATTACCATCCGTATCAAATCACGATACGCGCACAAAGTTGCTTATATGCATTATTTGATTGCACAATTTAAAGACTGTGCACAAAAAAGCTTAGAAATGAAAAATAGTATTTTAATAAATTGGGCTTTTGAGATCAAGACCTCACTTTAGAGGTCAGTTAGGGCACCTTAAAAATTTGGCCTGGTGTTTCAGACTGTTTGTGAATAAATATAATGCAGTACAGGACAGCAAAGATCAATGTAAATACAGTAAGGACTGCAGGATGTATGCCCATAAAGACATGGGAAGAAATAACAAAGTCCCGAGAGCATAATACTTGTTGACATTTAACTTGCACGAACTGTGCAAAGTCTATTATTTAATGCTATCAAAATCTGCTATAATACTAACAGAGGATTGACACTAGAGGAACAGGCAAATATTACTGCACAAGTAAGGAGTGACTGGACCAACTGCAACGTCACTATTGTAAAAAAAATGCAACTCCTGTTTATTCCAGAAGCCATACTGTGGTGTTGAAACATTAAGGTCACAGATGTTTTCCTTGCAAAAGTACTTTGACTCGTTTCCTCCTTATATTTCCTGCAAAACGACTAATTTGTAAACACATAAACCACTGTCAGCCAATTTTTTTACAAACCATTAGTTATTTCTAATTGGTACTGAACGTTGACTTCAAATTTATAACATGTGCTCTACAGTTAAGCAGCAGCAGTCTCTTTTAGCCATGCCAAAATTAAGGGACATAATGTTTTTTTAATACAGTGTTTTGTACAAAAGAGGACTAGCGAGACCGTCTGGGAAAAAGGCTGCAGACTCCTACAAAAGCCGTTTTTTGTGACTAATATGAATTAGATACATCTGTACAGAAAGTATTTTGCATAAACATTCCCATCATAGTAATTTTTGAGTTATTTCTATGGCAGGCCTAGATCTGGGTAGTATTTTCCTGTAGTATTACAGAACTGAGTTGTTGAATACTCGGCATATTTGTTTTTCACAATTAGGTTGGGAAAGAATGGGGAAGATTTAGCCCATACATCACCTTGTTCTGCAACTTAAATTTAAGTTCCTCATGGCTAGGGCACTGATTTTTTGCCTTTGTGGATGTTTTCTGTACATTCAGATGTTGTCTGAATAGGCAGTAGCATTTTTCTTGTCTTCAACGAGGCTTGGGTAGAGGCGACAGCAACTTAGAGGTCAGCAACCTGCAAGGTTACGTTGGACCCCAGATCAAAAGTAATTAATAATCATCCACTCATTCAGTAATTTTTGTCGCTTTCTTGGAATCTGCCTACACTTAGCTGGAATGAATTATTTCTCTTGTAAACTGGGAACGGTGATAAATCACTTTTCAGGGCTGGGCGTTAGGGGGGCGGCGGTGCCCGGGGGTGTGAGCCCTGGTGTATTTCATGGGCTTGCCAGGTTCAAAGGACAGGATATGAAACACTTTGTACCATGCTTATAACTTTTGTAAAAACGCTTGTCGTGGAAATAAAAGCAGCTCTTCCCTTCCATGGCTGGGAAGCTGGGTTTTTGTGTCTGTGTGTGTGTGGGGGGGTTGTATTAAAACAGCGCGCTCCAGGCGGCTGCCGGAGGGTGCGCGGAGACACTGGCCTGGCGCTCTCCCCGGCCCCGGGCTGCCTTCAGGGGTCCCTTGGCCGCTGGGCTGCCGGCAGCCGCCGTTCCACCGCCCCTCTCCTTAGGGAGGGCGAACTACAGGCCCGGGCGTGCGCGGGAAGGGGCGGTGGGCGGCGCCCGGTGCATGCCGGGAGCTGTAGTCCGGCGGCGCCGCGCCTGCGCGCCGCGCCCCGCCCCGCCCCTCCTTTTGTCCACGTCGCCCTCTGGCCCGGCGTGCCGCCGGCGTCACGTGGCCCGCGCGCCCCGCCCGCCGCCCCCGCCTCGTTCCTATTGGCCCGGCGGGGCGGCGCGTGCGGGGGGACCCGGAAGTGGCGGTGCGAGGCGGTTTCCTTGGCTACGCCACAGGAAAGCGGAGGGCCGGTCCCTTCCGCCTGCGCGTCGGCGCTAGGAGCCGCGGCCGCCGCGCTGCGAGGGGCGGGCAGCGGGCGGGATGGGCCGGAGCCGGGCCTAGCGGCAGCGGGCAGGCGGCCGCGGCCATGAGCGGAGCTGCGGGCTGCCAGGGGGGCGGCGGCGACCGGGGGCCCCGCTGGAGGAGGCCGTGGAAGCTCCTGGCCCTTGGCCTGCTCTCCGCCTCCTCTGTGCTAGCGGCCGCCCCGGGCGCTGGGGCCATGAGCAAGGAGGAAAAGCGCCGGTTGGGGTGAGCGCCGCCGCGGCGGGACGGGCCGGGAGTGTGGGGGGAGGGAAACGGCGGCGGCGTCGGGTCGCCCTCGGGGCCGCCGGAGCTCTGTGGGGCCGGGGCGGAGGCTGGCGGGGCCCGCGCCGAGCCCACCACCCGCGGTGACTTCGCGGTGTGCCCGGCGTTCCCTCGCCGTGCTGAGGCGGGGGGATCTGCGCTGCTCCCAGGGCTTGGGTTGGGTTTGACGGATGCGGGTGCGCCCCTCGCCCGGCAGCGCTCCGGGAACGTCTTCCCTGTCCCTCCTTCCGCCCCCCACCCCGAGGCTGTAGGAGATGCGTGGCATCGGTTTCCCATCAGCGTTCGAGGCGTGTATGCCAGAGCCGGGCTGGTATTTGGGGTCGGGTCGCCACGGCTGTTTGGGGCAAGGCAGCCCCTCGTCGCCTCTGCTGTGTGTGGGGTCAAACCCTTTTGCCATATGCTTGGGAACTCCAGTCTTGACGATTGCAGCCAGTGGTTGTATGTCATTATGGGTAAAAGTGATCAAAGCTAAATCTAAATCCGTAGTCGGGCTAATTATGGCTATGCCTCTGGAACACGTGAGTTTTTAGGAGTCGTAAAAAAGGTAAACGTTTACGTGTTTTCTTGCCTAGTTCCTGTGTGTAAGGTAAAATACTTAGATCCCCCATGCATGTACTTCTAAGAAGCTGATTCTCTTTTAATATGGTTTTGAGTTGAAGGATAAAAATTACAATATAGGTGGTAATGTGTTGCACTGCACGGAGTAGGATTTTTTAGACAAACAGGTAAACGAGTGTATCATGATCTTAGTGTATTGCTGGGGCAGTTGCATCATCATCCTCTTCCCATCTACTGGTCAGCTCCACGGAATAGCGATGCAAAAAGTCTGCTGGAGAAACACCATAGAGACTTTTACAGTTATTAACCATTAGATATAAGTTGATATTTATCTCTCATGTTTGTGGTTACTGGGTTCTTTTGTCTTGGGTTCCCAGGGTACTTGCAGTATATAATGTTTTATATGTTTTCTTCATGTAACTACCTAAGGAGTTTAACCTTCATTCAGTGATGGCTTTAAAATTTTTGCATTCATAACCTGCACTCAGTGTATCATCTGATGCCCCAGGTTTGTATCTGGGGGCTCTGAGCTGGGTCATTTCTGAATAACGGCAGGTAATCTGTGTATTAATGACAAGATTGTGTCAGTTGCAGAAAATCTTTCAGGAAATGCACTGAAATGTAAGTTGCGTATGGAGAAATAAAAGTTTTAAGAAGCTTTCTGTATGCTACAGCATTGTACGCTTAGTTCAGCTGGACCTGGCACTTGTGTGCCGGACCCTGGGGTTCTGTCTGCTGCAACAAATCCCAGAACTGCAAACTGGATGTAGCCTGTGAAGTACCCGAAAAAAGCATCATACTCCGCTCCTTTGATGACTTAGTGCATTTGATGAGTTAAAACGACTTCTTAAATATTCAAGTCATTGAACTAAATCAGATATTTAGAGTATAATTGTGGTGTTCTCGTCTCTTTTATGTTCAGTCTTAGCAGAGATTGTGAATTATGTTGGTGGTAGCTTAGAAATTAGCATGCTTTTTTGCTTTGCAGGGCTCCTTGGTGGAATAAGTAAGAAACAATTGGAAATAGTGCTGTCTCTCTCTCTCAAAAAAAAAAAAAAGTACTATTTTATCTAGTAGCATTTTTCACCTTGACTGCTTTTCAAACATGTAAACTAATTGTAGGGTTTTCTGTAGTATTTGCTTGCTAAGACTTCTAATGCAAGGAGGAGGTGTACCTTGTAACTTACGGTCCTTTTCTGAATCATGGACAGGAATTTGTGCCGTGTCAGTTGGTTTTAATAGTGGTGATTACAAGCAGAACATAATTCTATTTGCTGGTTTTTGCTGAGCAAGGAATGTGTCCCATCTCTAGATGTTGGTGACATCTACAGCTATTTAAGAGGAAACACAGGAGGTTGAAAGAGATCCCCCAAATACTTAATTTTATGTTAGGTGATGGAATGGTCTTTCCTTTCTGCAGTGAACGAAAGTAGCCAAATTAGGAAAAATTATTGTGCTATATTTCGTTTACTTGAGTACGTTAGTAGAGGACCTGTTACTGGTATTTGGGTATTAAAGTATAATACGTCTTACTGGTCTAACGTAGTGTGTTAAAGGCCATTGTGAGGCAGACCACTAACGCTTTTTCTTTTTTTCTTTTTTAGAAACCAAGTGCTAGAAATGTTTGATCATGCATATAGCAATTACATGGTAAGTAAAATAGCTCTTTGTTTAATTTTTTCAGAATTGTTATTGCTGACCTGGGAGAGAAAGCAACCTACAGTACATGACATTCTAGAGAAATAGCAGGGAGATAGGGGCAAAAGCAAAGCTAAAATAAATAAGAACACTTGTATAGACTTTAAAAAGAAATTAATAAATCTTACTTTCAGGAAGAGCACTGTCAAGAGGGTTACTAATTTCAGAACAGTAGCTAGGAACTGCTAGCAGTAACTCCGTTAATCTGTGCCTGAGCTTTCCTCAAATCAAGCTATGAGCAGTTTTCATCTTTGGTAAACTATTTGGTTTGAAAATCCTGACTCCTAAAAATACTAGGAGAAGGAAGCTCAAGAAGAGCGGTCTGTGGTCATCAGATTCTGGAGAATACAACTTGATCTTATTTATTTTGTGAGTAAAAATTATGTGAAATGTCTCTTCTGCGGTAGGATACGTTAGATGCAGTTTGGTAGCTCTTTTACAAACAAGCAGTGTTCGTAGAACAAAGTCAAACGAAAAGGGGATCTGGTGTCATATCTACGCATCATAGCCTCTTCTAGCTATGTGACTGTCATATGACAGTGAGCCACGCTTGCTATGCTTTATTTTAATGTGACTTGTGATTTTCTGTGCAGGTGTCTTCATGGCTGGATATGTGAGCCATTCTGCACTCTCATCAACCTTGAAATAAGCTAGCTTAGTTTAGATATGTTTAAGAATAAAAAATTACTTAGAGTGGACTGACTTGCCTCAAGTAACAATTACTTTCAAATATACTCTAAGTAATACACTTCTGAGGAGAAACTGTAAATGTTAATAAGACAATGTTACAAATGATGTATTCTTCCTGAGTTTATGTTAACAATCTTGTTGTACATTCTTTGTGGCTGTTGCAGAAACCTTTTTCTTTAAGTTGCACCAGTTCCTGCAGGACAAACCACTGTCTCTTAACAGTATCTTGCCACATGTCCCAGTTTCTGTATTATGGTTTAACGCTTTAATATGTCATACAAGATTAAAAGCTTGTGAGTTACAAGTTTATACAGTACATGAGAGTTATAGAATTAATGGACAGAAAGGCAAGCAAGAGTATTTTCAAAATGGGTGTAGTCTTTCTTTTTAACATTAGTTCTTGCTATTGACATGACAAACATCGGGCTCTTTGGTGATAATTCGTAACTAGTTACTTGGGACCATGAAAAACACTTGGCTTGGGTTTCCCATGGCATTCTGAAGTAAAAACTGTTACATATTTGGCATAGTGGGATAAAAAGTTACATGCCAGTAGAAAGGATCTGTGCTCCTGCTATTCGCTGTGATGAATTTGAAACTGGTAGGTGTCTTGCTACGTCTGAAGCAAAAAAATTCTGGATGAAGGAGGAGAATGACTTCAGCTATCCTAGAAACTTTGAAGCCAAAAGGATATTTACTTGCCACGTATGCTGGAACACTAAACAAACAGAGAAATATGACTTGTTTGTTTAAAGTTGAAGAAAAGATTTGGATATCAGACTTGACTCTGACAGCAAGAGAAATAAGTATTTTTGCAGCTGCTTTTGAAACAGCCAGCTGAAAAGTTTTGATTTTCTGTTTCTATTAATACGCGTTTTAGACTTGCGTAGCTAGAAGACTGAAAATTCATGTTTGCTTGCAAGGGGGGAAACTCCCTTGTCTTTTTTTTTTTTTTTTTTTCCAGTTACTAACAGGAGCTTTGAGTAAAAAGCTGCTGATTTTTTTCAGTCCTTCAACAATATTTGTAATAATCAGGATTTTTTTTCTTCTTGACTGTCAGAAAGAATATGTGAAAATGTCAGTCACTTGAGGCTAGTAGGTATTTCCTGGTTTAAGCACTAGTAGCAATGCGTCTTATTTTTATTATTCAAGTACTGCCCTGGCCTGAATTTACAGTCCTGACATTAGGCAATATGATCATCTGTTTGGTCAGAATGTGTAGAAATTCCAGAATATCTGTTGAGTTTCACTTGTCTAATGTTTTCCAGAAGTATGTTTATTGTAACATTTGTGCCGTGTTTTATATTTAATGGCTCTTGCTACCTTCCTTTTTAGGTTACTTGAAAGGGGAGAACTTACAAGTTGGGAAATCACTCGAGACAGTAGTCTTTACTGCTCTAGACAGAGAATAAGTGAACTTTTATTTTTCAAAATGCTTCTAGTTCCTATTGATTTTGCAAGACTGAAAGTCCATTTTCTCCAGAATTTTTATCACCTTTTTTTTCCTCCATGATTTAAGCCAGAGATCTTGGTTTTGACATTGCTTTTTGTCATGTACTACTTTAGTCTGTTTTTCTGAATGCTTTGCACATATATTCAGAACCATCTGAGCCATATTAAAATGATCTAGATTCTGGCTTTTGTAATTGAACTTGAGGAGAACAAAGAGTCGTGCAAAGACCAAAATACTTGGGAGGGCGGTAGACAGGGAAACAAACCATCAGTTTCAAAAGAAGTTGCTGTAAGAGCTGTTTATTTATAGAAGAATGTTCCTTCTTTTCCTGTCTATTTCACATTTGAATGTAGATTATTTTTTGTACCATATATTTGGAGAGACTTTGAATGTGTTTACTTGCAGTTTCACGCAGTAATTGAACTTTTTCATCCTGCCATGTTAGTTCTCCACTAAAAGCACAATTGCAGAGCACAGTGCAGCAGACAGTTTCCTGATGAAATCAAGAGAGAGAAACTCCATCCCAAATCACTTGTACTGGGCAGTACTGGAGAGGCAATTTTATGCATGTTTGATGAAATTAAATATATTTAAAATTAATCTTTCTTAATGTCAGTGGCCACTATGAAAATTTTTCAGTAAACCTATCCTATTGCACATTGATGAATTTCAAATTTGCATCTATTTCATTTGATATCCCATTTTGGTGGTAGTTTAAACCTAAAAAACTTGCATTGACTTTAGAGGGAATAGGAACAGGCATTTTATTCAGTGTGCTTGACTTAGGCAATGGTGGCACTCCTGTTATTTCTGCCTGACTGGCGAGAAATAGAATTACAATACAGCTTGCTTTGCAGAGTGTTTTTTCTAGAAATATGGAAAATAACCATTGCTTTTCCAAAAAAAATCTTGTGATGTCTCTCTCTTTACAAATATAACCTTTATTTTTTTTAAAAAAAGGCTCAGTCTTGGTAAGCTTTTTTGTGAATGTTATCTTTTGTTATGCCTTGTGTAGTGATTTACTGGTTTATTATTTTACCTTCTAAGAGTTCTCTTATGTCAGTGATTGTGCCCCTGAGTCACTTATGTTCAGTTGGAAATGTTTCCAAGGTGACTTTGAAGTCTAATTCCCACTAATTTCTCCATAAGATATCAGCCACTTGATAATGCCTGCATTAGTTTTAGGTTTTAAACTCATCTTTGAGATGATAACTTCTGCCTAGGAAACATTATAGGAAGTGTCGTGTGCACCTTGTTGCAGAAAGCACACAATTAACCATTCAAGTTGACTGGTGGGGTTTTTTTTCAGCTGTGCTGTTAGTTGTTCCAGACTTCTCTGGGAGGTTAGAGAGTGAGTGGGAAGGAGAAAGAGGTCCTGTTGCTCTGTTCACAGCTTAATTGTTTCTAGCCACCCACCTGTAAAGCAGCTTTGCAGAAAAGGACCTGGGGGTCCTGGTGGACACCAAGTTGACAAGCCAGCAACGTGCCCTTGCGGCAGAGGTGGCTAATAGTATCCTGGGCTGCATTAGGCAAAACATTGCCAGCAGGTCCAGGGAGGTGACCCTTCCCCTCTATTCGTCACTGGTGAGGTCACACACCTGGAGTACTGTGTCCAGTGCTGGCCTCCCCAGTACAAGAGAGGCACAGATGTACCGGACAGAGCCCAACGAAGGGCCACAAAGATTGACAAAGAGACTGGAGCATCTTTCCTATGGGGAAAGACTGAGAGAGCTGGGGCTGTTCAGCCTAGAGAAGAGACGGCTCAGGGAGATCTTATCAATGTGGATAAATACCTGAAGAAAGGCTGTAAAGAAGACGGAGCCGGGCTCTTCTCAGTGGTACCCAGTGGCAGGACCAGAGGCAACAGGCACAAACTGAGATACGGGAGGTTACCCCTGAACATCAAGGAACACTTTTTTTTACTGTGAAGGTGGCTGAGCACTGGCACAGGCTGTCCAGAGAAGTTGTGGAGTCTCCTTCCTTGGAGATATTCAAAAGTTGTATGGACATGGTCCTGGGCGACTGGGTCTACGTGGCCCTGCTTGAGTAGAGGTGTTGGACAAGTTGACCTCTAAAGATCTCTCACCTCAAAGATTCTGTAATTCTGTGGTTGTCATGCAATTCTTCTGAAGTACAGGGTAATTGGGCTTCCTTTTAATGGGCTCTGAGGATTTGCAGAAATGGCTGTAATGGTTATAATTGCTCCCTTGTTTTGTTTCCCTACAGGAGCATGCGTATCCAGCTGATGAACTCATGCCTTTAACTTGTCGTGGACGAGTACGGGGTCAGGAACCAAGTCGAGGGGATGTGGATGATGCCTTGGGAAAGTTAGTGTTTGAAATGGTTACTATCTCGTGTAAACATCTGGGAATCTAAGTGCAATTTGCAGCCCATAAAACTGTTTCTTCAGTTGACATATCCAGAAACTTACATTTGTTGAAAAAGAGACTATGAGTGGAGACAAATCCATAATTTGTTTCATAAGTTCTCTTATGGGAGTGGAGGAGAAGCTACTGGAAAGAAAGCTCTAATTGTGAACTTCTTGCAAGTTGGGCAGAAATAGTTGCTTTTATTATTTCTTCCCATGACGTTAACTGATGTGAAATTGTACCTTAATCAGAAAAAGGGAATTGACCAGTGAGTGAGATCCAAAGACAGGGTTGTTTTTTTTTTTTTAAATCATTCTCCAAGTATTTTTCATAGGAAAGCCTTCCAAATGTGAGTTTTGTTTATGGTATTAGTAAATTTGACTACTAAGTAGGATTTATAAGGGTTAATTATCAGCTGCACAGACAGTAAACTCTTACCCATTATGCTGGCCTTAAGTGATATTTAAAATGCCTTTTTTTTTTTATTTAGTAGAAAGCTCTCTGAAAACATAATTAGTCAAATGATTATCATGTGTGTGGTAGCCAGAGGCCTTTACCAAAGTATAAAACATTATATCAGACATGGAAATTCTTTGTATTTTTTCCTTGTAGGATAGCTTATAATACAAAATACTGATCCTTTGGCCAGCAAAATGTAGATTTAAGGACTGTTTTTCTCTATCTTAAATCAAACAATCTAAGACAAAATTGAATTACTCTAAATGTGTTTATAATTTATATTTTTTTTCACAAGGAAAGTTGTCTGTATGTGGCTGTTTATGTTTATAGAGCAAATACTTAATAACAAATTGCTGATGCTTTTTTTTTTTAAATTGGTATCACTGCTTAGTATCCCTAAGCAGAATAGTGTTAATCAAAGCTGAAGTCCATGTCCTAAAGTGTATCAAACGTTGGGCACGCACTTAAATTCTTGATAGTTGTTCTTCAATGGGCAGTTGTAACTGTTTCCAAAGTTTTCAATTTTAATACCATCATATTCCGTAAATTTTATTATATGCTCGGTGTCTGTTTCTTAACGTATGAGCAATTTTGTCATGTTAGGCTAAAGGTCCTCTCAGCTTGGTATGCACTAGAACAGGCCTAGAGAAGAGCATACGAACAAGGCCAGCCTTACGATATTCCTGTTTCAAACAGTATGGATCTGACTTGGTGTTCACTTTTTACGGAATATGTAGTTATTTATTTTAAGCCTGCCACTTGTTAGTGCTGGATGGAATCAGGTGAAACTTACTGTGAGAAACAGTGAATAGAAGATTCTCATTCACTTTCTTCATGCCATATGCAATTTTAAAACCTTCATATAATGACACTTAAGCTTTTGCAGGCTGAAGAGCACTAGCCTGTTTGCTTATTCCTAGTGCAGAAGCTGCTACGTACCTTCAACCCAACCTTGCTGTCCTTTATTGTACCTTCTTCTCTTCTGTTGTAACCTACATAGAAGTTTCATAACAGAATAACAGCATTTCCTTTAGTCTTTCACCGCTGATTTTAACACCAGGTTTGATTGCAACAAATTGCAGCTTTTTCTGAAGTAGGTATTTGGAACAGTTCCTGGTAGGAGAAACTTATGTTGGACTGGTTTTTGATCTTCCTAAATCTTTTTGTTATTACACTTAAGTCAACATTCTTAATATTTTTAAAAAGAGAGAAAGAAAAAAAGAGGTTGGAAAAAGACACTGAACCGTTCTACTGGGTTTTTTAGTAGATTTGATTGGAGAATAGGAATAAAAATATAATTTGCTTACAAGAGGTTTGAAAGCTTTGCAGTAAACAAAGGTATCTTTATAATAATAGCTTGTTTCGGTCAGCTCCTAATCTGGTCACTAACAAAGCGAAGAAACTTGGTAGGGTGTTTTGATACTAAACATATTGTGTACAACTAATTCTTTTAGCAGCTAGTGGTCTGTGAGAACTTAGTTTTTAATGGTACTGGTTACTGTTGAAAGTATTTAATTTCTACACATACAGGTTTGTAGTAAATCTGTTTTAAAATTTGTTTCATAGGTTTTCGCTGACCTTGATTGATACCTTGGACACTCTTGTGGTAAGTTTAATCTATTGATAAACTTTGATAAAACAGAAGTCATCTGATGTTCAGACTTGGGTTTAGATTTCGATTTTGTTAATTTATATATAAAAAATACTAGTCTTTCTTTACCTTTGATCTCTAGCCACCTGTCTGAAGTGGCTGTTGCTTGCAAGAACTTCAAAGTCCTGCACTGATGGTGTTTGGATTGTGTTACAAAAAGAACGCTATAAAGTTCCTTCACATTTCATTGATGATTTCTTGTCTTGCTTTTCTTGGGCTCTAACTTAGCAAAAAATATGTGAGTTTGCTTCTCGTTATGTCTGAAACAACATGCTGACTTATGGGTGAACATCTCTTAATGCTTACTGAATTACTTTTGTTTTTAAATTCTGTGTACACATTTCATGAATGAATTTATATGCCCTTAAATATATTTTTAAAAAAAGCAATCAGGAATGTTGCCAAACGTGTGTTCCATCTCTTATTAAAAGACTCCCATCATTAATAAACTAATTGTTGTTAGATTTCAATCCCTTTGATGTATTTTTGTCATTATAAATTACAGTTTGGAAATTAGGAATTTTTGGCCATTCACATCTCCAGGTAAACAAATCTAAAAAGCTTTGAAAATCCTTACTGCGCTGATTTGGTGTGTGGATCATGTAATGCTACTTCTCCGACAGCCGCTCCCTTTTTGTGGTGTGCTGTGAGGTGACCCTTGGCTCTTTTGAACTGGGACCAGAAATGTTGAAAATGTGGAGTCTGGAACTCCCAGTCTCTATCAGACACTCCAGTGGATTATTGTGGTTCAGTTATTGTTTTCTAGTCTTAGAGCAGGATTAACACTTGTGAATGTAAAGGCACTTATGATAACGAATTGCATAAGTCACAAAGATTCTTAAAAGTTGATTGAACTAAAAGAGAGTCAGTGTGAAAGAAAATCTGTAGGATATGCCCAAGCTGTTCTTCAGACACAAGGAGAAAACTGTTGGCAGGAGGAAGGCTGCTAGGAATTCACCGAATTTAAGATGTGGCTCCTTAGTCTGTGGATAGGAGGCTTCTGTGAAATTGGAGGCACGAGAGCGGGCCAGTCTTTGCCCGCAGCCCACTGAGTCCTGTGGCACTGCAGTCATGGCGTGGGAGTGGGGGAAGGACCAAACATACATCCCTGGCTAATAGCTTAGGTATATTCCCAACATACATCCCTGGCTAATACTGTAGGTATATTCTCAGTGACCTTGTTCCTTGTGTACGGCTCTTATTCTTTTTCATCTGTCTCATGAGAAAAACAATAATCCTCACATCTTTTCGCACTGTATCAGAGTATGCCCCTGTGGGACCAGAATGTCAATTTAAGGCATGTTAAATGTTTTCTGTTTTAATTCATTGCACTTGTTCTTGCACACCTGAGGGTGACTGTGTTAGCTATGTTGGAACCTAAACACCTGGTTACATTTGTATTCCAGGTGTTAAATAAAACCAAAGAGTTTGAAGAGGCTGTAAAAAAAGTAATAAAGGATGTTAATTTAGATAACGACATAGTTGTATCAGTCTTTGAAACCAACATAAGAGTCCTTGGGTGAGTAACTTTAATGTTTTCAAAGCTCTTAAAAGCGTGGGTTTTAGCTAAATGTCCTTAAGGCATGCCTTTCTGTGCTATTTCACCTCATTTAAAACAGTTGTGCCTTTGTCAGTTAGTGTAGCTCAACATTTGCCCTAAGAAAGGTTTTAAAATGTTAGGCAGGAATTGATGCAGTGGTACTGAATCAAATTGGCCCCCATCTAACTGCTGCAGGTGTAGCTTTTTTGATTTAAAAAAAACTGTGCATGCTGAGGTAGGAGTGGTTTTTTTTGTAATCGAAGCCATCTTACAGATTACACTGTTCAACACGTGATTTAACAGATAGAATATTTCAATACTTCGGGTAATAGATTATTTCAGGTTGGAAGTGGCCTCTGGAGGTCTGTAGTCCAACTTGCTGCTCAAAGCAGGTTCAGAGCAGGTTAGTTTTTAAGCTATTGTATGCATATTATAACTATACTGATGAATCAGAGGTTCAACTATAGGTTAGGACTCAATCCTGAGCAATGAGAACCGCTTCCAAACTACTGACAGCTCACTTTGATTGTAATTGGAGTTGCTCAGCATTTCTGAAAATTAGGGCTGTGTGAACGTAGCACAGTTACTTACATAGTCATCTAAATCATAGAAATTGCCGCATTGCTGTTGAGATTAATGTACCCATTGAGATGTGGATAACTTTTCTTGTGTTTAGAGGTCTCCTAGGTGGGCATTCAGTGGCGATTATGCTGAAAGAAAAAGGTGAATATATGCAGTGGTACAACGGTGAACTTCTGCAGATGGCAAAGGAACTAGGCTACAAGCTTTTACCTGCTTTTAACACCACTAGTGGTCTCCCTTATCCAAGAGTAAGTTCTCTGGTGTCTGCAATTCAGAATGACTTCTGTAAGCAAAATTTTTGGTTTTATCTCTGTTTCTAAAATCACTTGTGTATTTATTAAGTGTACAGAAAATCTAAAGCTGATAAACCGCTCATTTATAATACATGCTACCTAGTATTTTAAAATACAGTTTTAGGCTCTCTGAATCCTTACATTTCCAGCTCTGAAAATTCTAGTATTGTTGTAGATAAATAGAAGCTGCAGAAATCTTGTCTAATCACTGTCTACTGGTTTCTTGCTCCCTGCTACTATGCCTTTGGCAAAAGCATAGATTATGTAGTTGCCCTACAGACCTATCATAGGAGTGTGAAGTCTTTCAGCTAGTAAAATGAAGATAATAATCTCTACATTTATCTAGGTTAACTTAAAATTTGGTGTAAGACATCCAGAAGCACGAACAGGAACAGAGACTGATACCTGTACAGCTTGTGCAGGTACCTTGATCCTTGAGTTTGCAGCTTTAAGCCGATTCACGGGAACATCTATATTTGAGGTTTGCTTTCCATGTTATCTTATTTTTTGGGATTTGGTATTCGTTAGTGTTCTGCTACATTTTGTAATTTTGGAAAAATAATTTTGAGTTTGTCAAATGGGTGCATACCTTAGCTGTTCTGCACAAAAAGTTTGCATGTGTTCAGATTTGTTGTGTTTGTGGGCTTTTTTCCTGGAAGTGTTGGCTGTTTAAAAACACAGGAAATAATTTTGTTTGAAAGTAGTTACAGTAAGACACAAGTAAACAAGATACATGTACTGAAGTCTAGCTAAAGCATAATACTTGCATAGTTTTTGGGTGCATAGTTTTTGGGTACATAGTTTTGGGGTCAGGACTAGAAAGAAGAAAAGTTAGATACTTGTTCCTTAAAGTGCAATTTAAAAAAAAAAAAAAAAGGCAAAAGAAAAAAAAAAAACCCCATATAGTTCCACTGAAGTTGTGCAAGACCTGTCTAAGCATATATTGCCAGCAGGAAGCTAAATGAAAACGTTTGCGAGTTTTTCTTTGATGTGATACCAAAACCAAAAGCACGCTTTTTCAGATTAGAATTTTTTTGAAATCTTTCAGCTTGGGCCTAGTATTTCATTGAGTTTCATGGAACCCGGTGGAAGCATAGCTGGGCCTGTCTTGAGTGTTTTGGTAAAACTTGCCCCCCTAAATTCCCATGTGTGTGTTTGGCAATTTAGAGCCATTTTTGTTGGGTAGGTTGCTACCTTCAAGTTACTTTTTCTGTATATAAAGCATATATATAACTTGTATACATAGTTAACAGAGGCTGCTGCTCCACATTGACATGTCTGAAAAGATGCAGCGATTTTGATTCTAAGGCTGTTAATTTCATGAGGTTTTTTTAATTAGATTACACTATCCTTTCTGTATGCACAATTTTTAGAGTAGGAAACTTGTGCAGAAGGATGCTTGACTTGCTTCAGACCATACAGCTTATTGGCAAATAGTTGTGTAGACAAGCACCATTCTTTCTAATCAGCAACAGAAAGACTATTTATATAAAACGTGGACTGAACGTCCTACTATTTAAGCATATGTAATATAATACTGAGTTTTATAATTGTTAGATATGAAACATCTTATTACTTCATAGCATCTTAATTTCAGTAGACAAAAGAATAACATTCTCTAGTGTCTGTGTTTCTCTATAATGTCCTTTACTGAGTGTTTTTTGTTGTTGCAGGAATATGCACGGAAAGCGCTTGATTTTATTTGGGAAAAGAGACAGCGCAGCAGCAATTTAGTGGGCGTTACTATCAACATTCACACTGGAGACTGGGTCCGCAAAGGTGCGTGGTATTCTGACTCGCAATCAGTGACCACAAGTGGTTTTGGGCAAGAAAAAAACCTTGACACCCCCCCCCCCCCAACACATTTATGTAGACTGTTTAAAAATGTTAATGGGATAGGCACGAGGAGTTTGTTGTTTTAATGCTGGAGAAACCCGCTGCAATGAAGCCTGGCTTTGCTCCGAAAGGGTGTTTTGGTAGAGAAACCAGTTCTATTCATTGCAAAGAAAGTGTTCTCTGATTCACTTTAATACTGAGAGGGGAATGCCCGGGATAAACTTTCCAAGATTCTACTATAAATACACAGGAAAAATATAAATAGGACTGCGGTTCTATACGGCAGCCAGTAGAAATATTTTCATGTGAGAAAAGTGAAACTGGCTTCAATGCTTGTCTGTTCATATTACTGTGTGCATTGATGCTGCGAAACCTTTAGCGTAGACATACAGTATTGTGTCTGTGCCTTAATGCCAGTGGTAGGAGGCTTTTCCCTCTACTGAAAGAGCCCTTAAAATCAAAATAAAACCATGTGAAAATATCTACATAGCTACTTAAAGTAAAACCACCTTTTCATTTTCTGCTGTTTCTAGACAGTGGAGTTGGAGCAGGAATAGATTCGTATTATGAATATTTATTAAAAGCCTATGTCTTGCTGGGAGATGACAGTTTCCTGGAAAGATTTAACACAGTAAGTTAACACCTTGCTCAGGTTTGTGACTTCTGTAAGACAAATTTACGACTAATTGTATTGTCACTCAGCTGTTAGCCTGAGAAGCCTATGAAAAGATCTTCAGTACAAATCCTGTGACTTTTGATGTGTCTAGTGCCAGCTCTTTTTAATAATGATTTTTTGCTAAGCTTGGGTGAACTGTTACCTGAGCAGCTATTTTAACCCCATTCAATGAAAATCTGAATCTTCAGGACCCTTTTCCGTGTTTCCGGTACCGGCGAAGCTGTATTTCAGGATCACCTTGGAGAGTGTAATACTGCAAATGTTTCTGTAAAACAATATAAGAGCCTCTTGTTACAAGCTATGGTACAATTTCTTTCTGTCCTGGAGCAGCAAAAAAGATCTGAAAATCAAAGTCTGGATCCTGCATTGCACTGCAGATCCTAAAGCCCAGTATACGTTTAAATATAAGCTGAAAAACAGACTTAGATTACTAAATTCATAAGATTGCTAGGCATTGTCAGCATCATTATTCCTTCATAAGAGCATTCTTTTGAAAATAGCAATGTCCAATAAAAACATTTTATATCATAAAATTATTTTATGTCATATAGAATGACTTTATATCCTAAGCAATATTAAAATGGTAATAAATCAGCAGCTAAAGGCCTGTTGCTTACACTTTAAGTGTAATGATTATTTCATATTCCTAACCTGCAGGCACCAGTATTATATTTTGCCTCAGTTATGTCTGTTAACTGTTTCCTATTGATTTGGCTCATGTGCTCGTGATTGTACCTTCTGTGCTTCAGAAAACAAGAAAGGCTGCTGTCTTAGGGACTATAGAATTGGGAGTCAGCAAGTTGACAAGCGAGCTGGTGGGTTTTAAAGTTGTTCTGAGCCATCAAGTCCAGATGCTTTGTTAGGGTTTTTTTTTTTATACCTCCTTTCCTTTCTTTATACCTCCTTTCTCCTGCTCTCCCCGAGATGTGTTTGCTTTAGAATTCTGTCATTCAGAGAAAGCAATTTCAGCCTTGTTTAGCACGTGCCTAAAGATTCAGCCGTAACAAATGTGCCTTAATTGTGATGGTTACTTGTTTATCACATGGCTGCCGAATGTACGTTTGTGTATGTGTGTTACTTGAAAGTGTGTGGCATGTGTAATACTATGGAGCTTTTCAGTAATTACTGCGCTGCTTTTTAGTTTGTAACACTAGAAACCACTGTGCATTGCCAAATGCAGTAATAACTGGGAACGTAGTACTGGTTCTTCCATTGAAATAAAATGCCGTAGTCTGGTGATCTGTATCTGTTTTAGAAAATGTATTGATAATATAAACTCATGATTTTTCTGATGTTTGTCAGCACTACGATGCCATAATGAGATACATTAGCCAACCGCCTCTTCTTCTTGATGTTCATATTCATAAACCAATGCTAAATGCTAGGACCTGGATGGATTCTTTGCTAGCTTTCTTCCCTGGATTGCAGGTAAGGTTTAAAACCTACGTGCACCTGATTTTAATAACAAGTAAATGATTAAATAGGCTGGATATATAATTGACAAGTCAAGCTTAGTAATTTGATTTTTCAAAAATACTGAATGAGGATTTCTGTACTCACTCCTCCTGTCACTTCAGTGCAAGCTAAGGCGTGTTTCTGGCCATCTTGAGTAATGAGAAAAGTATGTCCCTATGATTTATTCCCTTCGCTCCTAGTCGTGGAAACACGCAAATGAGGCTGCTCTTCTAGCAGTCTAGTGACAAATTTTCTGGTTTGTGTGCCATTTGCATTTTTAAGACAAACTAAATTTCCACGACAGTTCTCTGTAAATGATAAAGATCTTTTTTCTGCATAAGCGTTAGCCTTAATGAGCTCGCTGATTTTAAAAAAACTCTTATGGAATATCTATGACTTACACTGAAAGGGGGTAATATTTGCAGTATGTATCTGTTGGAAATACAGAAATTGGGCTGTAGTTTTACATGAACACAGTGAGTGTGCCTAACTTTTGAATATTATTCCTATGCATGGTGAATAGTGTTAATTTTATTATTGAATTTCAGGTGTTGAAGGGCGATATTAGACCTGCTATTGAAACCCATGAGATGTTGTATCAGGTTATAAAGAAGCATAACTTTCTTCCAGAGGTAAGGTGGTAATTTTTTGATCGTGTAGACTGATTCTTACCTCAATTTGAGCAGTCTCAGCTATCCATTCGAAAAAATAGTAGGTATATGTGTCATTAAAGCCAAAGGCTCATTTCCACAGCATTCTTGTGTGATTTACAGTTCTGCATGTATGACAGCTGTCTTTTGGATATGAAATATTTTTCCTTCAGTTATGCTGTAATTAACACAATAATAGGAGGCTGCTGCTATTAACAATTGCTTAGACTTCATATTTCAGCCTTTCAAAATTGACCTTGACTCGTTTCAGTATGCAAAACTTGTATAAGCACATGTAGTGGTAGCTGCTTAGTAATGTAATAATATTAATGCTAAAGATCACACTCATCTTTATCAACCCTTTATTAACATCTTTATTAACCCAAGGAGGGAAACAAAAGACTGAATTGTTCTGAGAGGAAGTTATGAAATATTGCATAATGTCCTTGAAAGCAGGTACACAAACTTCTCTGTAGTTATTGCAAGTGCAGTCTTTGAGCAAATTAATACTGCACAGAAAAGCTTTTTTACCTGCTGAAGTGCGAGTCTTTATTCTGTGATGACCCAGAATATATCAGATAGCTTCGGACTTCATTTGTAATTTTCACTTTCCTCTGGTGTAAGCTTATTTCTGCTAGTGAGCACTTTAATTAACATTACATTCACCTAATGTGGAAATTAGGACCAAAGAATGCTCTCTAAGCACTGGAATGTTTTTTTTGAGAGCTTTTAAAATGGTATGGTTTGGCTCCTTAAGAGGTTTTTTTTGTGTTATTTTTTCAGTGCTTTGTACTTACAAAGGAAACTTTGAAAGATCAGTTAGTTGTATTTAAGCCGATATGCCATCCCCTTTAGCAAAGATTTAGTTTAAACCCTGGTATGAACGAGATGTAAGGCTGCCACAGACGTGGCTTTGCCAGTGCGATTAAGAGTGAATACAAAGACCAGGAAATTTTTAGATAAGTGACTTCCAGTCTGTGGTGTTTCTTATGTTAGAAACAGCTGCTTGCAGTCTGTCAGCCTGAAATGACAGTTCAATGCACTGGTGGTGTCAGGTGGTAGGTAAGTTTGCAAAAATGGTATTTGTCGAAGCTGAGGTGGTCTGTGTGTGGCGGCCCTCCGGCAGCCGGCTTTGGCTGGATTGTGGCAGAGGCGCGCGCTGGTGCTGGTGGCAGCACCTGAAGGCTGCATGCTGCCGCCAGGGCCCGGAGCACAAGTTCCCATCCGGCACCTTTGCCAGAACTCCACTTGGTGGACACTCGTCAAGAGGCTGGGTGGTGTCCGTGCTCCTGCACAAACACAAGCGTACATCTCCCTCGCACTAAGTGGGCTCGAGCACTGGGTGAGGTTTTGGCCTCAAATGTACCAGCTGGACAGAGGTTCTTGTAGCCTGCCCAGGCTGATGTTGGGCCTTCAGTCCTCCACTGCTTCGTACTTCAGCTGTTGTAATAAAGTTAACGTAGGATTCAAAATAAACCTCTGTTTGGTTTTTATTCTTGCATTTATTTTTGTCTCTTCTATTTCTTCCTCAGGCATTCACAACAGACTTTAGAGTTCACTGGGCTCAGCATCCTTTAAGGCCTGAATTTGCGGAAAGCACTTACTTCTTGTATAAGGTGACTTTCATTCCTCTGACTTTTGGTCACTTCATCTAACACCTGGAATTTTATTGGTGTCTTATTTCAATATAGAATGAGTAGCCTATCTCCAGCTTATTTTATCTACTGGAGCCAGTTCTGTTTATGAACAAGATGAAAGTATCGGTTATCAAAAATTGTTCTAGGAATTTTGTTTTATACGGCTAGAATTAGAAAGAAAACTGTGAAGTGGCAAAGGCCTATATTTTTAAAGATATTCAGATGTTGCTGATCTCTCTTTAAGAGAGCTTAGAGACTAAGAGCAAAAGCCACTTGTACCGTGCAGAGAAGAGCTGTGCCTGAACGTCTTGCGTTTCTGTAGGCATTTCCATCTGCTTATCTGCATATCCTTAAAAGATAATGCAGTAGCGTCTCAGAAGTCTCTCTTGAGACTGTTTAGCACTACCAATAGGTTAGATTTTACTGGTGTCTGAGAAGGTATGGAATCAATAAATTAGCATTAGGAAAATGACAGCTGCTAATGGTACAGTAAGTCTAAGTGCACCTAGACGTTTGGGTTTCACACGTTTGTTTTTCTTTTACAGGCTACTGGGGACCCTTACTATCTAGAAGTAGGAAAAACACTCATTGAAAACTTGAACAAGTATGCAAGAGTACCTTGTGGGTTTGCCGCAATGAAGGATGTTCGTACAGGAAGTCATGAAGACAGGTAAAGGATTTTGCAGTGATTTTTTTCATAAAAAGATTATGGGGAAAAAAAAACAACTAGTTAGCCTGTTTATATAATTGAGTGAATTGACTTTTGAGTAGCTGTCTGCCTTCAGCTTGATAACCAGGTCTTAAATTATCCGTTTGTCATGGTCTATAAACTATTTCAAGAGTTTTATAGTTTGTTACGTGAGAATATCTTTAGTTAATAACGATTCATTTGTCTGAGCAATAGACAAATTGCATTCAAACAAAATATATTTCAAATCTAGAAGTTTGTAAAGAGGTTTATTTGTTTTTTCTATAATGCTGTTTTGTACTGAACATGCTGAATCATTTCCCTCCAAACATAGTTTCTTCCAAGTGGAAGGAATACTAATGGAAACAAGTTCAACAATAATAGTCATGAAGTCTTCAGAGAGAGATGGAGCAATATGAGTATTCGTTTTACTGATGTTTTAGAAAAATAGAGGGGATCTTCCTAAAGGACATAGATTTTTTTAATTTTTTTTTAAAATTTTATTTTTCTTTTTTTTTCCCTGTAGGATGGACTCTTTCTTTCTGGCCGAGATGTTTAAATATCTTTACCTGCTGTTTGCTGATAAGGAAGACATGATTTTTGACATTGAAGATTATATCTTCACTACAGAAGCTCATCTGTTACCACTCTGGCTTTCCACTACAAACCAAACCGTCTCTAAAAAAAATACAGTAAGTAACAGCTCACATTTAAATCAATTTTAGTGGCGCTTTGAAGCAGTTCCTTTTTTTTTTATGAGAGGAAATAGAAGAAAAATCAGGAAAAATCACAGTTTGAAGAAGCACACCAGAGTTAAAACACTTTGTTTAATATGAACTATTTCATCATATTAATGGTCACATGAGTATGAATAACGTTTCCATGACTGGATTCTGCACCACTGAATCTTGAGAAAAGAGCTGTGGAATACTAGCAATATTTAAAAAGAAAATTATTCCCCATCATTGTATAAATTTGAAAATAACACGCTATGGTATTTTTATGTTCATCTTTATTGTCTATTATTTTTTCTAATACATTTGCAACAACATGCCAAAGTTGTTGTTGCTTATTTTACTACACAAACAGTTGGCAAATTTTGAAAGGTTTTTTGAGACCGCTACAAAGTTAGTTTGACAAGATACAGCTGTAGCTTTTGGGATATTTAATTGTTTTAGAGGGAAATGCTGATGTTGTGTGTCAAGCCGTCGGTCCTGGAGAAATCATATAATTGAGCATAAAGGCCTGTGCTTTATGGACTCGAGCATTACAGAGTGGACAGTTTTTAGTTACTTGCTCTTAATGTCCGACTTTGGTAATACATTTAATGGGGGGTTGTTTTTTCGTGTTCCTTGATGGTGGGGATCCTGCACCCTCTCTGCGTGTTCTTTCCTTGAGCATTTACCATCTTTTATCTTTGAGTTTTGGAAACGGAGACTATGCTTTTTAAACTGTGCAAGAAGTTCCCTTCCCTCTGAAGGGTCTGAAGGAGCATTTTATGTAACTTTTGTTCCCAACGTGAGAAGTTGGTACTTCTGAGGCAGAGAGGATTCCCACAGCCGATGCTGTGTGAAGTGCTGGCCTGACACATGTACTTCTCTTGAGAACAGCAAAAGTTAATAAAAGGCCAGTAAAGAAGATAGAGTAAATTGTTCAAATGTAGTTTTCTTAAACTCTTTAAGTCAAAGCTGCTAATGTGCATAATACAAGTAAGAAAGATCCACTGGAAATGGTGTCAACAAAATGCATTAAACAGCTAAAAGGCTGTGAAGATGTGTTACTCTTTTATGGAATTTATCTGGTGGAGGAAAATATTGTTAAGAATAAATGGAATGTGTAAATTCTTTTTAATATACACAGCGTTAGTAAGCCGAAATGTCTGTGAAATAGTTGGTAGTAGCAACCCAACATCCTGTTTGTATTTATTCTTATAAACAGGAAAGGTCGTGTCCTACCACGCTGATGCTCGCACTAGTGCTTGCAAGACCCTATTTCTTGAGTGACGTGGCTAATATTTGTCACACTAAGAGCATAGGTACTTTAAAGTGTTTATTCCAGTAAACTAATAGCCTTTTAGGTCTTAGGTTTTAGGGAGCCTTTAAATATTTGATTTTTAATTAGCTAATACGTTGCAAACAGGCTTTTTTGCAAGTAGATAATTTTCTCACCTATAAAAAATTAATGTATTTAACTTGCCAGTTATCCAGCCAGTTATTTGCAAAACTAAAACCAGACTAAATATGGCTCCAAATCACTGTACATGTTCCACCTGGTTTCACGTGTTACAAAACGGCAATTTGTGTAAATGTTAACTCTGTCATCCTTTCTGAAAATAGAGGTTGTTTGAATTATATGTGGATTCATCCTTGCCCATTCAGACTTGCAAGTCTGTATGGCTCCTGAGGAGGGGAATCTTTTGTTTGTATCACAAGATGTGACATTCTTAGTAATACGAAGCAAGAATTGTCTAAGGCCTGCAGCTGGTCTGCTCAGCACAAAGGCAGTATCAAGTGAAATTGTGTCTACCTCCTTTACTCGTCCAGCACGTGAAAGTGCAGGGGCACCAGCTATGTCATGAGTGGGCTTGAGAAGTGCTGTTTGCCAGTAGAGGATTAGCTGTCTTTGCAAAAAAATTCTAGAAACTGTGGATGCAAGTTTGGTAAGTTACAAATTCGAGCTGGTATTGAATTTAGCTATTCCTAGAAAGGGGTTTGCCCTTTATTATTACAAGGTGCAGCATGGAAGAGTGATGTATTCTTTGTTCCCAGAACGTGTGTGCCTGTAGGACACTTATTGCATTCAACTGCTCTGTGTCCTGAGTACACAAATTACTTAAGGGTCGGTCTATTTGTTGATTTTCTTTGTATAAAAATGTAACCTGCATTTTTAATAGGTGACGTGTGTCTTTCATTTTAGACTACAGAATACACAGAGCTGGATGACAGCAACTTTGACTGGACTTGTCCGAACACCCAGATTCTTTTCCCAAATGACCCTATGTTTGCTCAGAGTATTCGTGAGCCTTTGAAAAACGTGGTGGATAAGAGCTGTCCTAGGGGAATTTCCAGAGCGTAAGATGAAATTTTTTTTGTCTTTTGTCAGCGTAGGAGTGAGCCGAATAGAGCCTGTTACACGTGGAAGGAGAAATATGAGGTGTTATTGGAGTTTGCTCTGCTTGAGTTGGGAGCCCTTTTGAAACGGGTAGCCTAGCTACAGGAAAAATCAGTTATGTTTTCTCTGGCATCACCAGCAAGACTTAGTTCATTTCCAGCAGGAATTAGTGCGTCTTTCAAAGCAAAAGGAGCTTAATGAGCCACAGGTTCAGAGTGGGAATTGTAGCCCAGGTATTACAGGGAATATGTCTCTTTGATTTGCAAAATTAATTTCTGTAGTCTCTTGAACAGTTCTGCAACTCTTCTTTGTAGTAAGCGAATCGTGGTACCATACATAACTTCACCTGTTTTGAAGAATTTAGGATGGTCTGTTAAAGCTGAGGAACTTTATCCTTCGAAATGCCTCTTTGGTATTTATACTTAATGAGTAAAATGGAGTAGCAGCTGTATGAGGAAGACTGGTTTTAGTCACTCTTACAATAATGCAGACTGTTTAGAAATGAGAGATAGCATATGGTAGTCTTGTTATCAACATGGTGCGTGCTTTTTTGCACTACAAAATTATTGATAATAGCGACAACTTTTAAAAAAGATAGTTTGACTGAGAAGTTGCATTCTAGTGAAATTTGTACTCAACATTATTCCAAAGAATTCTAATCTCGTGGTGGTAGGAATAATGCAAGAGTAATGTTTTTAGAATAATCTGTTTATTAAAGCTTTGATCTCTAATATCTTTTTGGCAGAGAAGAGAGTTTGGGAAGTGGACCAAAGCCACCACTGAGAGCCAGAGATTTCATGGCCAGTAATCCTGAACACTTGGAGATACTGAAGAAGATGGGAGTCAGTTTGATTCATCTGAAAGATGGAAGAGTACAATTAGTACAGCACGCAGTGCAAGTAAGACCTGACGGTACTTTTTCTGAAAACTTCTAGTAAAATCCTGCTGGCAATGGTACTTGACACTTAGAGGCTCAGGAGGGACGGCCGGTCTGTGGAAGGGGGCACATGAGCTGAATGTGCAACTATATTTAGCAAGTTGATGCTTGTTAATGTTTTGCCCCAGCAACGCTTTTAACCAATCTTCCATTAAATTAGATGGAGACTGTTCTTGTCGAAGTGATGCATTAATAGCATCTTATCTGCAAGTATGTGTTTTCAGTGTGAGATACTCCTGTTTGTTTAGGAGATCTCTATGGTTATATATTTTTAGCCTACAGTGTGGTGGAGACACTAAAAAGTTAAATTCCTCATTTGAAATGATGAATGAGTGCCAGTGAGCAACCACTCTGTATTTTAAAATCTTTGTAGCAGTGATCCAAGCAAACCTAACTTCAGTTTTTTGGGGTTTTTTTCGAAGTTTCTCAAACATTTAAGAGGAAACTGTTTATTGTTTCTTTACTACTCAGGCAGCAAGTTCCCTTGATGCTGAAGATGGCTTACGGTTCATGCAGGAAATGATTGAACTCTCCAGTCAGCAACAGAAAGAGCAACAGCTGCCTCCTCGTGCTGTTCAAATTGTTTCCCACCCGTTCTTTGGCAGGGTGGTCTTGACTGCCGGACCAGCACAATTTGGGATGGATTTATCCAAACACAAAGCAGGGGTATGTGAGATGTGTATGTCATGTGTTCCTAGCTTTCTGTTACTTGCCTTATTGTCTCAATTTTACAGCACTGGTACTATTTCAGGATGGCTGACTAGAGAGCGATCAATTAATTACAGTGGTTAACATGACAGAGCGCAGCGATGACAGAATGACAGCAATGACAGTCTTGATAAGCCAATGAGTGGCTTATCGGTCTGTGGCCCGTGCTCTGCTCCCGACTCATCAGTCATGATTTAGGATTTACATTGCATACATAGTATGATTTTTTTGAAACAAATGTATATAATCTGCAGTGCATCTCCTAAGAGATGTTAATCTAAGGGAAGTTTTTCCTACCATGTCAGCCATGAATTTGCAGAAGCCCTTTTAGTGTTAAAGTAGGCTGTTCTTACACAAGCTTTTATAAAAAGCTGTATCTTGATGGAAGAAGAAAATATCCCAGAGGCAATGGTTCCTATTGGAAGCAATAGGAAAACCCGATGACTTGGATTGGGCAAGATGCAGCTCGAAAGAGGAGTTCCAGACTAGCAGTTGACAGAAGAAATTTTTCCAGAGACAACAGTTCACAGGTACAGACAAAATATGCTGAATGTGAGAGTTTGGTTCTCACTTGGTCATTCTTGGCTTCTTAGAACTCCAGCTTCAGGGTAAAGATTGCCTGCGCTGACAGAAGACTAACTGAAGAAATGAAAATGCTTAGGAATCCTTTGCAAGTTTGAGCCTAGTGCTGTAATTCTCTCTTTCTGTTTGTTTTTGTTTTTCCAAACAGACAAGAGGATTTGTTGCAACCATTAAGCCATATAACGGATGCTCAGAGATCACTAATCCTGAGGCAGTGAAAGAGAAAATTGCTCTGATGCAGAGAGGCCAGTGTATGTTTGCTGAAAAGGCACGGAACATTCAAAAAGCTGGAGCGATAGGTGGCATTGTTATTGGTAAATAAAATCTTAAGTCCTTGAAATCTTAAGTTTGTGTAGATGTAACCTATATTTTACAGATTTGAAGATACTGGAAGCTGACAAGCAGCTGTTAAGCTCTCTGATGTGACAGTACTCCAACAAGGAAATTGCGATTTTTTGGAAGATGAAGAAATGTTTTGCTTTTGTTTAGTTCTGCACAGAAAGTACAGCTAAAGAAATTGGGATGGGTGATTGTCACTGCTTTCGCAGATGAAAAGTTGTTATTTTAAGGATCACTGAGTGTCGAAATAGTGCTGTCTGCTAGCTGCTGAAGGACACTTGAGATACAAATGACAAACGATAAGGAAAACAAGTACACAGTTGGATTTTTGCTTTTTACAACTGACGTACTATTTTCTGTCCGAGATCCTCTTAGGTGACTGGGCAGTAGAAAGCTGCTCAAAAACTCGGCTGAAGTTCGGAGTTGTAGGCCATTTATCTAACGGGAGGTTTCCTCCTTTTCCTTTTGTGTGCATCTGGCTAGATGACAACGAGGGAAGCAGTAGTGACACAGCTCCTCTCTTCCAAATGGCTGGTGATGGAAAGAATACAGATGATATCACGATTCCCATGCTCTTCCTCTTCAACAAGGAAGGAAACATCATACTGGATGCAATCCGGGAGTATGAGGCTGTGGAGGTGCTCCTTTCTGATAAAGCGAAAGACAGAGGTAAGATTAGAGGATATTTATACAAATTCGGCTTCCGTCTGTGCCACAGCGCAATGTGAAATGTACAGCAGTGATTTCTGTTGCCACCCAAAGGTGCAGATGCGTTATTTGGTAGCGGTAGTTCTGTTTGACACTGGTAATGGCTTTCTTAGGAAATAACTCATATCCGAGATGTGTCATTATCTGCCACCCCCCCAAGTTAACATTAACATCCAGAAATGCCGTTCGTAAGTTAAATGTCACTTTGACTAATGAGAAAATACATCCTTTTTGGATTCCTTTTGAACCCTTTTTGTCATAATCCGCTTTGAAGTGGTGTCAGGAATAGCATAAGCGTTTTCAGTGCCCTACATTGTAAATGCCTCTCTCTTATCAAGCTCCCCAGTGACGCGCTTCGTACCCAAAAGGAGAGACACAACTGTTACAACCATTTTGCTTATTTAAGAAGTTGTTACCATGAGAAATAAGGCTGCTGACCTCAGATGTTTTGCAGTTTTTCGTGTGTAATACAAAAAAATTGCAAGCTAATACATTTCCAGTTAAAATGTTTGCATACAGTAGAAAATTCTAGCCTTCTGTGGAGCACTGCTTTGTCCAAGCAGAGTATGTAAGAACAAGTATCTCTAGTAAACCATGACAGCCTTTATTTTGTGCACGTTTGCAAAGGTGATATGCTGAAAGCTACAGTGTTGTTTCTTCATAGCTGCTTACAGATTCCTCCTCTTTTATAACTATGGTTCAGCTGCTCTAGCAAAATACTAAACAGATAGCTCTGCATTTGAGAATTTGTAATGCCTGTCTGCTTCTTCCCCCCTCCTTCTGCTTCCGTTTGGAATCCCAGCAACAATCTTTAAAGGTAAAATGATTCCAAACTACATTATTGATAGCAGTAAGTATCCTGTGTTAAACATGGCATATTCAGTTAAATTCCCTAGAAGTTTTGAAATATTAGTGTCCTGTATACTAGGTGTAAAGATCTAACTCCAACTCTAACTGCATGGCTAAATTGGACAGCAGTTGTAGAGTTATGGGCTAAACTACTACTTGAAATATGTGTGTGAGTTGCTTTGAGTGGGGATGTGACGAGGGAGGCTTTGGCTTTGGCTCTCTTTAATTCCCAGTTCAGTAAAATTAAGAAACTCTGTCTTCCATTTGCTTAGAAGTGGGATCCTGGTGGGTCTGGGGGTGCTTTACAATCCAGCATTAACGTTCAGTGCAGGCAGTGGGTATTTGCTTAAGACTGAAGGATGGCCACTAGCACTGACCCAGAAGCCACTATTCCAGTTTGAGGAACCAATCTCACCATATTGGTTGCCCTTGTTTAAACGTCTTCCCTCACCTTCCTCTGTGAAATATGTTCCTTGATAACATTAAGTTTTCATATCAGTGGGAAGTCTAGGAATAAGGTCAAGGGAAGTGACCTTGCTTATGAAATAAATAAATAACAACATGCTGCCTTCCTAGGTGGGGTTGGTTTTTTTCAAAGCCTTTTTTTTTTTTTCCTCTCCCCTCTCAAAGACTTGGAAATGGAGAGTATGGACCAGAAATTATCTGAAAACGATTCACATAAACAGAATTCAGAAGAAGCTACTTCGGCATCTCAGGATGTTGGTGCAGTCAGTGAGGAGTCTGAAGAAGGAGAAAGCTCTGATGTTACTGACCCTGAGTCCTTATCTCCTGCTGACGCAGACAGTGACAGTATTTCCATTTCAAATCAGGATTCCTCTGTCCCTGGAACCAACGAGGCCAGTGCCCCGGAGCCAGCATGTACGCAAGGGGATCACCAGCCTCAGGAACAAAAGACCGAGACAGAGTCAAATTCCAAAGTTAACTGGGATAATAAAGTCCAACCCATGGAATCCATATTAGCAGACTGGAATGAAGATATAGAAGCATTTGAAATGATGGAAAAGGATGAGCTATGACTTGTAATAATAACTTATTTGTTAATAAACAAGTGGAGAACTCTTTGGGTAAAAGTGAGGCCCTGATACCTGAGAACTAGGAAACATATTCAGTATTGTGATGAGCAACCAGGTTTCACCTGGAAATTACCACAGAAATCCAGCACGGGCTCTTTGTATTGTTTTAATTTTTCCTGTTTAAAGATGGGAACGTGCAATCGAAGCATTTGTCTGGCTCCGCCGCATGGTGCTGTAACCCAGGAGTCTCCTTCAGGGAACCAGCCTGACTTCTGCCTTCCAGACTCCAAGAGGTCTCGCTCCTTTGGCCTCTGGAAGGCACAAGTTGAACACGGTGGGGTTAACGTGCCGGGTAACGGTTATCGGTGAGGGCACCGGAAGGCAGTAGGTAAGCCACTCCTCTGGCTCGAGCGAAGGTGCGGTTTCACTTATCATTACTGAGTTGAAAGGCTTCACTGATAGCAGCGGGTGAAATTACGTTTCCAGCTGTCTTGTCTTTAAGACACAGCTAGAAGCGGTTTGATTTCGTCCTGACACATCATGCCGAGACGTAGTAGTGTTGCTCATCACTCCTTCCATCTGTTACCATGAAGAACGACCATGAGGACATGCGAGTTCTCCCTTCTGCTCCACTTTCAACTGGAGAAACTGTATAAACCAAAGGCGATGTGTGCTTTGTAAACAGGTTCCATCAGGGAAGCTAAGGCAGCCTTGCTCGTTTGGGGTCTACCAGATACAGCTTCACGGTGCGTTGTGAACATTATGCTTGAGGTTAAGGTAAAGTGGACAAGGTAGATGTTTCTCTTGGCCTTCCAGGTTGAAAAACCGACCCTGAGATAAGGAATTTAAACTGGCAATATTCTCTGCAAGGACACTAAACAGAACTAGATCAGCATATAACAAAAAAAATCTTCCTTTTTCTACAAATTTGATTTCTAACAGCTTGACTGTGCTGTCATTCTTTTTATACGCAACTCCTATCTGTGTGATACTTCGGCAGCGAGGCCAGTACTAGTAGTGAGGCGCAAGTTTTGGCTTGTTGGGTCCATAGTTGGAAGTCCAGCGGCATGAGCTGCCAGGCTGACTGGTGTTGCTCGGGGTTCCAGGAGTTTGTTACAGGTAAGTGTGAGTCCTCGTTTGTTATCCCTATTACGAAAAACATTATTTAAATAAAAATGGGGATGTTTAAACAACCGAGAGACATTTTGACTGTGTCCAAAGAAACTGCCAAAAACTAATTAACTTGATTTATATAAACTGCTTTTAGTGAATTGTGGTTCAAAGAATTGTTTTATATTAAAGAGTAAATGAACACTGCCTATATGCTGCACCAGGCTAGAAATGGAGGTTTATATTCATCTTCACAGTGGAATAGAAAAAAGCCCCAATCTGAATTGCACCTTTCATTTAGCTGGTGAAGTTATGCGTGCTAAATATGCAACTGTTAATTAGTCCAGCCCTACTGTATGTATTTCTGTCTACTCCTGCACAGTACGAATGCCAGGCAGACGCTGCAGACGTGAACTCAATGCCACTTGCTGTCAAGAGTATCCAAATGCACGGGCACCTTTTGAGAGCACGACAGTCAATCAGACTATGATCCAGAAACTGATAACTTTAAATCACTAGAGTAGGAGGTAATTTTGAGGAGGAAGTGAAGTGTTAGTGGAATAGCGAATAAGTGTCCTTTTAAATAAATCAGCTTTTAAATGTAGTTATAATTCCTTTGCACAAATAACCGTATGGAGGTTTGGACTGAATGAGGGGGCTTGAAGCAGCCAGGGCTTTTCAGTTGAGATTTTTTTTTTTATTTATGTTTTTTTGTTATGTGAGTTTCTTCACGTAAGGAATTTGATCGTGGGAGCCTTTTAAGTGTCCTTTGTTACTTGGAGCACCGGTGCGTCCCCGGGGGATGCTGCGCTCCCCTGGCAGCACCCGGACTCGAAGCAGCGTGGCCAAGTGCGGTCAGCTGCAGCAGCAGGGCCGTGGGGTCAGCTCCCGGGGCCTCACTGGCAACTCGTTTCATCTGCCGGTGCGTGGTGCCACAAAAGGAGCATTTTTGTTCCCGTGCTCTTCAATATGGGCTACAGCTTCATCCCCCTTAGCTCTTTTGGTGGAAATAGGATTATTTTTATAGTTATAGAGGCCCTCTGGTCATTATGTTAAGACTGTCAATATTGCAACTAAAGGTTTTCTTTTTTTTTTTTTTTTCTTGCAGAAAATTTATGTGTAGATGCAAAATTTTATTAAAAGGTTAACTTTCCTTGCCACCACCAGCTCATTTTTAGTTAATTGCTTTTCCACATCTCTTGATAAAGCAGCAGACATTAGCTCTCCTTTTAAGGGATTTGCGAACGATCCCAGAACTCTGTACGGATTTGAAGCATCGTTTTGGTGGTGGCCTACCTCAGAGATGTAACTCTTGCCTCCTTCCTTTTGGGTAGGGCTTTGGGTTTGGGGTTTTTTTTGTTTGTTTCAGTTTGTTCTACTTTACCTTTGAAACTGTCACGAGAGCCATAGCTTTGTTTACAGAACTGAATGGGGTAGGGTTGACCTTTTGGGAGAGAGGACTAAATTGGGGGGGGCAGTTTTATTCAGGTTATTTTCAGTTTGTATTTCCTTATGAGGAAATAGGCATTAGTTTAACCTTTTCATATCATTCTGAAAAGAATTCCATTTTCTGTCACTGTCATCTTAAAAAGCAAGAAGAATGTATTAAAAAAAAAACAACAAACCCCTAACTTTTGGAGAGGGGAGTAAGGCTTCCCAAAATGTTAGAAGTCTGCTCCCTCCGTGTGGAGTATCGCCTGCACGTCATTCATCAGTCGTCTCCTCTTCCTTTGTACGGGGTATTTTACGGTTACTTATATGGTATTGAACACTGAAGAATTCAGGAATCGCAGCTGGAGCTAGCACTTATCCCATGCCATGTAATTCAGATCAGCCAATTAAGTTCTTATTTGATTTTACAGGAATATTCTCAATTGTTTACATTTATTGTATCTTAATGAAGTTTCAAAATGAGCCCAGCTTTGGTTCTTCTCCTGCTGCCAGCGCACCTGAAGGCACAGCGGTAGGCGTAAGTGTATGTTGAGAGGTTCAAAACGGGACATCTTATGCAAAAGGCATCAGTCAGAACATAGAAAAAAACAAAACAAAACATTCTGTGAATGAAATATTGTATGTTCAGATTTTATAAGATTTTTTTTTTTAGCCAGCCCAATTTACAGCCGTATATTTTCTTATGAAAGATGTCTAATAACAGGTGCTGTAACACTAATGTTGGGTTTTACTGTCTGGTGATAAGTGTATACAATATTTCTAAGGGCAACTATGTACTGTGATATAAAAGTCTGGGCTAAAATGTATATAATCTGTGTACATAATTGTGTACTTGATTATAATTGCTGATTGTAAAGATTTAATAAAATGTAAATATTCTGGTCAAGCTGTGCTAAATTGACATCAGTTTCTGAGTTGCCCTCCGAGCTGTGTTTGCCTTGATTTTTAGCAAGGCCTTTGGTAGTCACACGGGTGCTGTTCTGTGTCTTTATTAGCAACCTTAACGAGGGGACAGAGCAGACTCTCGGCGAGTTCCCAGCTGCCAGCCTCGGGGAAACCAGAGCCCCAGACTGGGCCCAGGAGGGTTCCAGCTGCTGCCCCTCCTGCTGCGGGGGGCTGTTGGACAGGGGCTCGGGAGGTGGCAGCAGAGCCACCAGCAGAAGCAAAGTTGTCTCTCTCCTCTCTGCTGGGGTAACTGGAGAGACCCTGGAGCAAAACCTCAGCAAAGTGCATTACTTTTTTTTTTTTTTTTTATTTCTTTTTAAATATAAAGAACTCTCTTAGAGAAACCAACATTCTCTCTTAGCAACACTCTCCCCCAGTCCTTGGAGCATCTGGGATTATCGTTGCATGTTCAACTCCACCACTTTGCCAGCTGCAATGCCCAGATCCCCTTTGAAATAACAAGGAGTGTCTCTCCCATTGCAGGTGGCCCAGGGGGGGCCCCATCCCTGCCCTTATTTATATTTCTTCTCTAACAAGAAATCAGGAATATTTAGTTCATTATTTCCCATCTGAACACATGCCCAATACCTCCGGTCCCCAGGAACAGTCAGCGCAGAGATGCGGGAAGGGCGAGGGTGGCATGATGGCACCAGTACATCACACCTCCTACTAAAACTATCCTTAATTACTTGCCATTGCTCAGTTTTCCCATTTCCACTTTCTAGTCAGGTCACCTGAAGCTGGAGGACTTCAGTGGCTCTGATAAAAATTCACCCTCAGCTGCTGCTTGTTCCAAGGCCCATCATTCACGTCAGCCCGGAGCTGCTGGTGGCAGGAGTCCAATTTTCTTCCTATGTGCTACATAAAAAGATAATGTTAATAAATGTTTCCAGCTGGGATGGTCTCTATAAACCACTGTTTGCCTGGGAAAGTTCACCCAAGCTATTAAACCCTGGCGTGGGCGAATTCATCTTTATTAATCCTTTGGCGGAGGGCACAGCGTGACGACATGCCACCAGGGCTGGTCCCACGGTGGAGGCATTTAATCCAAAATGGCTCAAAAAAAAAAAAAAGAGCGTGCAGGTATTGTGTAGTAGTGCACCTGCTTTCAGGGAGCACCGGGACCGCCTGTGATCACTCGGGCTTGCTGCCGGCTGCGACACCAGGACAGCCCTCATGGCAGCAGTGCAGGGCAGAGAATGAGAAGAAACACAGAAAACCAGCTTCACCCTGCCTTAAAATGCTCAACGCCGACCATTTCTCTGCCTTCATGCCCTTGGCCACCGCGACACTCCAGGCTGCCAGCACCGGGATGGGCAGGAGTCACTGGGTTTTGGGCAGGAGCCGAGGAGGATGCTTGGAGGTTTGCAGAGGGAAATATGGAGCCAGCGGAGCGGCAACATGGGCGAGAAGACATGGTGTGCAATTCAGAGCTGGATGTACTGAATTTGGCACGTTTTAGGTTTGTCTGTGGACCTCTTCTCGCAGGCGGCGGGGTGGTAATAGAGTTAAATGCTGATGGTTAGAAACAAGCGTGATCCTCCCCTCCACTTCCCCATCCCTCTGGCCTGATGCTCCTCACACTCTGCTTTAAGAAAATTAGAAAAGAAGGCTTAGAAAGGCCCAAGGGAAAAAAAAGGAAAAAGATGTGCAGGAAAGGGCATTTCCGCCACAGGCTGCTCTCACGGCTGTTTTATGTAACTGAGCACGTGGCTTTCCACGTTTATTTTAGGGCTTGACACGGGTTATCCGATTGCCAGGCAGGGAGCATCTCTGCTAAATGATGTCAATCTTCGCCGGACTGGCATTACAGCATCATAAAAAATTACATAGCTGCTATTTTGGGTAGCAGCACTCTCCGACTCAGTGAATAAATGCATCTCCATATGACTCACTCCGGGGGATTATTAATAGACACAAAAGCAGAATGCCAAAAACCTGAGAATATCACTCAGTTCCCACACGTAGCTTTCTAGTTTCTTGCAGCAATGGCACTCGAGAACTTTTTGTCTCAAAATTTAATTTTTTAAAGAAATATATATTATATACAGGAGGAACAAATTTTATATTCAACTCACACCTTGAAGCCTTGGAAGGAGGGGAAGGAAAGTCTGCAGCTGTGGAGGATGCTTGTTGCTCCAGGGTACCACGCTCGGGCCCTGCATCCCACGCATCCCATGCTAACACCCATTCAGGGCAACGCCTCCCGCCAATAGAGCCATTAAGGGGAGGCTGCCGCTATTAATTAGCAGAGCTTGAAATACAAGCTCAGGTCTCCTGATTTAAACAGAAACCATCCGGGATGGCAGAGCAGCAAGGAGGAAGCAAGTCGGTCCGATAGAGAAGAAATCACTCGCTTCTGTGTGTGACAGCTGGCGGATAAATCAGCGATCGGCAGCAACCATCGGATAAAGGTACGGACTCGAGCCTGGATCACCCCCCGCCCCAGGGCTGGCGTCTTCATTCAATCAGCTTTTCAGTAATCAGAGTGGAAGTCACTGGTGGGGTCCTCTGCACCGTCCTGGCCCCTGGCTGCCACATGAAACTGCTGCACTCCAATAGTGTCAGCTTTCATAATGTGGGCAACACTTTAAAAAAAGGACAATTTTTTTCCCTAAAACATTCCATTGGTGCTCACAACGCTGCCAAGATGTTGTTGTGGGCACAGGGAGTAGATGTCCACGAGGATGGTGTTATAGTTGGCTTTTATGAAGCAGGTTCATGGTCTCACACATCATGATGATGATGATGATGATGATGATGAGGGAGGAGATGATGGTGAAGGTGATGATGATGACTGTGCCATCTTCCAGCTCAAAGACAGCATTTATCTGGATGTCAAAGACAGACATGAACTCTTTTGAATTCCACCAACTTTCACATTTTGCAGTTCCCCGGAGTTGGGATTTGTTTCCCTTTGCCAAACACGACATCCACAACGGCACAAGAACTGAAATACAAATTTTTCACCCAGGGCTTACCCAACTTTTTGGATGTTCGGCGTCAGGGCTTCCTCCCCAACAGTAAAGCAAACAACCTGCCCCTCCAAACCCACCCCTGCATTCCTTGTCTCCTCTTCCCCAAACATCTCCAGGATGAAACTAAATAGAGACACATCTCAGCCTGGAAAAGGAGAACTTCCCAACGGTAGCAGGACCCAAAAGGCAGCAAGTCTCCATCCTGCTTGCCACTGGGTGGGGGTGTGTGTCTTGCTGGACACACGGTTGCATTCACTAAGCTTTACAGACGGTGCTGGCTTTGGAAAATGTTCTTTAACTTTTGTAGGGTTAGAAATTTAAGCTTACAGAGGTGATTATGCCGGTATGTGGAGCCTGATGCTCTTCACTGGTGGCAGGGAATGGGGGGGACGAGCTGTGCTGCTGCTCCCCGCAGGCTGAGGTGACGTGGAGGGGAGGGAGGTTCTCCCTTTGCTGCGGGGGGGTGTGTGCGTGTGTGAAGGCACCCGATGGGCCATCAGAGCTCGAGTTTGCCAGCTCTCAGTTTAGAAAACAAAGGGGAAATGGCCAAAGTGGCAAGACGTGTTGTAAAATGCGGCTATAAAACCTGCATCTTGGACATGAAGCTTATGTGGCACCATGGACTGTCACCTGTGAAGCAGCACTGCTAACCAAAGCTGTTAGTGGGACAGAAATGCCAGCAGCGATGGCAAATCACCCCCTTTTGTTTAAAGCTTGTGTTAAATTTGTTCCTCGTTATATGCAGACATTACCCAGCTGGAAGCCTCTCCTCTCCTGAAGGTCTGGTGTGTCAGCCGAGCCGAGCCGAGCCGGAGTTGAGTCATCACCAACTCCAAAATCGAAGTGACAGGTAATTATTGTTTTATAGACTTGATAAAACTGAAATAGCTGAGAACTGAATATTTATCTTCACTCTTAATTTTCATATGATGATGGCAATGTCTTTGGAGCTTAAACATGTCTCTCTGGTGCTTCATTTACCTATTCACTCTTGTATCCTAATTCAGATTTTTTAAAGTACTTGTGCTTCATGGGCAGGGCTCTCAGCCATGAAAAGGCACGCTGCAAAAAAATCATGCGATATTGTCGATCGCGGCCTCCTTTCTCCAACAGCAGTGTCTTGTGGCTCATGTCTGTGCCTTGTGGCAGCACCATGCACAACTCCTCCGGGTATTGAGAAGGTCAGAGCCTGCCCAAGTACGCGTGAGACGATGGGATGAGGGCGGTCGTGGGCTGAGGATTTTGCCTGTGCAGTCAGGATTCAGAAAGCATTGCTATTCCTGCTGTGCACAGAGGGACGGAGGGGTGCAGTAAGTCAACCTGGGGCCTGCATGGCTTGTCCACGGCCACAAAGGACTTGTGGCAGGGGAGGATGCAAAGCTGGGTCTTCTGGGTCCCAGGAGAGACACTTAATCCAAAACAAACCCCAGCTGTGACTGAAAGCAAAGGAAGAAATTAATGTGACGTTTTGGATGGTATAGTTTTGGGGCTGAAGTCCAGCATCAGAGAAAGCTTCATGGGAGTCGGGAAACCGCGGTATTAGTCAGGTAATTAACCAGCTGCTTTGATGATCCTCTTCAAGGGCATTTTGGCCAGGGTCTGCGGGCTGGTTTCTCTGCTATATCTACTTGCACATCCATCCTCGCCGTCTGTCCATGGACTTCCAGGCTGCTCATCCCCCGTGACACCACAAGGTCTATGTGCTGCCCAACGGCATGAGGCAGAGCACATACCTCCAACCATGAGACCTCCATGGGGAGCCACAGCAGGTCCTGCATCAACCAGCCCAGGTGTATTTTTAAAAGGTAAGTCCAAACAGAGATTAGGAGGAACAACCACAGGAAAAGGCTGAATATTGCCAGTGAGTCCAAGACAGCTTCCTAAAAGCCACCAGCAAAAGCCCAGAGAGCTTCTAATACCCTGCCCAGTTCTTCATGATAAAGTGCGAATCGCCACAAAATTCGAGAGAAGCCCAGAGTTTGCCAAGGTACGCTCTCTACCGGTTCCTACGGAGCCTAATTTATATGAATAACACGGAAAATCCTGCAGTAGGTCAGCAAGTCCATCTGACCATGCGAAGCCTTGCTCCCAAATGGGATGGACTGGAGCTTTGCTCAAGTCCTTCAGCGGTTCCTCAAAGTCCCAGGGCTGGAGGAAACCACCCCAGTCCCTTGTATCACATGCAGAGACTTGGCCCAGAAATGTCCCATCAGGAGTCCCAAGGGAAAAAAATACAGGTGTCAGCATTCGAATGATGTGAAATAATCCGCAGCCTTCCGAGAAGAAAAAAGTACCGATATGGTTTTGGGTTTCTTTAATCTAATTTAGGTGCAGCCTCCTGTGACTCAAGCCATGCTGTGTGTCAAATGCTGCTCTTGGTTCAAGGGTGATGATTTTGAGGCAAAGCACCACCTTGGTGTCAAGGGCTGGTGCTGGCTCCAGGAGCAGGATTTCCTTCACCCCTGAAAAAGCTCAGGAATACCAAATGCCAGCCTTCGAAATCGAGTAAGATGCAAGTGTCACGCAGAAGAGCCAGCTCCTCCTTGGTGCGGCATTAGAAAACCCATGAGTTAACCGAGTCTAACACACACAACCACATTTCAGGTAGGAGAGCAAAGCTCTTCCTGACTACCATGACTGGAGCTGCCTCCTTGGGAGCAGTGGAAGGGGTTGGGAGGGCGCATAGGTTAAGACACTCACAATTATTATATATTTAAAAAAAAAAAAAAAGAGGCATCATCTTTTTAGGTCAAAGCATATATGCTGCAATAGATACAATACGGAGACGGGAAGTGACTGAAGGAAGGCATTGCCAAAACCTCATGAAACTAGAATGAAGGCAAAATCATGGAATCACAGAATGGTTAGAGCTGGAGGGGACTTTAAAGATCATCTAGTTCCAAGCCCCTGCCCTGGGCAGGGACACAAAATGTGTCCCTATCCCTGGTTACTAGTGATGCAGTCAAAAATAACTGTCAAATAGCCAGTCTACAAACAGATTTTCTTTTCCAGGTGGCATTCTCCAGGTCAAACACATACTGTGAGCACCACATCAAACTGCGCCCAAATTGCCCCCAGAGCAGCAACGTTCAGCCTTCACAGCCCCCGTCTCGTTAGGTGAATGACGATGGTGACGCAGTGTGACTGTGCAGCTCTGGTGTGACAGCCTCCTAAAAAGAAGCTTGGCCTCAAATAGTTTTCTTGGCATTTCTTTTAAAAGAAACTTTGAAAAAAAACATTTACAGCTAAGCACAGCGTATCAGATAGAAGCCGTTTTCCTTCTCCTCCCATCCTCCTCTTTTTCACCCTGCTTGAATACATTAAGTGCAGAGGAAAGATGGGAATTGCTTTTCCTTGCTCACAAAGCTTCCACCAAAGCCCATGACTCTGGTGTCTTTGTCATCGGCAAGGAAAAAAGAAAAGAAAAAAAAATATATTACAACTAATAGGTGGCTGAAAGAAACTCCATGCAAAAGGAGGCTTGTGTTTTGATAGACCGTGCCGTGTAACATGGGATTTGTATGGGGAAATTTATACATGAGACGTTCGGCCTCTAGAAAACACGCCACGTTTCAAAAGGACGGACCCAATTCCATCACTCTTGTACTACTTGCAAAAGCTTTATAAAGCACTTGTGAGAGAAGGATTTGCGGGATCAAGCCCCGGGACTCTTTATTAATTGAAGTGTTTAAATAATTGAAATGTGCAGGCTCTTGACACTCCTTAGCATGGCTACCTGCTCGAGAGCTGACATAAATTATGGAAAAAATCATATGCACAAAGACAGCATTATCACCTTGAAGAACTGAGCAGATCAAATGCCTCCGTAGCACTGAGCGATGCCAATGGCCCTAAGAAGGACGATGTGCTGGGAGGAAGGCGGTGAAACCTCATCTCCAGGGAGGCTGGGATGCGACAACGCTAAAGGGCTTCGGGCTCAGTGCCCCACTCAAGTGTTGGCCACATCAGCAAACGATGCTATTAATGCAGTCTCATGGTCACACACATCAGCAATGAAATCAATACAATACAGAAATCTATGTCTTGACGAAGTTCCTCCATGGAATGCAATGCAAACCTGGCCCTCGAATGGTGTCAAAGCAAGAAGAAATGTTGGCACAGGTAACAATCTCTTTGAAAGAATAAATACAGAAGGTGTATTTTTTTCCTTTTTCTTTTGTTATTTTTTTTTTTTACTTATGACAGCATTTGTTAAAAATATTACATCTGCTTTTGAGAAGGCAATATCCTCTCCATAAAACATGGAAAAATAAACTCTACAGGACACGCAACAGATACCCCCAGTTGGCACAGCGCTGCTTCAAGAGATTAGACCTGGAGAGTCATCAACACGGAGGCCTGGCTTTGCCTTCCTTGTCCCCAGACTCTTAAAACATTGTGTTGTAGGAATGGTAAAAGACAAGAATACATAAAAACAGTAAAATGTTTATTTTCTTAGAAAAAAAGAGATTCAAAATGATTGTGATCACACTCCCATTCGTGCTCAGCAAAGCCAATACTGCAAGCTTAGTCCTTGATTAAGATACCTATTAAATGAAACTCTTTTTCCTCTTAAAATACAAATTCCTGCTCCTGCATCACTTCCAGTATTTCAGTGATAACATGCTTTTAATGGATCATAGTTTCTCAGCTTCTTCTCAGCAGAGAAACAAGGCCTGCCATGGCAAAAACACCCCATCTCCAAAGCTTGAAATCACCAGCACTAATAAGCACTCCAGCCCGACCGCGGACTGACAGACAGCTTAAGGGTGTTTCTTAGATGCTTGAATGTTCACTTATGGAAGCTTTGTATAACACTACCTCATCTGATAGAAAACAGGCCAGAAGCCTCAATAAAATCAACAACGTCTTTTGGATTAACTTTAAGGATTTGCTGCGTATCTGGACACAGAAAAAAGTGAGAAGTTGCAACAAGTTTTAACTAGCAGCAACAAAAAGAGTTCCTTACGAGTTCTTAGCAATATTCCTCATCTGTTCATTAAGAAACACTGTAACTGAATGGAGCATATAATGTGGAAATTATCTTCTTCTGTTATGTAGTGCTGTTCGCTCTAGAAGACTTCCAAAAGGTCTCGACTGGGTTGTAATCTATTTACACAGTAGTACTCCTGGTGTGAGTGGCAGAATTGGCACTATGTGACATCCTCCTCTTCTGAACAATAATCACGACCCTGCAAGGAAAAAAGCCGGACAGTTCGTAAATGACTATTTTAAGAGAGGAATACCATAAATCGAGTATGTACTATTGATATATTTCGTTTCTCTAAACTTAGGAGATTTAAGTTCAGAAACCTGAAAAATAGGGAATGGAGTCTGCACAACTGCTCCAACCACTTCTGGGAGATTTGCGTGAAATCAGTACAGGAGACCCTTCCCTTTCTGCCACTGTTAATCTCATCATTTTCATCCCCTATATCGAGTTCTGTGGGGAATCCAATAAACTGATTTACAAAACTGTTTTATGTACAGATACACCCTGATGGACACAACGCTATAGGTTCGTTGCGAAAACGTAATCTCTGAGGCAAAAGCAGCGAAGCACGTAATCCTATGAGCAAGGCAAGTCAGCTGCTGGGAAGAAGAATACTTCATCTGATAACCTCAGCAAGACTTTACCCTAAGGGCAAAAGATACCATTCATATTGAAATCGCACTTGCACAATGGGGGAAAACAGGCCGAGCTTCACAAAACACAGACCGGTTGTGTTATGCTTTCCATCTCATCCCAAACGCAAGACTTGCAGAACATCTATCTGTGTATTAACCTCGGGAAGGTCTGGAGAAGATACGTCCTGTCCCTCGCTGGCTGTTTCTTGCAAAGAGGACCTGACGGGACCCACTCTCCTCGTTTCTCTACGCAGAAACAGCCGCAGCTGAGCTCTTCAATACACAAGCCACCCGAGGTACAGTGCAAAAAACAAGCACCTCAAATGTCGTGTCAAATATCTGAACCTCGGGACTATTTCCCATGTGCTGGGTGGGTCACCTGGGTGCTTGCACGGAAAATCCCAGCGGCTGAGAAAAGGGCTGGCGAAGAAGAAGGAAAGGAAAAAAACACAATAGTCTCAGACCTGTAATAAAGTGTAAAAGCTCGACAACACCCTGTAAGCAGAGGAGACCAGTACTGCAGTGGTTAAATAGGTGAAACTTAACCAAAGGGGTACCCAGTTGCCCCACAAATCAAAACATGCCACTGTCGTGCCTGGGAAGAGGAGGGTGAAAGAAAAAAGTGAGGAAAGAAAAGGGAGAGATGATTCTTGATGCAGTGATCAGTTTATTTGGGATGCACAGCTGCGGTACATGTTGGGAACAAAGACTCCAAAATGCCTCTGACACACAAAATGTCCCACTGATGATGCTGGGACCGCAGAGCTCGCTTTGCTGGAGGGTCCACACCCAGGAATGTGCAGCGCTTTAGGAGCTCTCCATGGCCCAATACTATTAGTAAAAGGGCTTTCCTAGCCCGTTAAAAAAAAGCCCAAGAGATCACTCAGCCCTAATTTCAATTCAGTAATCACTGACCCAGAAAGAAAGAAAAAAATACATTTTTTGAAGTAAAAGATTTGACTCGGAAAGAAGGAATGCCGAAGTACTTTGCAGCAAAGCCCAAATCCGCTGGTTTGTACTTTTGGACAAAACCATGAGAGTAAGCCAGTGGCGACAAAGGCTTTGTCAAACATGCTTCAGAGCTGTGCAAGCCACCAGTAGTGACTGATCACTGAGGCTCAGAGCACTTCAGGAGATTCATTCACCTGGTGCCCAGCCTCCTGTTCAAGAGGGGCCCTGTGGCCCATCACTCTCCACCACGCTCTGCACCAGGGGCCATCAGTGCTATTAAAGGCTCAAACGGACCCAAAACACTGAAGAAAGCTGTCTTGCATTTTTTTCCCTCCCATTCCTCCTGCCGTTCTTCTGCTTCTGGATTTGCTCTGTGGCAACCAAGCACCTTGCCTCTCAAAGGGATGCTAAGAAACTGCTTAAAAAGTAATGTGCTGAAGAAGGCCTTCCCACAGTGTGCAAATACCACCTCTCAGCCACCGCCTGAAGGCCGCTGAGAGCCAGGTGCTTTATTTCCCTCTTTATGGAGACGTGTCCGTGCCTTGGAGGTGGCCTTCAAGGTTGTGGCCCTTGGTCCCCAGTGGGCAGGGAGCGGCCGCCATCCCAAGCTTCCCACTAGCCTGGTCCTTCCCCCACTGCACGTGGGCAGCAGCAGCACAGCCAAGAGGAGGAGGAGGGTGAGAACTGCCTGAAACGCCAGAAACACCTCCCACGCCTTCCTGCAGCGTGACAGGCAGCTCTTCCACCCACCGAGCCCGGCACACACCCGCAACCCCGACCCAACCAGCTCGTTTGACACCCAAATTGCGGTAACACCCAACGGCAAGATGAGGAGCCCCGCTGCAGCCCAAGGGTGCTGTATTTTTTGCAGGGAAATCCTTCAGAGCTGGGTTCCCAGCTGATGGGAAGGGTGAGGACACAGCAAGGGAGCTGAGGGGGACCAAAAAAGGCTCCCGCAGCCACTCGATGGCTGGCTGAAGTCTTCACCACTGCTGTCCCTCTCTGCAGGAGCACGCTGTGACGCAGGGCAAGGGACCCGTTCGTTACACGCCAAGAATAATGTCAGAACGACGGCACGGCAGGCTGGCAGCTTGCATGCAAAATCAGGGATTTTGCTTTCACTCGGGTTTTATAGCAAGCGAAGAGGATGCTGCTTTTCTTTCTTCAGGAGAAGGAAGGGCCATGTTTACCCTCCCAGTGGTGGGCTGCGATACAATCGGTGGGACCACCCTGCTCTGTCAGGAGCAGCTGATTTTGTGGAAGGGGGGGATCGGCTGTGACAGCAAACACCTTTTCCATGTTCTCCTGCACCCACCCTGGTATGCAAAGAAGTCCCACACCAACACATGCCCAGCCTTTAATTCCAGCATCAACACGAAGCATGAGGGGCTCAGCTCGGCAAGGTCTGAAGCGCCCTGGCACAGCTCAGCAGGGTTAAGCACACACTAGCCTTTAAGCACAAGGGAAACAGCATTTCAGCCCTGGAGTAGCTCATGAGCAGAAAGTTAAGCAGATGCTTTAGCATCTTCTTGAAGGAGGGCATGTGGTAAGTGAGGTCTTACTCAGCAATGGGTATTTAGTGTCTTAAAAAGAGCAGGAAGGGGAGAAACCATGCTACAAGGAAGCCAAAAAAATTACAACTCTTTTTTTTTTTTTTTTGACAAAAGCTTTTGTCTAAAGCTTATTCCCTAATTGAAATTTTATCAGTAATAACAAGGTCACTGTTCCTCAGGAAGATCAGAGAACGAATAAAGCTGCCTTCCCCGCTGCTTGTAAATCCAACAAGCAGGGGTTTCTCCTCCGTGGTCCTCGGGCAGAAAGGCAGGAGAGGTCTCCACCTCCTCGCCGGCAGAGGGGGAAGGCTGCTTTGGTCCTGGTAAGCACCACAGCCCCAGTCCAGCAAAATACTTTAAAATGTCAATTTTTGTCCCCCGTGGTTGTTTCAGAAGATCTTTGACAGATGCTGGAGGAGATGATAGCTGCAATCAGTGAGAGGCCTGCTGTGCTTGAGATGGGGAATCATACTGGTGGGGCTGGGCAAGACCCCACTTGAAACGGTGAGCTAACAGCTTGCACTGCTGCTAAGGTTTTCTGAAGAAAACACACCGAAATACCGACCCCGTGACGCGGCAGTCAGCAGATGAGCAGCACAACGTGAGCAGAGGAGCTGTGGTAGTATCCAAGTGCAGACCAAAGTGATGGTGAGGGTTTTTTTGGAAGCAGATGTGTGTCAGGAAGGAAAAGAAGAAAGCAGAGAAGGCGAACACCCTCCAAAATAGAGCAACGTCATGGCTGGAAAATGAGGGTGCAGGATTGCTGGCCAAACCCTGTCCTCTGCTGCCCAGGGGAGCAGGCTCCCATGTCCAGACAAGCCATAAGAACAGAGCAACAACTGGAACATATGGGCCATCCTTTAATAGCCCATAATAGCTTGGGCTATTAAGTTAAGTTTTAATGATTGAGAGTGTAAATGAACTACACTGATGAAGATGGAAGGGGAACATGTGCACCCAAGTCTAGGTAATTCCCAAGAAACCCCGTCTTCCTCCCCTGCAGTTTCAAAATCCTACTTTCAACTTCTGTAGATGCCCACAGAAACACCTTAACACAAGAGTGTGAATTTAAGGTAATCAAAAAAAAAAAAAAAAAGCCTCATGCTCCTCTCCTGCTGCTTGTACCCAGACCAGAAGGGCTCATTCCCCTGCTCTCTCCCCTCGTTGCATCTAGAAAGGGCATCTTGATGCCCCTATCAGGGCACGCATCACAGCTGGTGATATCCTTTTAGAGCAAAAAAAAATGAAAAAAAAAGAAAAAAAATCACAGGAAAAGCCCTTTCCCCCATTGTTGCGGGTGACAGGCCAATAAACAAGCCCCCACGCTGACCGAATGCAGAAGCCTTCCCGGCTCAATAGGCTTTTGTGGGGCCGGCGGCCTTGCCAAGGGAGAGGAGGCAGCTCAGGAGATGCTTCTTCCGCCCCAGCGCTGCAGCCTGGCACCGCGTCCTCTCGGTGTAGCCCTGGCCAGCAGAGGAGGAAGAGGAGGCCAGGCAGGCCAGGAGAGGGAAATGAGCTGCACCAAGCAGTCCTTTCTTCTGCCGCTGCTGAAAGGGCTCGCAGGACACAGGGGCCCCTTTCAGAGGAGACGGTGGGCGCTGGGAAACGTTAGCCTGGCTCTGCGGTGGGAACGCTTTTCATCAATCTGGTTTTGTTTACGGCACTCGCAGAAAGGACGGGAAGAAAATGCTGGGAGGCAGCACTAAATAATTGTATACTGTGCTAATTTTTGTCCATTTCTTATTTTGTTAGAGAAAAATCAATAGAGTCATTAAGAGCAATCAACTTTGCTAATGAGTTTTAGCCTAATAATTCTGCCCTTGCATACGTTTCGGTTAGCAACCCCCCCAATCTCTAACAGCACTCTTTAAATACGACACAAGAGGCTGCATTGTGCCTTCCCCCGACGTTTCATGCCCAGTATACTAACGAGGGGATGGAGCGAGTTGCCACTGGGCATCACTCCCATGGCATCCAACAGCAGAACAGTAGTCTCCAGCCTGGCTCCCTGCACCCAGGCGTGTGGATCAGTGGAGAAACCCCTGCAAACCCACCCTGACACCAGCGGTGAAGACACAGTTATCTTTTGACCCAAAGTGACATGCCCTGGGGCAGCAGAAACACGATGCCCCGGGCTCGGGGTATCCACTGGCCCCATGAGAGTTCACAGCAAGACATTTTCATGTGCCACGACATGTTTTAACCTCTTTTTTTTTGCCATGAGCATATTTGCATTGTCGTTATTTTTTATAAGCCACTGCTACATGTAGCCATGTAGGAAACAACTTACGATGACGGGACGGGTGATGATTTCCTCTGGAACAGCTTACCTGGATTGGCTGAGGGGTTTTTTGTTTGGTTTGCTTTTTTTTTTTTTTTTTAAAACCATAAAGCCAGAGATGCTTCTCTTCTCGGGGTACAATCCCCACATGTAATCCTAGAAACTGCTTGTCAACCGCTCAATTGTACCTCAGCCTTGGTATTTTTTCCTACAGTAAGACAGCTGCCTACACACTGTGCCACGGCCTGCAGTAATAATATATACTTAAAAGAGATAATTTCTGATGATCATTCTACTGCTCTGTCTGTGGGATTCAGATAAAGCAGTCATTTTTCAGACCATTTTCTGTGATAGCCATCATCAAGACATTTTCGCTAGCAGGTGCTAAATGGGGTAAATTTTCCACGTTCAACATTTTATACGTCACAGCTTTTGATTTTGCTTTTATTTCATATTTTCATGCAAGCCTGAAAGCCTGGTGGGACAGAGCTCCCTCAATTCTATGGACTTAAGCCTGCAAAGACTGTGCCCAGGATTAACTCTCTGCTCTGAGCTGTCCTGTTCAATTAATGGGGTTTCGTTTTAGGGGGTAAGGAAGTTTGCGTGTGGTCCTGCGCAATCAGGGTTCAAATGAGATGTAGGAAGAAAAAAATCCAAATCCAAAGGCTGGAGAATTTCACCCTTTGTGAGTCCATATACAGTATCTGACTAAATTAGCCTTTGCACTATTGGATTAGTGAGAACCCAGGTAACCAATTTATTTGCCTGAATATCAATACAAACGGCCTAGTTTTGTGACAGTTTCTCACTGCAGCCAGCAGAAGACAGCAGGTGTCACGCAGACAGGGATGCTGTTACCAGCACACATTTCTATCTTCTTAATCACAGATGGTATTTCAAAACCAGATTTATCACACCGTGATGAGTGCAGCGACTTTCCCCGTCCCAGCTTGGCTGGTGGGGCCCATTTCTCCTCTTGTAGGCACCAGAGAGCAGATCTCGGATTTATCCAGTGGCTGCTGCCTTCATTTTAGGATGGATGTGTCAGTCGCTCTCCGCTTCCTTCTTGGGTTTCCAAAGTCATATTTCTGCTTTGATTTCTCAGCTCAAGCAAATCACTCACACCTCTGACCCACATCTTTCTGATTTACTCTGTGGGGGGGTCTCTCCTCAAGCTTAATTGCTGCTATTACCTGTTGCTCATCCTCGGCTGAAATATATTTATATGGCTTCAGGCAAGCTCAATTTTCAAAAAAAGATGATAACGCTGTCACCAGGCGAGCTGCCTGTCTCTGCTCCATTTTCTTCCCAAACTCTTTGTATGTGTGTGCCTGTTTGCCTCCAAAAGTAAAGCCCATGACTCTACTCACAGTAACTTGTGGGAAGCCCCAAGAGGACTGGCTGCAGGGGCTGGCAGATGTCGGGAGCATTTCTGAGACAGGTTTTGCCACAGCTCTCGGGCCTCGTGCTGCTCACAGGTGACTTGGGCTTTCTTTTCCCTTTTCTCTCCCGGTGCAGTGCACATCCAGCCTTGGTGTAGTGCCGAAGCTGTGCTCACCCTCTGCCAGTACAGCAGCATCCCACCAGCTGAGGACCATCCTACAGCTGCACCGAGATCTGTTCAACCTTTTAATCGCCTGGTTCCTATCTGTCTGGATGCATGTTGCTATGCCATGGAAACACCATCACGAGAAGCACTCTGTGGTCTGTCATATATATGTATATGACATCTAGGTATGACATATAACTACTGTTTCTTGTGCTGTTGACTGCTTAACTCTACCCAGCTACTCCCAGCCTCCTACATAACTTTCTAACTCTGGCTTCTCATCAGGTTTTGGGGTTTTTTAAGCTCAAATTCTGGTGCCTCTGAAATGACTGGCTTGTCTCCAGCGGAACAAACATCTAACCCTACGTGCGGGGCTGACTTCTACACTCTCAGTGCTACCTCAGCATTCAGTGCTGAGCCTTCATTTCAGTATTTCTTCCTTCCAACAAACCCTCTGAATTGCATTACCATAATCACAGGCAGTGTCATACATGCAAGTTCAGCTCTAGCTCTGTGAGCAGGGACAGCCACTCACGCAGAGATCCGAACAGATGTCTCCCTCTGAATGCCTCACAGTGTTTTGACACTGAATTTTGGTAGACAGAAGCTCCATGCGTTGCGGCTGGCATTCTGGTTTTTACCTTTGGGTGGCATTTGCAGAACACAGTTCAGCCGCACTGTGCCCGCACAGGCAGCCAGCAGCGCGTGCTGGGTACTGACAGGAGGGAGACTTCTAGAGAAATTCTCCAGACCACTTCATTATGTCTTTTTTTTGATCTCCAGGATTCATAAATACTTCATATTTTCAGTTGCTAAAACATCAGCCAGTGTTCTTTCCATTTCACACTTTGATTGCACAAATGTTATTTTAGCTGACCTTCCTGTCCATTTAATCGTTTTCCTGAGTCCAAAATGCACATTTAATTTTCCTCTCTAATTCGCAGCACACACGTTAGAGCTGTTGTTACTCATTTGTATTAGATGACCCAACACCCCTTGGGATTTCAACACAAGTTGAGGGATGTTTTGCTTCTGACTGTAGACACAGCCCAGGGAGTCAGTGATGGACAAATCCAATGCTACTCACAGTCACCAAGTGACCATTCCAACATGTTTTGGGACCTCAACAACAATAGGCAATGTCCCACACTTCTGCAGGCTATTTCAAGCTGTGACTGGTGAGCTGCTCGGTGATGTAATTCTTTTAATTGTTCGACTGCTGTCCTTCATTTTCCTGGAGAAGGGACTCAAAATGCTATTTAGGGATCAAACAAAACCCCTCATATCTTCCGATCTTTTTGGCACTTGTGGCAGATAAACTTGTGGCGGAAAACCAACGTATTGTGGGCAAAGATTAATTAAAAACCCCAAAACTTCTCTTAGGAAGACTGTTTCCTCAGGCATAGGAGGTCCCCAGAGAAAGCAAATCCCATGCTCAGCTGCGCATTAACCCCTGCTAATCTCATCAACTGTCAGCAGCTTGAAATGCACGGGAGCTGTCTTTCTCTCTTTGACAGATAAAACTGTGTATTTCCTCTAAATAGGCAATCTCCTGATCTAGAAGATAAATTAGTACAAGAGCCGGGGAGAACACATGCAAGCATCTGAGAGCATGGTCCAAACAGTGAGGAGACACGGTCAACTGCATCTCAGTGTGGCAGCTGGTGAATGAGCGGTATTACTGTCCTGAAAACAGATCTCGAAAACAAAAACTAACCTCAATTCATAATTAGATACAGCCATCAGATGGTCTGCTCTGTAGATAAAATAGACCTTTGGAAAATCCATTTCACTGGAGATTCTGTGTTTGACATTACAGAAGGTGATGATGTCCAGAAAAGCATCTAAATATTTACAGAGTGAATGCATTTATTCAAAGGACGTGTAGATGTATTACGGATATGTAGAAATTCTACTTTTAAATGCATAGAGGTTAAGTAAAACCTTAACTGTCACCTGTGAAACGGTGGTATAGAAATACTCTTCTCAAGAATCTGCAAACTCCTGCTCACTTCTACTCTTCCGCTTTATCTAACGTTTTGCTTTCACCAAATGTTTTTTTGTTTGTTTTGTTGGGTTTTTTTAAGAGCAGTGTAGTAAATTTGTTGCTTAGGACAAATAAGAGATTAACCCACTGCAGCACTCCAACTCCTAAGACCAAGAGCGCTGGCAAAAATGGCAAATGTTCAGTCATCCACATAAAAATTTCCCTCCTAACTCTGCAACCCAAAACTACAACTTGGGAATACAAATTACTTTATTCCAATTGGGAAATCAAATAGTTAATACCAAGTATTAAATAAGATACCCCACTTCAAAATATGAAGTGTAAAGAGTACACTGGTGAGTGTAAGCAAAAGCTGAGATCTTGCTTTGGGCTTATGTTCTAGACTTGATCCAAAGCCACTTAATTCCTCAAGTCGCAGAATCCCATCTATGTTGTGGTACAATTATTCACTACTATCTCATAGAATCACAGAATGGTTAGAGTTGGAAGGGATCTTAAAGATCATCTAGTTTTAAGCCCCCTGCCATGGGCAGGGACACCTCCTGCTAGACCAGGTTGCTCAAAGCTGGGATTCTCATTTAAAAGACTTGTGAAACACTTGAAAGCTGCTATGAAGACAATGAGATATGCAATGAACCATTCACCCACTTCCTCTCCAGCATCATTATTTTACTCAGCGTAGGTCCTGAGGCAGGGTTATCCCTACATACAGCTACACAACCCATAACCTTTGGAGCTGGGAGCTATTTTGAAGAGATTCAGCAAGAAATAAGCAGGGTATCCCAGATACTACTGGCATTAAGATTCCTGTTGTCTCTCACCAAGATTAAATGAAAGATCAAATCACTAAGGGCAAAAATCCCCACTTTGCTCTTCTCCTTTATCCAACAGTCCATGTATATCCTGAACATTTGTGTTGAGTTAATTTGCCATTTATCCTAGACCGGTGATATTTCCACAAAACAAAGGTTTCTTTCCAATAACTCCTGCAACCTCTTTACCTTTCTGGTCACCTTTACGCTTGAACTATCTAACCCACAAGCGGTAAGGGGTACCTGGGACCAGAGTCTCTCCAAGTACTGGAGAATGTGGAGTGCTGCAACAGACAGGGTCCAGTTGTCCTCCCCAGGGAGCCCAGAAACCTGTGTGTCCAACCCCTGAGTGAAAACGTGTGTTTGCTGTATTGTTTCTTACCTTTTCAATTTTTTCATCAAGCATTCTGAAGAATTCTTGTTGGCTTTCAGAGATGTGCATGCTGAAAGGCAAAGGAAGAGTATCAGTACCGACAGGATTTCTTCCATTTTAAATACCAATACTGCAGTTCAGAGTCGCTGAGGGACCCAGCTGTAAGTTTTTACCACTGTGAAAAATAAATCACTTCATACAATGACTACAATGATAATTTTTTTAATAATTTTTTTTCTTTTTCTGTTTTGCCTACAGAAAAATTATTGCATTTGGTTCTGCATATGCATGCTACACTTGGGATGGTACCTAGGACCCACGTGCATCCAGAGGAGACTATTCCCTTTTCCAGGCAGGCTGCAGAAACTGAATAGCCTGCTACCTTTCCTTGGTACAGCGAGGGACCCAACAACACCCAGGCACGTCTACAAGCTCAGGCTGGTCCTTCCCCTCCCAGCCGGGTGGTCCTTACTGCTCCCTGAATGGATCCAGCAGACTATTCACTTCAGTTAACTCTGCAGCCCCAAGAGGCAGAGGAGTTAGTGATACGATTTTGCATTAGTGAAGAGGGCTGGAAAAGACTCTTACTTGTTGTCTGTAAGACGCTGATGGTGGCACAACATGCCCTTCCCCAAGGGGGATCTGCAAACTAAAAATCCAGGAAGGTGGGACACAAAGGAGAGGATGAGGAGACAAAGAGGAGGATGCATGGCAGACGGTACTTGGGGTGTGTCTGCTTTAGTTATGTCAGGGGGTGGTAAGAGCCTCCTTCCTGAAATAGTGATATCCCTCAGGGGAGGTAGAACTGGAGCATCCTCTGGACCCACAGCAGGAAGGAGTGCCTGGGCCCACTGGGGCTGGAGAAATGTGCCAGAAACTCAAAGCGGGACAAAAAAGGATGCGAAAAAGGAAGGATGGGAGACTGGTGCCAGCGTTAACAGCAATGCCAAACAGTTAGAAGGACACACAGCTCTTGGAGATTTTCTCCAACACTAAAAGCTGGTTCAGCTTGCTGAATTCCCACCCCAGGCTCCTCTTCCGCGCTGTGATCCCTTCAGCTGTAATGAGTTAATACTTTGCCCAAGTGTCCAACAACACACTGCACTTTCCTACAAAGCTTAGCATTCATACTTCACTTGCTATCAGGATGAACGTATACAATGATTTGCTTATGCTGGACATAAATGAAGGCTCAGTTCAGAAGAGAAGGTCTCAGAAATGCCATTAAAACCTAAAGCTGGTAAGTCAGGAAAGGGAACAATTCACCTTTCAGTGACTGTGGGTGTTTTTGTCCCCAGCTGTCTGCCTGTCCCTCAGGTTCCCACTTCCACCTGAGATGGAGAAAAAAAATGCTTCTTTGGGTCAGCGGACCCTGTCACATGCATATTCAGGTCTCTCGGGGTGGGGCTTTAAGGCAGTACAGCCCTTTCTGAGTAGAGAAGCACTAGAAACTTATTCTTGCCTTTGCAACATCATAGGTCCAGTTTCTAAATCCTCCTACAAAAGAGAAGCGCCCTCAATCTTACTTTTACAGCTGACATTTTAAAGCTCCCTTCAATGTACATGAACTTATAACTTGGAACATGGTCCATGTTTTGTTTTGAAGTAACACTTCTACAGGAACGGTCCTACAAGATGTGTCTAATGATTTATCTATTAATTTCTGCTCTTTTAGCCGAGTTGCCCTTTTCCACATAATGCCAACACCCCCTGCCTTGCAGTCAGAATTAGCAAGGTTTTCAGATGATAAACTTAAAAAAAAATTGCACATGGTAACAGATATGTGCTGACTTGGTGATTAGCAACTCAAACACATGCAGCCAATTCATAAACAGAAATCCAATGCTATGTTGGGTAAAGAGCAAGGGCTTGGGCAAACAGCAGAGGTTTCACCCAACAACCCAATGTTAGGTTCCTAACTCTCTGAAAATTTTCCTTATTTTTGCAGGACTGACAGAAACCTCTGCCAATGCAATGTCTTTAGGCTTTTTGGTGAATGAAGGTCAGTTCTGATTTCTGTGGGGACTTTTAAAATCAGAGTTTGATGAAAGAATGGACAGCCCAACCCCACGCACCAGAACAGATGAACACACTACAAGAGATGATCCGTCAAAAGAAATGACCCTTTTTTAGCCCAGGCTGATTAGCCTCCTGTTAGAGCATCTTAAATACATATCTGACCCGGCTGGGAAGGACCAAGCCATAATAATGAAGTACAGCTTTCCTGAAGGGTGATTTTAACCTCCACCTCCCTACTGTGAACTTTTTTGCAATTACATCTGAAGCACTCGATTTTTCCTTTTGAAAGGAGGATAAATTATACTGTCAGCTCATTAGGAAATTACTGAAGTTTCTAGGCTGGAAACTGTGTACGATGCACTTGGTATGCAGCAAGTTTAAGTTAATAAGTGCCCTGAAGTCACAGCATAAAGAACAGCAGGTCCACTATTGTTCAAAATCCAATAGCAAAGCTTTATCACTTTGTTACGAACCCAATATATAGCTCCATGTAATCTGTTATTTTCAATCTAATTAGTGATTAAAATATAACAGTGATTTAGGTAAGAAACGAGTTACTAATATCAATAACCAGCTCTGTCACAGGAGTGACGTATTTCATGGCCTATGTAACGCTGACTGATGTCAGCCAGGGCACAGCACAGAACTGCGAGCCAAGGATGGAGAAACTCTCAGCTACACGAAACCCTCGTTTTAAGAAACAAATTGACTGTTTTAAACGGACAAAGTTTACCATTCCTAATCTCAGGCAGTACAGCTGCTAAACTAAATCAAGAGCTAGCAAAAACCTTCCTGGGAACTTAACTAATAGCACTTAAGAACACTAGTGCATATCCAATGTTGTTTACGTGTAAATTGTATGGAAAGCTGAGAAATAACGCAGTGTGGTACTCCTATAAGGCACGGGAAGATACATCTCACACATTTTTAAGTCCTGCATTTTAGCTGTGCAAAGGACAGCATGCTGCAGGGATGCCAGCACAAGTGCTGCCCAGCTGTGTCACTGGTACCAGGACACAGGTGACCTTACCTATTTTATTTAAATTGGGTACTGTTTTAGGGTTGCTGGAAACACCAACTGGTTTTCTCTAGGCCATAATTGGGAATCTCACAGATACTGCTTAATCCTGTGTTTATTTTTATTACTATTAAAAAAAAATAATAAATTGAACTTACTTTGCTCTGGGTTGATGTACTAATCCTGGGATCTCTTTATTAGATTTAAGTCTTACATTTGAACTGGCACTTTTTTCCTGAAACACACAAAAAACACACAAAAGAGAGACCATCAGTATATATGAAACACACAAAGCGCGACAAGCATTTGTCATCATGGTGTCACACTCTGATGGCTTCAGGCTCTTCTACCTGCACAACCGAATGAGAAAAGTTCATCAAAAATGAAATTAAAGGCAACACAATTGATGCAATGACCCTGGGTGGGTATTCTTAAATGCCACGGACTCGGTGGCCTGGGGGATTGTCTCCAGGCCACTGGGTGAAATCCAGCCCTGGACGTGTAGTGATCAAACACCACACTGACTAGTAACTCTCAAGTGGTCCATGGAAAACGAGGTGTGCAGCTGCGGCTGGGCTCCTCAGAGTCCTATTGATGATAACATTAATTGGCACCTGTAACAAAGCAAGGCAAAGCACTGGGAAGGCAGAGCCCCAGAGTCACTCCAGACCTGTAGGCTTGCTCAGAACAGAGGTGAGCAACTTGAGCAACGTGAGCATCATGTTGAAAATTGTATGTGGGAGAAAGCATACATTAAACACACCAGTGTTTAATGGCAGACTTGACCTGCTCAGCCAGAAAATTGGACGCAAGGGGCCCAAAGAAGCAAACCCAGCTATGTTCACAGACAAGAACACAACCATGTCCTCCACAGAGGACCAGAGCCATTAAAAACATCTTAAAAAAGGCATGGGGAGGGAAATTGAGTTTAGTTGAGAGCCAGCACTTCAAGGTAACATCTTCTCCTCATGCCAAAAGTTTCCGTAAAGCAAAGCTTAGTGCACACATGTATCTATTGCCCACAAAAACCTGGAGAAGGATACGGCCCCTTCCAGATCCTCCCAGCGCTGCGTGTTGGAGAAAGCTGTTGGTGCAGATGGGAGAGAGCTGAGTCAAATCTTACAGCTCACCCACTCCACAAATCCATCTGAATTTCTTAGGCACGTCATGCCCGTGGCAATTTAAGAAATGTAAACCCAAGAATTAGTGCTTTTGTGGGTAATTTTGGTAGCTTTGTTTTGTCTTATTTAGCCTCTGAATGTCTGAATCACACAACATGATTTTTAAGAGGGCTAATAAATCATTGAATTTAAAAAAAAATAGGCTGTCTAGCAGTTAATATTTTAATGAATAATTCTACAAGGGCTGTAAACATCAACTGCCTCAGCATATTTAACACTGCTTAATGCGTATCTTCTAAGCCTTCTAAACAGAAAACTGTGTCTTGCATGAAAATAACCGTGAGAGAGAAACAAGCCTTTCTTCCAAGCCTTAAGAAACATCTCGGTATGTTTGTTACATCACACCAGCCGCTGCCTGCCCATGATGTCAAGCCAAAGCAGCAGCAGATGGAACCACTTGCTTTCAAAGCATCTTCTCATTTTAACAGTGTTAACTGGGGATGACTATGTACATGCATGTTGCGTGTGTGGTGAACATGCATGTACATAGTCATACAACTCCTATGAGCTGATGTACGACTCACACAACTGTCCAGCAAAATAAAAAGAGAGGGATAGGTCTCATGGAGAAGACACCCAAACCAGAAATCAGCTAAATCCCAACCTCATGCACCAGGTGAGCCTTTATCCTCAATCTGCTCTGCCAGTTTGTTTGCCAAAACACAGAGGCAGAAACAGGGAATGATCCCCACTACACATCTGGGATGGCACATCTGGATGGTCCAGCAGCAGGTACATTCTGCAGCGCAGCACCTCCTGCCCACCTACTGCAACACAAGGTGAATTTCAGGCTATCTTCTGTCTCTGCATACTGTCAACCCTGGAGGCACAGACCTTTCCCCACCAAAAGCCCTGCTGTGAATCCACTGCCTCAATTACAAGAGGAGGGGAGCTCTGATGTACAGCTCCTGCGTCGGAAGCTGTGATAAATCACAGCAGCACAAACCCAGCTTTCCACACCTCCACTTGTGGTTTGGCATCAGTGCAGCTCTATCAGTGGCTGGAATCAGCACAAACCCCAGCCTAAAGAAACTTCTGTCACTTAGGAACAAACAGAAACACACAAGGGAAATATCTGTTGCCTTCTCTCTGAGGGTCCCACAGCAATATTAGAATATTAACTGACTCACACAGGAAGACGGAAATAAAATTCCAGTTTACTTAACTTCAAGATCACAAAATTTACTCTTTCCCCTCCTATTGCTTCTGATAATTAACACACCTCAATTACCTATTACTTACAATTCTTCTATTTAATCAGAGTGTGCCACCTTCTCCATCTGTTGCTCAGCAGGAACAAACAGAAAAATTGGAGTTAAGAGAAAAATAAAACCCAACCAGGCCTTGAATTGGCTCGTTGCTCTGTTTATAGCTATTATTTTCAGCAGTGATATTTCATTACATTGACCAAAATACTGGCTTTGATAAAAATAGATATTAAAAGATAATTCTTCCAAATACAAATAGAATATTTGTCCCCCATCATTTTGAAGACAAACCGATTTATCAGAAATTAACAGTTTGGATCCTAACGTTGAGCTTACGAAGAAACCCGCGATGCTTTAGCACAGTCAGATTGCTCTTCCAGACTGGCTAGACTTTGGCCGAAGGGTCACTTCTGTCAGGCTAACCTCATTTGCTCCTTTATTTAACATTAAATAAGTTACCACGTCTCAAGAGAACTGCAACTGGTTTTAGTGTACTAATCTGTTGCAAACAGAAATTAAGATGCCAAAGTTGGGTTTTGGTCTAGCTCTGCTTATAAGGATTATTTAACAGAGATGCACTAAACGATGTCTCACTCCACATGCTTAAAAGCAAACCCTCTGGGATGCCGTACCTGGAGAGCGGCATTAGCTTGTCTATAGTAAAAAGGAGAACGGCGGACATTTTACTCCCCATTATTTTGCAGTTAATCATTATCAAGGTAAAACTGTCATCCAATCAAGGTGATTTCATTTGATAGACTCGTTAATTATTGTTAATTCCTCCATAAAGGATGCACTGTATCTGAGTTTCAGGGCACTAACAGATGGCGGTGACTCTGCTGCCAGATGCTATTAACACAGCAACAGCCACTACTGCCATTATAATTAAATATCTGTCAACATTTCCCTTGATGCTTCTCCTCTTACAAACCCTTTTCTAGAGACATATGAACTTAATTTGAAGTATTTTGCTTCTTTGTAAGATGGCCACAGATGGACTCAGGTACGTTGCTAATAGCGCTTCTTCTCAACTCTCTCAACACTCACGGCTTACTAGAGAAGGGATGATTTTTAAGAGCTGCTTCCCTAACTGCTAACTTACTTTATAAAAAGACTATACATTATTTTATGCATTTTTTAAAAAATTGATTAAATTGGCCAGGAAGAAATCAATTAAAAGATGATAGCAGCATTTTTTCTACCTAATCTAATGGCTAATTTTCATTAACTTACAGTCACATTTTGACCTTTAATTGTTTTTCCACTAAAGTTACAATCATTAAACAAATGCACAACCAAATGGGGACACACCCCCCCCAAGACAGTAAAAACTAGTGTGAGTAAAATGGGGTTCTTAGTTTAAAGGCTGTTTTTTGTTTAATTTGGAAAAGGCTGAAGTATCCAACTTGCAACAGTATCTTGGCGCCACCGATGTTTGAAAAGTGGCACATTCCCCCAAATTGGTATCATTTACAAGATTGTGGCTCTAGATTTGGTACTAAAATATATTTAAGTTGATAGAAACCATCAATGGTCTCTCCAGACAGTGATCACATTTTACTCAATATTGGTAGTTTATAGCTATTCAAACATTTATAAAATAATATTCCTGATTTATATCAAGATGACACTTTTCTTCAAAGGAGCCCACAGCGCCTTTCAAACTGCTTTCTGGAGCCACGTAATTGATCATTAAAATCATTTAGGGGAAAAATGAAGTACTTATTTTCTTTTTTATACCATAAACTACTCTTTAAAAAAATCATATTTGAAAGAAGGAAACCAAATGCATCAGCTCAAAATGGCATGAAAGATGAGATGTAAAATTCCAATATGCCAGCTCAGCACTCTTTACCTCCCCCAGTAATGGGGACCAGCCTCAGGTAGTAATATTTCTACATGGACTGTTTTGATGCATCAGGGTGAACAAGGGAGAAGTACTGACCTATGAGATTTTACTCAAGTTTCCTTGCTTTATACATACATGAGCATTTATTTTTTTGAATTATTATTTGGCAGGAAGAGAGCCTCTTTCTTCTTTCTCTAGCTACCTGGAAGCAAAACCACCTTAACTACCACCTAAACTACCTTATTTAGGGTAACTTTATAATGAAGGGGCAAATGGAGCATTGAAAAATCTCAGATGCTGGTCAAAGAAAACGAGTCTTGGATCCAGTTTCATCAGAAGAATCACGCTATCCCTGCCATAATGCGTATATGGGGTCTAGGGCACACTTGGTGATGAGGCAGGGCATGGTACGGAGTGTGAGCATTGGACAGTGGTAACACACAGAGCCCACCCTCCTCCTCCTCCTCCTCCTCTTGGGATCCTGTGCATGAGGCATGATGAAAATCACGGACTCATCTGATGGTGGAGGTGGGTGCCTGTGCGGGCTTGGGTTGCACACACCAATCACTGGACAGAGTGCTCTAGATGCACATCCGTGCCAAAATATACACCAGACCCTAAAGCCAGGGCTTAGTAATGACTTTAACCTTCATGGCATACATGCAAAGAGAGACAAAGAAATAGATGCTCATGGTAAGAAGACACCAAAGAAAGACGTTACCATCACAGTCATGAGAAGGACCTTCTACCTTTCCAAAATAAGTCATACATACATGCACGCATACACTATGCATCTTGCTCAGCAAGATCTGGCCTAAAGTCAGTAAGGGTCTTTCAACTGAGTACAAGGTAGCTTTGAGCCAGGCATTCAAAACACAAAAGAGAAATGCTTGTTGTGCCTGTACAGAGTAAATCCAACCATGGAGATCCTTCACCAGGCTTAGATAATCCACCAAAGAAGCCAACATAGAAATTCAGGGCAAGTGCGAGTGAGAATAACAAAATGATGCTACAGAAGAGTATGGATTACAAGGAACTGGATGAATTTGGAGACTGAGGAAAAAGAAAACAGGTACTAGCTGAGAACATGCTACAAACTCTAGAGCAGTTTAAATGGACCCTAATTTACCCCTCCAAGGGAGTAAGCAAACCACATCCTTGCAGTGTGGGGCACTGGCTGGAGCCAGGGGAACAAACTTGCCCTGTGCGTAGGTTTGGCCCCATTTCAGTTCTTGCCCCGCTGGCTCTCTGATATTGAGCTCCCCCTCCAAGGACATCTAATCTGAGGTCACCTGCTTCCTCCTATTCAGGTTGCCACTTGGCCTGCTTCTTTTTCTTGGATCAGCTGTTTGCATATTTGGCTGAAAGAAAGATGAACTGGTGCAATTACTGATTTCTAGTTGCTTTTTTAAATGCCTTTGAGATGTTAAAAACTGAGGGGGAGGCAGGGGAAGGATTATTAGAAGAACACCTAACGTGCCCACTACACTCAACTCAAGCTGTAGGATCTCAAAATATCTGAAAAATCTGAAAAAAATCCAACAGAAGCGTAAAGTTGGGGAAAAAAGAAACTAAAAAAAAAAAAAAAAAGGAAGAAGAAGGAAAAAGCTCCCTCTGGAGAGAGCCGCAGGACCTCTCTTGCAGTATCTAAATATAGTTCGCCCTCAGCCAAAGTCTTTGAGCTTCGATGAAGAATGCCATTAAAGAGCAGGGGAAAAAAAAAAAAAAAAAAAAAAGAGGGGAAATTCCCACCACTACCGCTAAAGGGTTTTCAAAGGGCATTAATATTTACTATATCTAGTATCTACAATTTTTTTTAACTTCCGCATCAGCTTTTCAGCTCCTTCTCCCTCCCAGTGAATATTAGAAAGTCTAGACTAATTGGTGACGGTAATTCCAATTAATTCTGTCAAGTAACCAAATACCAGGAAAGCTGTAGATGAACTGAAATCTAGACATCGGAGCAGCTGGCACAAAGATGGGATATTAAGGCAGGTAAACAGATGAAATTACAAACAAGGAACATAAATGATACATAAGTACAACCAATAAAACCTCTAGCGATAGAGGTCACCTGCACCTTGCTCACAGTTCTGCCGTTTTATCACCCCTCCACAGGGATCAGACATTTGAATCCTCTCCTCTCTATACACCTTGTCACACCAAGGTCCAGAAAAATGTTTATTTCTATCTCAAAGTTCTTTGTTGCAGATAGACTGCTAAACTTCAGGGTGTCCACTACAGAAAACAAGAAGTGGGATCCCTTGAAAAACGCCTCCATTCTGAAATACAAGGTTTATACTGCCCTAAACATCAGGGTTTTCCGGTTCCTTCAGCCTCTGTGGTACTCCAAAAGGTCAGCCAGGATAAGAAAATGAACATCACAGACGTAAATAAAGCCAAAACAACCGGCGCTGAACAAAATTTCACATTTGAAATGCAACTATCTTGCTCCTTCAGCAAAAGTCTTACTTATCCATGCAATGAAACCCTCTGCTTCCCATCCTGCTCGCGATCCCATTCCCTGTGAAACGCAGGGTTTGCAAGGTTTCCAGCAGGAAGTAATTTGCAAAATGAAGTCAAGGAACATCCTCTGTAAAAACAACTCTGCAAGAGGCTGAAAACTGTCCCTTACAGTCATATACACCAGAAACTAAGGTGACCTCGGATTGCTTGAGGGCATGAAGAATACTTGCTTACATTGAAAGATACCCAGAAATACTGCAAATAAAATGCCGTGGGCAGAAAGGAGACCTTCTCCCCAACTCTCATTAATATACCAGATCTTTAATGGCTTTGGTACATCAGAGTGGTTGAAAGTTTTACTGGCAAATAAAAAATAGATGGGTAGAAGTTAAAAACTGCATTATTGATAACTTACATGACTAGACTGACTCTTAAGACTCTTAAGTCAGAGGTTTTAGGGCACTTGGCAATAAAAAGCACAACAAACCTTTATCTTTTGCAGGTGTATCGCTCTCCTGGATTGTACAGCACCCTGGATAACAAAACCTGTCTCAAAAATTAACTTTCTTCTTAATAAAGCCTGTGTCATCAATTACTCACTCTCCACCAGGCTTTTACTGAAATATAATTATTTATAGTAAATGTATATATTACTCATGCTCTCAAGTTTTTCATGCGTGTCTCCTGAAGGCCGTTTTCCACCAAGTGTAATAACATGGAAAGTGCTGGCATTAAGCGTGAAACAACAGCACTGCATGAAGTCTGTAAAACATTTATAGCCAGGAATAAAGGGTGTAGACAGTCTGAAGAGTAACGTGGAGCATTACGCAGCCTGTGTGCAGCATGGCATGCATCCATTAGTTTTTGCTTCAAGACGGTACTTTGCTGGAACGGTGAGCATGTTATTTGCTACTACAGTTTCTGCAGAGCTTTTTCTTTGGATAGTTTTGAAGAGCTTTATGCCCTTCCGACATATACGAGAGAACACACCTAGAGAACGAGACGTGCCCTGTTTTGTGGCTTTTTAAATAGCTGGTCTTAAAATTTCAGCAAGTGTAGTGATTTTTGGAATGCTGGTTTTCTAAAGGTAAAACTGAACTTTTTCAGCTGGTTTGTGGAACGTGCTCTACACCTGTCCTTTGGAAAATCAGTTCCCCAAGAGATGCCTCCATATCAGGCACATGCAAGCAAAGCCTGAGATCTTCCTGCACCATCAAAACCAAGCAAGACTGATGACCAACACAGATCTGAATGTCCCCATGTGCACCGGCGCTACCTCAATGCCTTCATACTAAAATCCGGGTTACATTTTAGACTGGGACCATTAAAAAGATGGTGACCATCAAACAGCCGCTTGCAGGAGGTGATAAAAATAACACCTGGTTCCCTCCATCTGCAAAACAAGAGCACATTGATGGTGTCTCCTCTTGTAGAGTCTGCAGTTATACTGGTCGCTGGCTTTTATCTGCAAATTGCAAGTTTGAGTAGTCTATGTCTATTACACATTTCTTATTACAACCAAGCCGTTCCATAAAGTACACTGAGGTCCTCCCAGGTGTCAAGACAATGAGAGTGTCCCAATAACCCAGCCGTAACAGGGGATTTTGCAGGATACACACAAGATACTTTTTCCCTCTTGTTTGAACCTGAGATTTACAAAGGATGGAACAACAAATGAAAGCAGTGAAAGAAAAAGTCCTTCTGAGTTTGTTGTTTACAATTAAGAGAAGAGAAAAAACTGAAGTAATTAGAAAATATGGTGTAAATGAAAAGACACAGTTGAGCCAAATATAAGCAGAATAAAACGGTAGCAAGAAATTCTGAAGGAGGGAATCCTAAAAAGTGAGATGAGAGAAAACTGAGAGTGGCGCTACTCATCAATACAAGTGTATTTGCAATGGGAAGGTTTTGGGCATTAACAGCCTATAGGGATGAGTCTCACGTACAAAGCAACGGCGTAAATACAACTATCTCCTTGTGTCCCGCTCACAGACAGGCATTCTCACACCCGTTATTCCCACAATATGCCTCCAGTCCCCACAGGCTGCCATCATGGGGCACATCTCCAAGCGCGGGGAACGTCACAGGCCGCACATGGTGTGCTCGTGCAGAGGGACACCCCTGGCTAACTGCACTTCCCACTTGCGGAGCTGCACGGCTGATAAGGGAAAAAGCATACTAATGCATGCTCCAAACCAGCAAGAATTACTTACAATCAGCCCTCATTCTCCCAGAACTGTCCAAGGCTCAAATTTTTAGATTTTTGGTAGATTGCAATTATGTAAATGCCACTGCTGGAAGATATTTTCAATGTCTGTATTCTGCTTCTCTCAATGTCTGTTTTATTTGCATTAATTCTCAAATTTGCAGAAGGCGTAAGATTTAAGACCTGAGAGTATGAAGTTATAGTTCTTGCTACACGGCAAATTTCAGCGAGCGTGCGTAAAATGTACGTTTTAAAGAATATAATAGTTTGAATATTATTAAATATGATGTAAGTACTATAACACACATGAGAAAATTTATGGCTGCAGGAGGAACCTTGAATCTGATTTATGTATTTCATACTGTCTTTTCATTGTTTTGGTTAGCTGTTATTTTTGAATACTAGAAAAAATAACTATTGTTTCACAAAGAATACAGCAGCGTGCTCATTTACTGAGTTTCCAGTCCTCAGATATACAAGAATGGATTTTGTCTGGATTCTTCAAACAAATTTATTTGAGAGCAATACTGAGAATAGATATGATATACATCAGAATGAAAGACAATCATAAATGGTTTAAAAATTTCATGAGCCATTTAAATCAGTAATGGAAGGTAGGTTAAGTGTTTATCTCCTCTAAGTTTCCTTGGAAAAAGAGCAGAGAAATAAGCATGTCTCCTCAGTGATGGCAAAAAGGGGCACCAATAAGTAAATATATTCCATCAAGGATGTATAAAAATAGCTTTGGATGCTCAAGATGCTGCAGATTAGAGGGAGATATTCAAGCCAATACTGAGTGAAGAACTAGCTTAAAATCCAATCACAGGCTGGACATACTGCTGTCCGACATTTAAAATGTCCATATTTAAGAGTCCCAAAATGACTGTGTGCCTTATATGCCTTTTACTGTGTGCTCTGATTTTAATGCGGCCGTCATGTCACCTTCTACACCACCTCTTCCCCAAACCACCCCTCATAGGTGGAGAAGAGCTGGAAAAGACTCAAAAAGCGCTCTGCCTTCCTTTACCAGAAAACAGGAAACCTACAGGCAAATGCCAGCCCTGGCAGTGGCACGGCCATGAGACAGGCCACCATCGGGGTACGGCGTGTGCTCCCCTGGGAGGGACTGGCAGCAGGAGAGGAGGTCTCCTATGCTGTGGAAGATGAAGCCAGCCAGGGATGGATCCTTCACTCACCCACAAAATTTCAATGGCTCCTTGATCAGAATGTGAAATAGCACCGTGAAACCCTACAAGATTAGCCTTGGAAAGCATCACATGGTATCAACAGCCACTAAAGGAAGATATTTCAAAATATCACCTAATTGCATCACCTGAGGGCACGTATCCAAACCACTTCAACAGATTTCTGTCCAACCTGTTCTCCAAACTCCCACCCTGCAGGTTTTCTCAACAGCCTGTCTTTCATTTTGCCACTTCGCTAAAAGTTCAAACGTTTATCCTACTACCTGGCTTAAATTCTTGCCTGATGTCTTCTTGCATCTCTCAGTGGTCATGGAGAAAAACCGATTGTCATGCCTTTTAAAGTAACCTTTTATATAGTGGGTGACTTGCATTTCCTTCTGTATTTTTAGGCTAAACAAATCAATTCCTTCCATCTTCCATTACAGCTTACGTTTGCTAAACCTCCTATTCTTGTCACTCCCCTCTGGGCTCTTTCCCATCTGCCTACATCTTTCCTACAGAGCATGCTTCCAATTTTGGTTACAGTATTTAAAGCCTCGCTGAAGTCAGGATGTATCACATGAATTGCCATATTTAAGAGCAAAAGAAGCTCCTGTTTTTAATGTGGTACCTCAAACCAGCGAGATTAACCTACTGTACTCGTAGATGGCATCCCTCTGCCTGCAGCAGCCCTATCTGAGGCTGGCAAGCAAACAGACGCAGGCTGCATGGGGCTCTATCAAGTATTTTTACTCTTGAGGTTTCCCTAAAAAAAAAGGAAAGCACATTTATTTTGAAAAGCAGGTTAGATCACGTATTTGGGGATGAGAGCACCCAGCTCCTCCAAAACCAGAGGCAGCTCCATTTCAAATCTCTCTGAATGTACTCATTTTGTTACTGTAAATCACCGTTGGCCACTGAAATACCTTCATGTCTTATTAGCACATATACAGGGGACATCTGTACCCTGTGCATTCACACTTCAAAAAACCTGAGGCAAATAAATGCTGAAGGAGAAATAAGCTGAGCTCACCTTCTCTAATGGGCACATCAAATTTGTGGTACTACACTCAAAATCTCTCTCAAGCCAAAAAGCTGGTGGGGATGATCTCTCTTCCTGCCTCAGATCTTCGATTATTTAATAAAATAATTATTTGGTGCTAAGAGAATTATCAGAAAGTAAATTATACGCATGTTACATGACTCACAGTCCAACAAGTCTTCCTAAATTAATAAAAATCACATGCAACAAGCAAAACAGGCATTCTTAAGTCATTTCAATTTTGCCATTTCTAATCAAAACCAGCTTTCAAGTGTGCAAAATCATTTCCAGCCATTTGCAGATGCCAAGTTTTAACACACGCTCTATTTTCTTTTCAAGTCAGGTGAGTGCAAAGATAAGAAAAGCACCTCTAAAATTGAATAGGGTTGTCCCATTGTAGGAATGTTCAGAAGGCGACGGACCAGCATATAACTACCAAGAGATGAAGCATCGCCAACCACAAAAGCTTTCTGCCTGAGTCAGAAGCATACTCTGGTGCACGTTCATGGCATGGTACTTATGATGAGGAGAAAACTGGAGGTTAATATGGAAATACTGCCTCATTTTTCACTGCAATGTTACAATATTAGCATTCAATTACTTCCCTACATTTAATTAACTCCTTGTTTAATCTTAATGTGATAATGAGAACTTTAATTCAAACCATATACCACATCAATGATCCTAACAGCAAAAATAGATTTTACTAAAGTCACCAAAGCCCCATAATCCCTCTGCCTTTTTATAACACTATGAGCCACATAAAAGCACAGCAGCTGCAACGGGCCAATAATCTTCCCTGATTGCTACTGAGAACATTAACAAATAAAATCTATTCTGAAATAAAAATCAGAAAGCTGTGATTCATATTTCTCACTTGTTCAACTCTCTAGCAAAAGGAAGAGCAGCAGAGACATGGCGATCAGGGCTCTCTGCAGATCCTATACCTATGTTCAACCAAAGACCAGGTTAGGGCTTTTGTTCTGTCAAAACTTTCAACTTTTGAACAGCCCATAGCAGAGACCCATGATATCTGTTCCTTCCTTGGCCTGTCTCTAGCCTACATTTTGGAAGAACAGACTAAAGACCTAGCAAGACCCAAAACATCAAGACCTAGCAAGGAGCACACTTGACCTTCAAGCAGGCTTACCAGCTCTACCAGGAACACCAACAAATAGACTGTGTAACTTCTACAAAGACAACTGGAAAGACCGCTTGGTGCTTAGCAGACAAATCTGACAATGTTTACCCAAAACTTCTCAACCTGAAGGATTGTAAAAGCAGTCTTGAAACAAATTGAGGCATGAACCACATGTCAGGACCACTTTTTTCGCTGCCAGTGAAATGCAGAACTGCTCTTGTTCCCTGACTTTTCATGGAAAGCACAACCTCCCACATCACCGAGGCTACAGGATGGGACGTGATGTGCTTAAATTCATTGTTAACAGTTTTCCTGATGTAAACTTCAGCCAGGGCACACTTTGTTCCTGGATCTGTAAAGCACTTAAGGGCTCATTTCATCTCACAGAGGCCTAAATACCCCTTAGGTCAATGGTGCACATCCCCGTAACGCTGCGCTCCTGAATCATGGTCTGCACAACTCTTCCAGCAGACCATGCGTGCTGAAGACTAATTTTGCAGCTATTAAACATCATGATGACAACGAAAGACTTCATGCTGGAAGGACTCTTTGCAATACTGCTGTGTACGTTTTTAACAGCTGGGTAAGGCATGCAGGGAAAGAAAGCCGATGGAGAAGAAGGGCAAGCAACCAGCCACTGGAACAGCATGGAAGTAAAATCAAGAAGCCTGTGCCACATACAGGTAGAATGATAAAATAACCTCTACTGGAGAAAGGAAGGGCAAACAGCAGATGCGGAAAACATGGAACACCTCTCCTATGAGGACAGGCTGAGACAGTTGGGAGTTGTTTGGCCTGGAGAAGGCTCCGGGGAGATCTCACTGAGGCCTTTCAGTAAAGGGGGCTTGTAAGGAACACAGTGACAAATGTTTTAGCAAGGCCTGTTGTGACAGGACAAGGGATAATGGTTTTAAACAAAAAGATGGTAGATTCAGACTAGATAGAAGGAAGAAATTTTTTACAGTGAGGGTGGTGAGACACTGGCCCAGGTTGCCCACAGAGGTGGTAGATGCCCCATCCCTGGAAACATTCAAGGTCAGGCTGGATGCGGCTCTGAGCTACCTGGTCTAGTTGAAGATGTCCCAGCTCATTGCAGGGGGGGATTGGACTAGCTGACCTTTAAAGGTCCCTTCCAACCCAAACTATTCTATGATTCTATGATTTTATTATGTTTAAACCTCTCTTAAACCAGCAAACCAGCAGCGATCAACAGAGTGAAATGAGCAGAAGGAAATACACTCTTTACAGCCACGACTCCTCTACTCGTTTCTTCCAAACAGAACACAGGCAGTCACACATCGCCCTAAACTTGCAGCTATAAATACGCAGGTAGTAATGCTGCACCATCCTACTAATGCTCTAGGACCATTAAAGCCTTTCTGCTACTATGTATGGGGCTTGCTCCTTTGCCTCCGCAAACGCAACGGCCTGGCCGTGCACTGCTTACAGGTACCTGCATGAGACCTGTGCGCTCCTGCGCCCATGGTCTCTCTTCTCCAGCCCATCCACGTACTTTCCTGCTGCTCATACAGTGCCAAGTGAGCCACCTGTGAGTACACCAACCTCGGACCAGCTATCTGCCCTGCCTGCTCACTTCTGAAATGGCACATTAAGCAACTCGTTAACTGGCCAGCAGGCACAGAGAACACTCGGGATGTTACCAAGGCTTATGGGGGAAAGACAAACACTTCGATGATTAGGTAGGTGGTCTCCTCCTGATCCTCAAAATTCGGAGTTAAATATAAGCCCCAAATTCCTGGAGCTTAAAATCAGTTTCAATTAATATTAGCCACGCTGTTGCAAGCTTGCTGGGAGGGCGGCTTCTGGTCTCTCAGATCCCCCAAGGGACGCAGAGGAGCTGCACAGCCACCTTCATAGATATTCAGCACATGCTGTCCTGGTCTGATCAGAAACTCTGGTCAACTTTAATAACTCAATATATGTTCAGAGAATATTTGAAAGGTATTTATTTACCTCTTGGTAGGTCCCTCTCTCATTAAGAATGCAGTTTCACAGTCAATTTATGGGCCGTTTGTCTGAGGTCGGCCACTAAAACTGGCAGAGATCATTTGACTGAGGTCCTAGCCATACACTTTTGATATGCTCCCTCTGCCAGGACTAGGACTTGTCTGGCGCTGACAGGAGTCCTGTTAACTCACTGATCTGTCTGAAAATAAAACTTTAAGTCTTTTTTGCAAGGTCCATTAGCACCAATTGATTCAAATGGCTGTGCAGCCTGCCGAGTGCCAAAGCCAAAGCACCAGGGAGAAAACTTTCCCCCTCTCTTGGTTTCCACCTCAAAGCTCGCCTCTTTGGAAAGCTGTGCACCATGAGCTGTCCCCCTCTGTTCCTACTCTTCCCTTGTCAGACTTTATCTACTTACATACAAATGCTACAGCAAGCAGGAACAAAGATGTCTCTACTATAGTGGATTCACGGCTTTGCATTCACATGATAGCCTTCTCCTTGCCTTTTCTCCTACCCATGAGGTACCTTTGCAAAGACTTCAAACTATGCAACTTGTGTCTTTGTGTGATTATAGTGTCCATTGACATGGCTGCAAAGAAGATTCCAGGGGAGAAACCACAGATGAGTAAGTCCTACCTCCCAAATGTTCAATAAACTGGACTTCCCAAATGAATTATGAAAGAAAATTTCACAGCGTAATTATCTTGATGAAAGAGAAAAGGATCTTTCAGATGTTTTGTTTAAAATTATTTAACATCTAAGTATTGATTATAACATTTTAGAATGGCTCTTTATCACAAAATGCAGAATATAGTGAATAATTTCAAGACAAGAAAAATAATATAATAACAAGTAACATTTAATTCTACGCGCTGTACTTTGCCTCTTGTTATATTTGGTGTAAGCTCTCAGCCTACTGTAAAAGCCAGCCAAGAATTCTTCAAGCCCTGCCAGAGCTAGAAATACTGGCCAGAAATATTTGTCGTATCACAGCTCAGTTTCAAAAAAGTAAGATGCTGGACTTCCACAGCCAGGAAAATACAAGGTGCAAAGGACAATGAAAAATGGACTTATTTAATATTGTTGGAATGCACCAGATCAAATGAATCCAAGTGCTCTTAAGCCTGTAGGACTGCAGCATGACAAACACACTTCATTTAGATACTCAGTCTCCATGAGTCAAATCAGTCTGGAATATTCAGCCACACAACTGCTGGATGATATTCAATTAGCATGAGGCAATGATTTCCAGTCCTCAGCAACCGAGGCAGCCTTCTCCTTCAGGGTGCCAGACAGTTTTACCTTGGATTAAGTTTATCGATTTTTCCACTGTGTATAAATAACTGTGTCATCAGGCAACTTCAGATGAGTTCACCGACCACAGTATTAATGGATTTTGCTAATTTTTTCAAAGCACTCATAAAATACAAAACAATGGTGTCTTATAATTAGGTGTAACTGCAGAGGCAGCTTCTCCAATACATATATCTCCAAGAAAAGTGTGTTGACACAGGCATGCCCTTAAGACGTTTGGGCTTTATATTTACTTACTGTAGGGTACAATATCTTCAGCCACAGCTGGTCCTATTCATTCCAGCAAGCTTACCTGTTGCGGTAAGCCCTGCTCCCAGCAGAAGGTACCAGCAAGAATAAGTCTCTCTCAAAGAAACCATACCTCTTTGCTGTTTTAGTGAGGGCTCAGAGTTTCACTAGATCTAGTCAAGATAAGATCCCATGTACAAACTTAAGAAACTAGGAAAAAATTTGCAATAAACTCTACTCTTCATCTTGGATCAGTTGCAGGTGTGCAGGTGCCCAGACTCAAATCCAGGATAGCTGCCGTAAGATCCATGTTTTTCACCCACCTTACTTTCAAGAAGCAGCAATGCTCACCCATTCAAATAGAATATTTACCTATTTACAGTGAAAACAAGCCCTGAAAACTGTTTTTGATTGGAATCAGGAAGGTTCTTCAGGTGAGTTTAAGTGTAAATATATTGGAGGTACTGATTCTGAAAGAAATGAAAAGCGGCATTTTGTATTATTTTAAAGAAGATGAGGAGACCCTTTTTCAAGCTCATTTTGAAATCATATAAAGTTCACTACTGACCTGTCTGTGCTAATTGACCAGACTGACTGAATCTGAGCTCTGACTAATACTGAAGCATTGTATAACGAAGGCATTCAATGCTCTTCATTCTGCAGCAATAAAACTTGCTCCCAAAATTCACCTTTGGGCTTTAATTCAACCTATGCTTCAATTCAATTATGTTTAAATATCTAAGCTTGTCTTTTAAAGCAAATATCCATTCAGTAGTAAAAGTGTTTTTAGGGAAAATCTTTACATGGAAAAAATGTTGCAAACTAACAGTACTTACAGTTTATTTGTTAAAATGCAGGAACGTATCAAGTAAGATTTTGTTGGTATCTGTCCTGGAGCTGGATTTTCGTTAGGGACCGGGACGATGAGTAATACTGAATTGGAGACTACAACTGCTTTCCAAAACCCCAGAGAGCATCAAGCCAGAAAACACTGTACTTTGCGGGATTCAAAGTTATCCTGACAACTTGGAGAGATGGACTGAAAAAGAGAAATTATTCAAACAGGGCCCAAGTGCTGGCCATTACATTTAGGCCGGATATCAACTGGATATAGACAAAAATGATGTATGTAAAAGGTGTAACCATGATGACGCACACATCAACCATCACCGTGGAAGTCTGAATGACAATAATGTTAACTATTGCACTGCCAAACACTCTGATGGTGGTACTCAACTGAAGTCTTCGTTTTGCAATCCACATACACCTTCCCTTTCCTGACAGCTATTGATCCTGTTCCTAGTCCACTCCCATGACTTTGTTCTCAGGCAACTTCTTTATTCACATGAGGCAATGAGCTTGAAGCAAGAGCAGAATAATGATTTGGTATCTCCCACCCCAGTGTTAAGTTCCTCTAAACTCAATTAATCATGAAGAACCTCTGGCAGCTCACAATTTGCCAGCAAGATACACCAAAGTAATAAGCGATTTCACATTCTGCTTTTGAAGGCAAGCTATTAAATTCACATACTGTACTACTTTAATCAAGAATAGTTAATTAAGCTGTTCCCTTGATACGAATTTTTATCATTCTGCACCAGCCATACATCACTTTTACAGGACTCAGACTATGGCCATGATGCATGTTTGTAATCTGTCTTTCCAAATTAATCTGTCACCATTTGTAAACGCAAAATGGATCCAATACGTTCTGTCTCGCCGGCAACTGGGCCAAGTTTGGGGGCACTGAGGACTGGAGGGTGGGGTGAGTGATGCTGGAGCATCGCTTCCCAAAAGGGTTTCAGCAGAAAGCCGAATTACAAATCCCTTTGCGGTTTGCCACCCAACGTGACACAAAAGACTTTGTTACTATTTTAGTGCTTTGTGTTTGCATCGCTTTTATTTCCTTAAGTGAACTCAGCTTCATGCTCTATGCCACTGTCATAAAATCAATTCAATAACTTACATTCGCAAGTAATCCTCAGAATACATAATGCAGGAGTCATAAGTATAGACCATAAAACTAGGGAGATCTGTAGTGTCAGATTATTAAAAAAATTAACATATGATAAGAATCTAAGTCTAAATTTATTACAAGCAAAAATCCCCAACAATTTTCTATGACGTTACCTGCACTCAAGGACAGGCTATTGCAACACTTTTCTAGCAAAAAACCTTCAAACACAGCAGTCACAGGAACTAGATTTTAATCTCTTCTGTTTTAAAGCACTCACAGAAGTATGATGCAAAATAAAAATGACATCTTTATTTGGCTATGTGACTTAACAGTAAGAGAAGAGCTTTACAAAGTAAAAAAGTGAACAAAATGAAAACTTGGCCAAATTTTCCAAACTGGTGCAGGGATTCTTAACTGGGAACGCTCTCATATTATGCTGTGAGAATCTGCTAAAACTTACCCCCAGGAAACTAAGCAGAACAGAAAACAGAGAAGATGGAGAGAAGACATGACATCGCATCTAGCCTTTTGTGAATCTATACCATCAAGTCAAACCAAGCTTTCCATATACCCATTTGACCATTTTTACTTAGGTTCACCTTTTAGAAGTCTTGATGTGAACTGCCTGTTTTCACGCTCATCCAATTTTATTGAAACCAGCTCCACTTCCTTCTATTGTCTAAGGAAACGGAACCAAATCCAGATTCCCTTACCAGCTGTCCCAAAGCCCTGACATCTCTTTTGATTGCCCTTGGACTGTGCGTTGTGGATTCATTGCCACGCACACAGAAGAGCAGCAGTGGGTAGTAGTCTGAGGACCATACCAGGCTGGGAAGTTTCTTGTGATGTCCTGAACCCAGCCCCCAGGCAGGCAGCAGACTTCCCTAAGAGAAGGGTCTGGCCGGCATATCGGACCCTCTGTTCCCCTCAGAAGGGAGTCATCTACAACTATAACCTGTCTTTTCTTCCTCATGGAGGTGGTTGTGATACAAGGGGTAGGCATTTTTGACCTTGGCAGCACCTCTGGTGAAGACGGACTGTCATCCACATCATCATCCACTGTCTGTCATTTCACATCCAGAGCCTCCTACCTCTTGTACAGAGGCACCTGGGAAGGTGGTGGCATGGCATCAAAAATATTCAGATTTAGTAAGCACGCACCTCAAAGCTCAGGCTACGGGCTCAGAGGTGAGAGCCTGCCACAACAAACCATGCGGTGGTTTAACACGGGACCACTGGACCCCCATCTCCAGTAAGATGCCACAGAGCTGCCCTGAAAAAGCCCCTGGGTACAGAGACAAAAGGAGAAGTGTATAAGGGCACTTCATTAAGTCACTTATTTTTTAAATGAAAATAGGAAAATAATCCATGGTGAGTTTTTATTTAAGTGAAAAATCAAGCCCAGCCAGAAGAACAGCTTCCAAAACACAACCAAGCCCACAAGGAGTATGCAAGTCCACTCGATGAGCCCTTGAATTGGCTGGCAGCACTTGGGCTTTTCATGTGCTTTTTCCATTTAAGAGTTAGATTTGTTTAGATAAACTCATAAATATGTTTATTTACATAGCAAGATAGAATGGTGTATTTAGGGATTTTAAGCAGAAGAAAATTCTTTCATGCTAATCGTAAAATGAAAGCATGCCAAACTTTAACTAAAGAAACATGTTCTAACACCGAGAAACTTTTATAATTAATCCTTGCCTTAGATCATCTCAGAAAGAGTTATGAGTCTAATTAACATCAGTTGAGAAATTGCTCATGTTTCTGAAATCGCTGAAACTAGACACTGGGTAACTGACAATCTGTATCCTTTCTATCCCATGACCAATTTATGGCTAAGCCCTGACTCACCACATTAAGTGCGAAAATATTTCTCAGCATTAGTGATAGCTCATTGCAGGCAGAGGCAAAACAACGGGCACTCTCATGGGGGGGAAATTCCCTCCAAACTCCACCTCTTTACAACAGGGACGAAGACAATGCTTTGCTAAAAGCTTTTTTTTTTTTCTTTTTTTTTTGGAGGGCTTTTTTAAAAGAGCACCGGGGCTATTCTTAGAGTAGTTACATGGTGTGCAGGCTGCGGCTAGCAAAGGCTTGGCCAGTGGCCAGCCCCAGCTGGCTTTGCTGCAAGGCTGAGCAATGCCTTTAGCTTAGTAAAAGACTGATGCTTGCTTTTTTGTTGTTGGTTTTTTCTTTCTTTTTTTTTTTTTTTTTTTTAAAAAAAAAGAGGATGAAGAAAATTCAATACACAACCCGCTAAGAACAAGCTGTACTCTGGAAAGACACACCACCGTCTCCTCACATCTGCCGTCACCACTTCCACAGCACTGCTGAAGCCCTGTTTCACTGTTGAATGTTTTCCCTAGGAAGGAAATGAGTGTAAACATTGCTCCAGAAACAGCGTTCCCATACGGATGTTAATCTTTGGAAAAGCTGGGCAGGGCTGAGTGACTTAGAGAGCCGGGAGATCTCCAGAAGCAACAAATCGCACAAATATACAAGCTGCTAAACTCGTGCATCCAGCCAAGCCCTTATAAAAAAATAAAGCACGTTTTGACCTTGACTTACTCTCAGAGACTATGAAGCAACTTGAAGCTAGTTATTTCAGAGCCCCACCAGTCGTCACCTGAAAATGCTGAGGATTTCCTATGTTTAGATCAGGTTTGCTTGCTAAGGCAACGGTTCCCTACATGCTCTCCAAGTCTAAAAAGAGAGGGCGACCTAGCAAACCTGCAGCGTTTCACCAGCAGAACTACGACGTTACCAGCATCTCCCCAACCCTGAAAGCATCCCCTGGTTTCCACCACATCTGACAGTCGAACCTGTCCCTCCTTTCCCTCTCACAGCAGCTTCATTTCTCTGAATGGCTAAAGAAAAGAAGAAAAATGCTTGATGGCATGCTCCTTCCCACTCCCAGCCAAATCACCCCCTCACGCCGCGGAGTCCGACATCCAAACATTGGGAGAAGAGAACGACAGTACATCACGTTCTGCTGTGTACCATCCCTTTACCCTCTCCAGCATTTGCCTTTCATTGTAGACCTTGGGGTTTGGAAACTTAATCCCAGGTTGCTCCCCTGGAAATACATGGATTTTGGAATAAAAGTGCTGCTTTGTATGAAATTTATGGGAAGAATTGGTAATATACGAGCCCCTTTTTGCTGCGTCCACAGGCAGCTTCTCATTCCCAACTACTGCCTTCAGGTGCTGCTCTATATACAAACTACATTTACATATATATACACACACACCCCAATATAATATTAGTACTTTATTAAAAAGCATTGGTTTTGTGTTCCCATGCATAGACTACCCAGCAGCTTGTTTATTTTATTTAAACTGCCTGTCTTTGATGCTGTCCCACGGAAAGATTACACATTAGATAAAGAGGCAAGCAGAAGTACCCAGCCAGCACAGTTCGCGCAGATCGAGTGTGGGAGATGAAAGCGGAGCACCGGAGAGCTGCGTTTGAACTCAAGGTGTTTTTCTTGCGGGAGCAAGGAGCGAACAATTTAAAGCCAAAAAAAAAAAAAAAAGGTTTTCTTCCCAGGGAAAACAAATATGAGACTGTTCAGTAAGCTGCATATTATCTTAGTTGAGTGTTACTTTGCTATCTGTGTAAACTAGTGCTTCACATTAAAAATATTCATGTATACACGGATTGATTTTATAACATACCTACATGTAATTCCAAACTTCATCGTCCCCTGAATGCACAAGAGCCTCAACTATCTGCCCAGCTTTTACGAACATAAATTTATTTTCGCAGTTTTTTTCCCCTCCCTGACTTTTTTTTTCTTTTTACTTTAAAAGAAACGCCGAACCCTTGAGGGTTATAAACTTATATTGATTCCCCTTCTCCCAACCCAATTTTCTCCTCCTCTTTCCACCAGTTGAAATGCAGAAATCTCTTCCAACACACAGACTGGAGTCTCTCAGCTGCCTGCAGAGCAGCTGGTCTCGGCTATCCACAAAAGCGAAGAGGAGCAACTGAACCCGAAAAGTGAAATTGTAGTGAAAAAATAAATAAATAAAAAAAAATCAAGCTGAGTCCCTTTGAGACGAGGTTTAAGCACACATAGTACAGATGGAGAGATACACTCCTTGTTTTATCTTTAGAAGTAGCTGAAGCATTCGTAGTTCAGCTGGAGGCAGATATCTGATATAGGGAATTTCACATGGACTAGCCGGAGCTAGCGGCGACGCCAAAAGCATCAGGAGAGCACCACTGCTTGCTGGAAAGGGAGTTCACTGCTGCAGAGCTGATGCAGACCCCGAACGTTCACACAATCCCAGCTCCGGTCTCCAGCCCTCTATTTAAAATAGGAGTGTAAGCTGCCACCTTCAACTTTGTAAGATTAAAAATTAAAAAAAATTGTAAGATTAAAAATTAAAAAGATTGCTGACTTTATTTGGCAAGTGCCTAACTGATGCTCCAGGCATCTTATATAAATAAATAAATAATTGAAAATGCTTATCATTTAGAAAAAAATACCCTCCAATTTCACTTAATATCCAAATATATTTCAATATCCTGAAAACATTGCATTTAAATCCCTCCCCTTCCCCTTCAGAAGTCTATCACGCTTCTAGTTTCTTTTTTTGAGGAGGTTTGTATAGGGCACCAACAACATCTCAAGACCACCAGGAAGGTCGTTGGTCTCCCCTATCCACCTGCGTGGGTTACATGACCCTGCTTTTATCCACCACCAGGAATAAATCCCCTCCTCTTGGTTCACTCACCTCCTCCCTGCAATCACCCCACGGCTTCACACTGCTCGGGAGACTTCCGCAGCGGCGACCCCAACATCAGCAAACCCCCTTGGCAGGTGGACCAACGTAGGCTAAGGATTGTAGTCACCTTCCCAATGGTCCTGAAACGTGCAGCAGCAGGACAGCAAATAGGGGAGCATCTTTTAAGTTCACGCCAGGTCTTGGGAAGACCTGGATTTGCCAAGCCTGTCACCCTAAGCAAACAGTAATTAAGGCTAAAGAGCTCAACAAGCCCCTTAATACAGCTAATGACTTCCCCAACAGCCACCTCCAGTTGTCTTTCACTTTCTCTAGAGAAGAAAGACATCATTAAATCAGGATGTCTCCTGCCCACGTGTGGCCTTCACTGCAGCGCTGTCCCAGCAAGACTAAGCTGATAGAACGCCTGGGTAGCCCAGCCCCTGCAGAGACCCCTAATTTTCCTAAAAGTAGTTTAAAAAAATACCAAAAAAAATCCACTTAAAAATATCCCCTACAGTTTCAAATAGTTTCATGCAAAATACCATCATTTTCTCTACGGCACATTTTAAATATTTACCAACTTCATTCACATATTGTGATGAAACACAATCAAAATATCAAGCAAGAAAACTCCAAACAACTGCTGCAGCAGTAAAAGCATTCCTGCCCAATAACAATGTGAGCATACAATTGCTTAACAGGTGGAAAACCTAACACAAGCAGTGACTACTGAAACAGGAAAATAATATTTCATGCTCACTAGTACAACAGATATTCCCTTTTTGAAAATTAATTAAATAATCAGTGCTCTCCTGCTACAGCTTTTATTCCTGCAAGTGCGCCTTGCTCTGGGATCTTCTACTGTATGTTGCTTCTAAAAGTTTGGGGTTTTTTTGACTTTTCTTACTAAATAATCAAGAAGGGGGGAAAAAAACACACTAAAAATAATTTAGGTGGTGAAGAAAGTCTCATGGACTGGACAGTGTAAAAGCATTGCAGAGCTTAAGCGAAACAGGAAAAAATGCAAGCATTTCAAAACAATAATGGTGCAAAACGGATTGGGAGCTTCTGGTTTTCCAATCCTGTAACACAGGAGCAACAGGGTTTTTAACAGAAAATCAGCCAATTCAAGACTGAAAATGTTTTGAAAAAATAAGTTCACACCCTCTGTTTTTCAAAGAATGACAAATCTAGATTATGCAATGTGCTGCTTTCACCTGCTGTTAATGGCAAAAGTGCAGACCTGCCTGTTGAAAGGCTCCCCACCAGTCTGGCCAGTAAGACCATCCATAGGTACAGTGTGAGACACAGGACGTGACCCATCTCCTACAGGACAACGCTGTGTGTGACCACTGCAATCCCTGTGGGATTAAACTGAGATACAACATAAAAATCACCCAACCCCTCACAAAACACCTGGAAAGAAACCCCAAGAGTAAGCTCTCTACACCAGAAAGGCCCTCCCAAAATTGGGTTTACAGCTGAGGAGTGCCCTCAGCTACCACGATGTGGACTTAACTCTGAGTAAAAGGTTGGCTGGTGGTACGTTACCTTTGTTGAAGGAAACCTGGGTGTCTTCCTACGTGTCAGTAATGAGGTGTGTGCCTCATTAAGGTAGCCCACAGGGTGCCCCACCACTTAGGGGAAGGATGCCTCTCCTCAACTAAGGCAAGCTGAGAAGTTCAGGGTTGCAGACAGCCCTCACCTCTCCTTGCAGTGTTTCTGCACATTTCCCCCTTTTCTGCCCAGCTTTCGTGTTTTTCCTTTCCTCCTTTACCCCTCCAACCTCTTCCCACGATGGTCATTTAACTCCGTTTGCTTTCAGCAACCGTTAACGCAGATTCCTCTTTGGGGCTTTGGACTGTACTCACCCGAGCAGCTCTGCTGGCCACAGAAGATATCACCTTTCTTGCCTGTCACTCAAGAAGATACATTAAATTCCACCTGAGACAGACATCTAGTACAGATGTTAAGATCTGCTTTATAGAATCATAGAACTGCCTAGGTTGGAAGTGACCTTTCAGATCATGGAGTCCAACCATCAACCTAACACCAACAAAAACCATCACTAAGCTATATCTCTAAGCACTATGTCTACCCATCTTTTAAACACCTCCAGGGATGGTGCCTCAACCACATCCCTAGAGAGCTGTCAAGTGTCACCTGTTTCGCCGTGTTTGAGTTCAAACCACGTGTCACCAACCTCAGAAGACAGCAGAAGCAATCTCTTCCCTAAAAACATGAACAAATTCCATCCTTTCATAACGGTCAGTCCACGCCTTTAAATTTGATCCCTGAAGCCACTGTAATTCAGCATGAGCGAGCTGAGCTCCCAGATACTTGAAACCACTTTAAAGATGCCTTTCTCTATAAACAGACCACAGGATCAAAGTGTTGGTCAAAGAAACACAGGATAAAGGTAAAAGGAGGAAAAAAAAGAGAGAAGGAAGCATCTGTCACCGGACCCAGCCCCTGCAGCGCATTAAATCCCAAGAAGTGGGTGCTGGAGATCTTTCACATACAGCAGACAACAGTTCATTTGATCAACTTCAAGTTCACCTCTTTTAACTGGTCTTTTAAGGCATTAGTTAGGGAAGTTCAAGAAAGAAAACACTTTTTCCACTGAAAAAAACAAATAGGCACAGTATAAACAAGTTACAGCAAAAACGTACTGACTGTAAGAAGGATAGCCTGAAACCAACCCTGACTGTCCCACCCCTCTAAGGGCACCACCTCGGCTTCAGTACATCAAAATTAATAAATTCAGTATTGGTTTGGGATCTAAAACGGTACATCCCATCTCTCAGTACCTTGAAACTTTTTTCCAGGTGCAATATCTTATTCAAACTAAAACTGCGAGATCATTAAGGCTACACGGTTAAATATCTAATGAAATATCTTTGGATAAATTTGCTTGTTACGTCTGTGTACTTAAATAGTCTGAAAGTAGCACCTCACCAGATATCTAAATCCTGGGCCCTATGTTTTCTTCACAACTGTCTCAATTGAAGGAGTCCCATGCCTGAAAAGAAAGCTTGAGCAAACCCATATAATATTGTCTGTAATTAAATGTGAACAGATGGAAGGATGAACTTCTACGTCGCCGTTGTGAAAAGGAGGCAGGAGGAGAGGAGGCCACAGCTCACCAGTGCTCAGCGGTACTCCCACCCCAGGGCTCTGGGGCTAGCAGTCAGCACAGCTGCCTGGATTTGCCAGCTTTATTCTCCCACAGAGACTTTTGATGATTTTAGGCATTTCTGCATGTTCATTTTTGCCTGTATCTTGTCTTCTCCTCTGTTCCAAAACACCAGAATTAATAATTAACACCTACCAGGCAATCGCTGAAAAGCAAGTACCAAAACAGAGGATGCAGAGAGTTTCTACTGCTGACAGCTTTCAAAATTGTATTGCTCATCTTTCTTAAAGCTTCAGTTCCTCAAGTTTTGAGATAATAAGAGATAATAAAAAGAATAAGAAAGAATCTTAGCTCTAAAAAAAAAAAAAAAATTAATAAAAAGGGCTGGGAAGAACAGGTTCCCAGTCCTCACAATCATGGAAGAAACACTTAAATCAAAAGCTTCCAGAGCTTTACGTATAATGCTTTTAAATAACAAGTTTTATATATAATCTATATATTTTGATCAGCTGACTCATTTTCACGTGCCTGATGTTGGCAGCACTGCAGTGCAGGCTGGTTTACCGCAAAGTGCACAATAAATGGTTATAGGGAATGGTGTATGTTTCTGTACCTCCTCCTGGAGAGCTGCACTGAAACATGCCTGTCCAGAACATACACACAATGCCCGTGGCCTTGATAACTTCAAGGACGATGATAATGAGAGGATTTGAGGAATACCCACAAGCTCAAGGTTACTGGTGGGACACTTGGGTCTACAGGGAAATGTCAGCGTGCCCATTCGCCTGCCACTGCCAGAGCTCACGACAGCAGCATCCAGCTGGGGCTTCAGATGCTGGCACTTATAAACCCTTGGCTGATATTGTCTGGAGAAGTCCGACACCTTTCAGCCAACGAGCCGCGATGCTTTATGCTTTGCAGAGGACGATTTCAAAGCCAGCAGCATCGTTCACTCCCAACAAGCAACCTTGTCGTCCCTGCTGACGCCTGTTTCACCAACAGCTCCATGTCCCTCCTCCTTCTCAACAGCATCCGCCTCCCAGAGAGGGGAAAAAAAAAGCCCTGAGCAGAAACCCACCCATTAAACTGATACAGGCATGGAAAAACCACAACCCATACGGAAAATGAGCTGCTTCTACAAATGAGGTGAACATCTCCGCAGGTTTTGCCAGAACCCTTTACACCACCAACGCAGCTGGTCCTGGAAACTTGCTCCTGATGCCTGCCCAAGGCTCTTGGGCATTAGACAGACTTTCACTACTACTTTTTTTCCCTAGCAAACATTAGCAATACTGCAATTACATGTTGCTTCTGGACACTGTTATTCTAATACACTTAGAAAGAAATATCATTACATTTTTTTTAAGCTTTCCACTTTAAAATCACATCCATCAACAGCCTGATAAATGGTACAATTCTACCTCTCAATACAGTACTATGAAGATTTAACTCAACAGAGGGTGAACACAGACACAAGGTCTGGTCTGAAGAAATACACCTGGACACAATTACTTCTTATGTTATTTTCTGACTTGCTAAAAAAATCTGTTAATAGTATCCGCTTATTTTCTAGATTTTTAAAAATTAAATACTAGAGGAAAAATTAATACTTCTTCCACAAAACCCATTTTTAATGGAATCCAGAAGAAAAAGAATATTAATACCCAGGGCAATCATTTACTTTGATGTCTATATAATATGCAGTGACCCGTAAGTGGAATGAGCTAAAACTGTCATAAATTCATTATGAGAAACCACTCTTTGAAGAATATCACTGCAAGTTTGAAACGGAATGGGCAATATGGAAATAAGCTAATTGCATGGCATTTAAAATAACTGGCTCTAGTAAAAATATCCTTTCCATGCACTTCTATTTCAGCTTCAAATGCATTTCTTCCAAAAACACACTGGAGGGGACGGCTTATGGAAACTGAAATGTTGTAATTACTTAGTAGTGATAGCGATAGGGCAGAATTCATTTAGGATAGCAGACTTTGGAAAAAAAAAAAACAACACAACAAAAAACCCCAAAGATGATTTTATAATTTTTATTTCCTTGGGAATGGGAACCTGGGAGTAAGCGCAGCATAAAATATACCGATCCAGACCCGACTGATGAAGACTGGAGGAAAATACATCCAATAAAAGCCTACCTACTCCCAGGGGAATTTCTTAGGTATCATCTAATACAAGAAAGAAGCAAAACTCTTCAGCGAAGGGGGCATGTCGTTCACTTGGGGCGGTCTGTGGTGGCGCTCCTGAGCGTGGCTCTGCCCGGGGCAGGGAGGCTCCAGGCACCAGCCTGCCCAGAGATGCTGCCTCCTTCATCCCAACAAGAACCCTGCCACCTCCGGCAGAACGGAGATTAATATTAAACACTCATCACACTCCTGCATTTAGTTACTTTTAAATTTTAATCCCTATCTTCCATTTACTTATTCTGTTGCTGCATTTTGTTCTGTGGTTTATTGTTTTGAACTGGAGAGAGGAGCATCTCTGCGCTGCCCTGTGACGAGCCTGTGGGACCTGTTTGCGCAGACCTCCCCGGGGGCCCAGGCTTTGGCTGAGGCAGCATCTAGGCAAAGCGGATGCCTCTCCTTGTGGGAAAACATGCGGGGGAGTAGCCTTGCTCTGTAGCCCTCAACACCTCTGCTCTCTTTTCCAGCTCTCGGGACTACAGGAGATGCAGTGAGAGCAGGGCGCAGCCATCCCTGCACATTATGAAGTCTCTGTGCACAGCTGGCGACACTCACTTTGTCCTTTTATTATTCTCATGCCACAGGAACCAAAGAAAAAGGGCGCCTCACTTTCCCCTCCTTCCCCAAAATGACCCAAGCTGTATTTTTCAGTGTGTTTTTTTTTTGCTTTTCTCCCTGCCTGGATTCCAACACAAGAGCCAACAGCATCTTCAAGCATTTTGTTGAGCTGAGGCTTTATATGTGAAAACAGGAGAAGGGAAAATAGGGTGGCAAGAGGCAGAGAAATTAATAGCCTCTCCTTTCTATATATAAAGATATCTAGATATCCATCCTTGACTGTGGATAACGAACCAACATAATGCAATTGTCCCACCAACGCTCGTATTGGGAGACGACATGGTGCATCGGTGGGACAGGGTCTCCTGGATGATGCTGCATACAGCACCGAAAGCAAGCGAGGGGGCCAGCACACGATTTAACACCAAAACTCTTCAGGGTAGACAAACCCCAAGAAAACCTCTCCTTTCTAAGGGTCTGAGGGCTGTTGGTCTTGGGCATTCCTGATTTTTTTCCCCCCGCTTAATAAGCGGAGCACAAGCAAGTTCTACCTTGAATTGTGTGTTTTGAAACAAGCTACTGTTGCAAAATGGTTTAAAATAAATAATTAGGAACCGAGAGCCTGAAACATTAGTACTGTAGTATACACTAATAAGACACTAATTTTAATTTTACAAAGCTCATCACCAATGTACTACAACAGTGCTGTGATAAATATATAGCTACACATTTAAGAAACAGCATTTCAAAGCTTACCTAGCAATAGTAAGCAGCAGTGGCTTCAAACACTTTAAAGTACCAAATCAATTGTATTGCCATGCTTAAAATTTACACTGGTGGTATTTTGCATATGTAGAAAGGAAAACACCCTCTCCACCCCGCGCAGTTTAACCCCAGCGAGGGGTGGCTAGCTTATTTTCTTTTAGCTAGCTTATTTCTTCTGATTTCTTTTAGCACTTAGATTGGGCAACTTGGCAACAGAATTAAAAAGATATTTTCCAAAATCGATCTGGAATTCAGACATATGCCAATATTTGCATTACACATCACAAAATGTTTATGATTGATGGATCTATAGTACATATTTTGATACTTATTTAAATATTTATATTCTACACAGTATCTTCCCTTTCACAGATTACGTATTATATAGTTATTACAGTTGTTTCATTCCTCATTTTCTGCCAGGCTTTTAATTTCATACACTTAATCTATCAGATACTACTGTCTACTTTTAACATATCACTGCAGAAAATGGTAACTGTTGTTGAATACAGAACTACGGATACTGAGGTTTTGCAATACTAAGTATTAATGGAGCTGGAGCTGAATGATAAATGGAGAACAGCGGCTGGGCTGAGAAGCTCAAGACACACTTAGGAAATAACAGCACATGGAAGGCTGACAAAAATCACATTTGTAGGTAAGTGGAGTGGAAATTTATACTTATTGGAAAAAAAAAAAACCCCACCGAACCACAAAACATTGTTCATATTATTAAAGGTGGAGTGTGAGATAGCAAGAGCAACGGAGAGAGGCAATTTTCTTCCAACTCCAGCAGGAGTTCATCTCCAGCTCTAACGTGCCATTTCACTACGGAGCCTCATGACAAAACTGAGGATTATGCCCAGTTGTTTTAAGGGCTTGGGTAACAAGGCATAAAAAGCCCAATAAATGGCCTTTTGTGCCAATGCAGACCAGAAAAAGATTTCTATTAGGAAAAGTTACAAAAACATCCAAAAACAGAACTGCAATAAATATCGAGTTAACTACCTAACACACCAAAATGTAGCTTTAGGTATTTGATATTTTCAGAGGTACCTGTACTATTACAAACCACCTAAGGAAAACTAATACAGCTATTAAAGTTCGCCAAAACAACACTAAGCTGCACAAATACACCACACCTTCTCACTTTACCTTTTCTGGCAATAAAATTTTACAGTGGAAAGCCATTAGTGCTGCAAGAGTATGGAAATGAGGACAATTAAATTCAAGGAGGCCTTTGATTCTGCCAGAAGATGTCTTCGCATGGAGCATCTTCTGTTTCAGCTGGCATGCAGCCCCAGCACAGCCATTCCCGTTGTCAATACATCTTAGAGGAGTATTTCTGCTTTACCATGTCAGCCCCGCTCAAGTTTTGAGCCCTGCTTAAGCTTTGGGTTGAAGCTGGGAAGATGGTGATTCCCTGACACAGCCTCACCTCTCCCAGGACCACCCAAAATGACAATTTGCCTGCTGTCTGCCATGTCCTCCTATTCTCTTTTATCTCCTTGCATGACCTTTTTTTTTCCCCAACTCAGAAATGCTGCAACACCAAAGGCAGAGATGGCACCACATCAAAGAGCCAAAGTTGTAAGGGAAGCGGTTTTATTTTCACTTGAGATTTTTTTTTTTTTCAGCAAGACTTCAAAATACCTTAAAAAAGTAACAGTGATGATAATGGGACTGAAAAATTCCATGGCATCTGAATAACATAATTCAGGCACAGGTATCACAGGGTAAGACAACCCACGGCACAGCAGTTCCCAGGGAACCGACTCTAATGACATTCAGGTTATACATCTCATCTGGGCTGCATTTCTGAAGAAGATGAGAATTAGCAGCCCTGTGACAATAAAGAAACGTGGGATTAAGAAACGAAAGAGGAGGGTAAAGGGCCGGTCGGTTCTCCCACCGCCTTTTCTTGTTTCTAAGATTTCTGTTGCCTGGAAATGGCTGATGAGAAGACAGGATTCTGTAAGTGCTTGCCAACTTCTCTCACATTAGGAAAACTAAAGCCTGACTGATGGGTAGCTTAACCCATCTTCTAAGCAGTGAACTAAAACATGTTTACTAAGGAGAAGTCGAACAGTGAAACCCCTTTAAAAAAAAATCCAGGAGTGATGAGGACTTGACAATTCCCAGGATTAAAAAGCCGCATATATTACAGACAACATAATCTCCTTATAGTAAGATGAGGAAAAGGAAAATAAAGCCTTTTTGGTGTGCAAGATGGTTTTTGTTTTAAACTGTACATCTGGTCTGATTGAAGACTTCCTTGCGTTATTGGTTTGTTTGTTTGTTTTCTCCCTCTCCCAATAGCTAGGACAGAGAAGAGAGCTGTACCAGCCCTCCAACTCCATAGTAAGTTATATTTTCCAACAAACTCCCCGCTCCCATCAAACATGACCCATCGATAATAAAATAAGCAGCACCGTGCTGTAGAAATGTCTCTTCCTAAATTTAGTCTGGCTAACACTTAGGTGTTACAAGAAAGCCGGCACTAACTTAAGCACAAAATCTCTCTATCCAGTTTTGAATACAACTGCAGCGACTGTGTCACCTCAGCAGCCCTAAGCTTTCCTGAACTCTTCCTCGTTGTCATTCAAGTGGCATGTTGCCTTCTGCAAATAATCTGATCTAAATACAGCTGAAGGCTAGTTTAAAATTTAACCTTTTGCATTTTTTGTCAAAAAAACTGAGGACTATCCTCATTTTTCCTTTTTCTCTGTTTACCAACAAAGCACTGGGTTCTCTAAAATGAGTGAAAAATTCTTGCAGTCGTACTTCTTCCAGTTCAAACCAAACATCTTACACCGGCAATGATGCTGAATGAACTGCGGATGCTGCCAGAAAAGGTGAGATTCTCAGCAATGTTTCCGAAGTGCTAAAAAAAGCCCCAAAATTCCTGCTGCAAGCTGAAACTGCACCATCCACTGCAGCATCAACAATGCAAAACTGCAGGCGGCAAATACCCAATGTGGAGACCAAAGCAGAAATTGTGTGCGTGCTGCTCAACCACTCCTCGAGCAATGAGGTTAGAACAGTAGAATAAACTCCGCTATTTGCTACAGGAATTCACATGTAGTTGTGTAATGCAAACATGGGTGTCTAGGAGAGGGAAATACAGTATCCAGGTTGCCTGGAGCTCACTTACATCTTCATCAAGGACAAATTCCCAGGCAGTGGATTTTTGTCCAGCTGCCCAATGATGGCAAAAGGCAAATCCTCAGCTGGCGATAAAGGTTATGGTTCCACTGAAATCTGATGATGATGTTCCCCCTCTTTGGTCTTACTGATGGAGGGAAAAAAACCCAACCGATCCTACATGAAGAAAAGCTACAATGAATAAGTGAAATTTTGACGTGAAATTTTGCACCCAGCTATTATAATTGTGGGATGCCTTCAAAAATTTAAACCGGGCAAAGCCCCAGTCAGCCAATTACAACATCTACATTCCTTCAGCTTTAGAAGAGAAGAAACAACTTCTCAGAAATGCCAGAAGTGATTCAACTGTGATTTTTAAGCCACTTCAACAGTATCCTTGTTATTTAGAGTAGTACTAAGAGTTTACCTGTAATTTCCTTCCCCTAAGTGGAACTACAAGCCAGCAAGGTGCTCAAATCAGGGGAAAAAAACACACAAAATTATTCTTGTGACTGCAATATTATGAATATATTGCTTTTTCTATTCCAAACTGCCTTCCCTGTGACTTTTAAAACATGTAAAACCAGGAAGCATAGAGCAAATAATATCTACATAAGCAGGTCATTTCCTTAACAGCAGTGCACTGCTGTTTTACTACCAACTTGTTTGCAATATAGACACATACATTTCAAAGCACGTATATTCGGATCCGCAAAGGAGGTGAGCGAGTATAATCGTGGAAGCACTCACTCCAAGATGAAGCAGAGCCTAATTCAGAAAGACAAGCAGGAAAAAGTCATATTTTGCACCTTCTACGAGAGCTTTGCAGAGAGTTATGACATTTTCGAGAAAATCCTCTTGCCGTGTGTAAGCTGTAGTTTGCATGTGCTGCACGTTGCACATTTCATTACAAAAGCAGAGCCACGTTATGTCATTAGATAAGCGATAAGTTCAATCCTTACCAAGTTTTCTTGGTTCCTGGCTGCTATTTTCTGATCATCTTCTCCCCCATTTTTCATGTATTTGACCTCTTCCACTGGTTTGATCCTATACTCATCTGAGCACCAAGGGAAAACAAAAAAAAAAAGAAAAAAAAATTTGAACCAGTGTAGTTCAGCAGCTGGGAAAAAAAAACAAACTAAAACCAAAACAGCTGACTAGGAAAGACCCTAATTAGGCAAAGCAACTAAAAGTTACATGTATATAGTTTCAAAGGCTTAAATGTGACTGATATGAAGGAAGTTTTTCCTGACTGAAGCTTCAGTAAGAATTTCCAGTTCTGACTCCCAGAAATTGTACAGTAGCTCTCAGGTCTAGTATAGCCATGGCACCATGAGGAGGGGATACCTGGTGTGCACTCTCCCCAAACTCCTTAGTTTTCTGTACAATATGTTCAATACAAACAAGTTCTTTCCTCCTGCATACTCCCTGGATATTTATTATCAGTGGGCAAACAAGCGAGGTACAGTAGTTACTACACAGAGGAATCTGCTTATGGATGTTCCTTGCATTGAGAAAAGCTGTTCTGAAAAGGTAATGCTGATGGAGGCTATTTAAAATTTAAGTTAAAAGCTGAAAAAAGAAACCCCACACCAAAAACCACTGTAATTTTTTTTTTAAATTATCTTTTTCCCCTGCATTGTTTTAACTGAGCTAAAGCAAAAGTATACAATGCACAGTCACATAATGATCTCTGAAGCAAAGGCCCCTTGCTGACTATCTTCCTCTCCCCATTCCCCGCCCACCACCATTTTTCCTGCACAGGAACGCTACCCAGATAGAAACCCAGCATGAAAATAACTAACTTGAAAAGTAAGATTCCTTGTTTGCCATTAACATTTATCAGCTAGGTGTTTCAGCTCATCAAATAATAAATTCCCAGCTCCTGCGCCAGTATTGAAATATTATCTAATATAAATGTGCTATCCCACAGTAAACAGCCTCACCAAAACATGAATAAAGTTGTTTGGGTTTTTTTTTTCCCTTTGGTAGGAGAAGAAGGGATTTGGTGATTCTTTCTAGCCTGGGAGCACAGCGTATGCAGTATCGACACTGCCTTTTCCCAGCCCCTGTTCCAGCTTTTTGTTCTGGTCATCTTTGCAGCATGTGAGTCTATTGGAAAAACACCCAGAGTTTGCACCCACACTCCTCCGGCCAGGACACATAATGCAGGAGAGCAACTTTCCCCCATGGAAGTTGAAAATGTTAATATAAAATTAAATGAGGCACTGGGAAATAAAAGGCAAAACCTGGGCAAATTAAAAGAAACCGCTCAAACGTCATTCTTTTTCTTTGGGTTTTCAAGCAATTTATCATACTTGCTAAGGGAAAAACAAAACACAAATGGATTATTCTGGGTTACTGCATTGTTAAAAAAAAAATAATCAAAATTATTTATAAGGAAGCTTGTTTTTGGGAAACCGTTAACCACGGAGTGTGTAAGTTAAACAACCCTAACTTTGAAAAACAATCTTTTAAAAAAAAAAAACCAACATGATTTTGCATTTGGACTAGTCCATATGTATGTGGGTTTTTTCTTATAGAGCTAAATAAAACTGAATTTATTAAATAGCAGCATCTCAGATGCAGAGTCTCAAAACATATGGTAGAATTTAAGACAATGTTATTATTAGATTGGTAAATGTGAACAAGTTCTCTAAATTTTTTTCCCTTTTTAAATGGAATTTAGGTAGTCTGAAGGTGACAATTCATAAAACCAAAAAGGCTGAACACAATAAAGCTTGAGAATTAGAAGTATTTGATTGACTGCATTATCTAACTTACATTTTCCTTGCTCCTTCAATGATCTCTGTTGTGATTAGCAATAAAACCCACATGCAGAAAAGCATAAAACTCCCACAGTGGTATGTACAGATTTGAATAGGAAACCAGATGAGAAAGAGAAAATAGCACAAAGGAAGCTTGCACGACCCGCAGCTGGTCCACATTAACTAGAAGAGAGGCATGTTCAACCCAGCCTTGTAAAGAATGAATAAGGTACGGAGGTCCTGATGTTCAGTGGCAAAAATAACCTCTGAAACGTGTCCCCTGCTTATCCAAGAGATTAATTGTGATCGGACATTGGGCACAGCCTCGCGCAGCAGAACATCCCGTGCAGACCGCGTGTATGGGATGCTTCCTTGGCAGACATCATCTCTTGTAGCAAGTGGACCAGGGCAGTAATAGATTGATTAGCAGTATAATCAGATTTATATATGAATGTTTGATACAGTTTGATAGGATGGAGGCAAGACAGGAAAGGAAGGTTTCTGTTGGAAACTTAATTCTGTATTTCTTCTCTAACTGATTGTAAGAGTGCTGCCAGGCATCACGGTTCAGCTATCTGAGCTGAGGACTTGCTGCTACCTGGCTTCCTAATATTCTTCATCACCATCATGACAACACTCTTGTAATTATTGCAGCATTACTAACAAATTTGTGCTGCCTTTACAGGGTGAACAGAACAGAGTATTTCAGTTGGAAGGGACCTACAACCATCATCTAGTCCCACTACCTCACCACTTCAGGGCTGACCAGAAGTTAAAAAATGTTGCTAAGGGCATTGTCCAAATGCCTCTTAAGCACTGACAGGCTTGGGGCATCGACCATCTCACCAGGAAGCCTGTTCCAGTGTTTGACCACCCTCTGGGTAAAATAATGCGTCCTAATGTCCAGTCTAAACCTTCCCTGGCACAGCTTTGAACCATTCCCGGGTGTCTTATCACTGATCCCAGGGAGAAGAGCTCAGCACCTCCCTCTCCATGTGCCCTCCTTGGAAAGCTGTAGAGAGCAATGAGCTTGCCTCTCAGCCTCTTTTTCTCCAAACTAGACAAGGCCAAAGTTCTCAGCTGCTCCTCACAGGACGTGATTTCCAGCCCCGTCACCAGCTTTGTTGCCCTCCTCTGGATGCATTCAAGTACCTTCACATTCTTCTTAAATGGTGGGGCCCAGAACTGCACCCAGTGCCCAATGCTGAACATACTGGGATAATCCCCTCTCTTGACGGGCTGGTCACGCTGTGTTTGATGCACCCCAGGATGCGGTTTGCCTTCTCGGGGGGGCCCACTCAGCAGGGCCCACTGCTGGCTCCTATTGAGCCTGCTGTCGACCAGCACCTCCAGACCCTTTTCTGCAGGGCTGATCTCCAGCCACTCCTCTCCCAATTTATACTTGTGCCCAGCATTACCATCCTACGTGCAGAATGCAGCATATCAACTCATTAAATTTCATCCCATTAATCATAGCCCAGTGCTCCAATCTAGCTCAATCCCTCTGGAAGGCCTCTTGTCCATCATAAGAGTCAACAGTACCTCCCAGTCTGGTATCATCAGCAAACTTGCTAATGGCGTATTCAACTCCTTCATCCTGCGTCCAACTCTGGAGCTCTCAGCACAAGGAAAGACATCGACGTGTTGGAGAGGGTCCAGAGGAGGCCACAAAAATGACCAGAAGGCTGGAGCACGTCTCCTATGAGGACAGGCTGAGATAGTTGGGGTTGTTCAACCTGGGGAAGAGAAAGCTCCCAGGAGACCTTATAGCACGCTTCCAGTACTTAAAGGGGGCCCTTCTCCTGTGATTTCCTCAGATATTTACAACAGGGTTAGTAAATATGCTTTCCCCTGGACCTTACTTATGAATACAGTACTGTTCAATTATCTGTACAGCATAGCACCGTTGGCATTACTCTTCCCTCCATCCTACCAACTGCAGAAGAAGTGCAGATGCCTGGACAATTCACGCCTGAGACATGCAGCAGCAAGAAAGTTTCCAAAAATAAAACAGTCATTTTTCATTACATTTTCAGGACAAGTTGAATGCACCATGCCAACTAGAAAGTCTTACTTCAGAGAAATCTACCATCTCCTTAGGAGAATACAGATGAAAGAAATTCAGGAAGTCAAAGTAGAAGACACCTGCTTCTGTAGATGTTATTAGAGTTACTCTTTTAATAGAAACTGTCTTACAAAATTAATATTAATGTCATGGATCTATTATATGGTATGTGTTTGAGCATGAGAAATCTCAACTTGTATTTCAAAAAGCAATGTAAATTTGACACAATCTAAAGCTGAGGATCTGCTTGAAAGGCTAAGAGACTACCTCTTGGGTATGAGGCACATTAAGGAAGAAGTAGGCTGACTGGCCAACACTCTGGCTTCAGTGCCTAAATAAAAGATTAACAGACAGTAGTGCCAAGCAGCTAGCAACTCCATCAAACACACGTGTTTTGTGCAAGCGGAGCACATACCAGTATCAGACAAATACAGGCAAATACAGCACTGACCTGCGGAAAGCGAGCAAACAACCTAATTTGGTTAACGGGAGCAGAAGAAAGGACTAAGCCATGAATAACTGTTGTATCAAATACAGAGATGAAGGAAACTGATCAGCAATGTTAAGTTTGAAGCAATATTATTACTCATACACTCTCATAATTTCCTATCACAGGCAAAATATTTTCCTTAAAATAGAGAGCACAAATACAATACATTGTCAACATTAGCTCATATGGAGTAGTCACTTGCTGGAGGTAAGCATAAATAGATATGATTCCACTTTCAAAGGGCAGGGGGGGAAGCTAAGTAATTATACTGCCACAGAAAGAAAAAGGAGTATCCAGCTGACTACAAGCTCTAAAGCTTCCCAGGTACGACAAGGCATACCTGGAAATATCCACTTTCTGAACTAGCCAATGCACTGAGGAAAAACCCCACCTCTAACTAATTTCAGTAAGCATTGAACTAGTCTGCTTAAATTCGAGCAACTACCTGAATCATAGCTGAAATGTTGATATTTATACCTACAACCTTCCTGCTACCTGAGGAGAAACACTGAATTTTGCTCACAGGTCTCCCTCTGCCATTTATGGTACTCAATGACACAAATTTCACCCTTCACATTCATGTTGAACTCCCATTTTTTTTGCCCCTGGATCAAGCTAAGCTGTAAAATATCTTCATTTTTATGGGCCCGTCACAAGCCTGTTCAAGTAGAGACCTGACATGAGAAATGCAGAACCATTCCTGAAAGCAATGGGACGAAATCAATATTTAGCACATTCCCAGCCAAGACTCTTGACTGAAACAAGCAGTCAAGCAAAAGGGTAACCAAAGGGTGCAAAGGAGAAGGTGGTAGCCAGCAGCTTCTCTAGGGAAGACACTGCTAGTTGGTGCAGCGGAGAAGTGAGTCTGATGCACAACACCTTGCTCTTCACAGACAAGACAACATTCATGATTTCAAACACACTAAATATAGCAATTAAATTCAAATAAGTATTTAGAGAAGACAAGTCTTGCACTATTTTTTTTATTATTGGGAGGACACAACTACATATAGACTTTTTTGACTAGATGAAGATAAATGTTATCTTCTATAGCTAAAATATATATAAGATGAGGTGTTCAGAAACCATAACTTCTGAGCTATTTATGAGATTATTCTTGTTCTAAAGTTATTGTCAGGATGAAAGCACTGCAAATGCAAAAGAATGGATGTTTAAGCAACAGACATACCTTGAAGTGTGTCACAAGGTGCATGGTCATTAATGGCTTTAAACGAATACGAAAATTAGCTTAAAGACTGTTTGGAGGAATGAGCCTTTGATGCCTTCCCCAAAGGTAACACCTTCAGGTATTTGCAAAAACTGCTAACCAGGTTTTGCTTGATAAGGTAAGAGTGAAGCTGGAATTCAAGAAGTAAAGGATGCTAAATTGACCTTTTGATTTCTACTGAAGTAAACAGCATTTTGAGATATTTTGGTCTGAGTGATTAGAAACAAACCCAGAGAAATCCTGAAATGTTAATTAGGTCCTACTTGAGCTCAATCAAGCCTGCCAGTCAACAAGACCTATAAAATAAGCTCAGGATAAAGGGAACTATACAAAGTTCTATGCGTATTTACCTTGCTTTGTCTTGCTAAAGAGTAATGCCTTTTCTCTTTTTCCTAAATACAGTTTCACATCAAAACCAAACACAAGTGAAAGATCTTTATGCCTCTTTCATATGCAAAACCAAAAATTGCGTAGCGAATACGATAAAAATCTTAGGATGTTATCACTTAGATCGTGGTATATCATATATAAAGAGAAATATATCTTCATGCTTCTTTCATGGGTAGAAGTAAAAATCAAGCACTGTCTTTTGTTGTGTGGTATATTATATAAAAAGAGAAGACTTCCAATGACCCAAATGAGTGAGGATTGGGTTTATAGGATTGCCACAGCAAATACGGAGTTGAAGAAAAGCAGCCCAATTAAACTGAAAGAAAAACAACAGAAATGAACCACAAATAAAAGACAGAAATATTGTCGAGCATAACACCCACCACAAAATCCATCACAGGATATAAACCAGAAAGCGGTTAACGTCTCTAGCATGAAACTCTGGAAGGGCAATGGAGGAAGAATTTTTAAGTTGAATATGTTGCAAAAATTCTCAGTAGGCAAATCTTATGAATGAAGATCTCCATCTGGAAACAGATAATTCTACTCAAACATGTCACCCGGTTGCCATGGCAATGTGACAAAGAAAAACAGCACTCATTAATAACGATTTCAGTGATAAATGAGCATATCAACTTATAATATCGAAACAATTGTGTGGGGGGGGAACAACTGTGGTTGTCCCTATGAGGAAAATTTCTTCAGCACTTCCAGACATCGCTGTAAGTGCCATTACCACAGCAACGTCAGTAATGATGCTATTTCTCCCTCGGTTAAAAAGGAACAAACAAACGCCACAAAAAAGCATAACTCCTTCAAATATATCTGGACTCAGTGTGATTTTTGGAGAAATCTTTTGCTAAATATTAAGTACTAAAAAAAAAAAATAATAAAAAAGCTAATTTACATTGCATTCCCATTCCAGACACCTAAGGACAAACAGATTTGGCTCTGCTGTCGCCAGGGACAATGAGTGAGCCTCTCTTTTCTATTTTTAGTGATGTATCAAGTATCAAACAGGAGGTAAGTAGTATTTCGCTCACACCACTGAGAAGAAAAGTTTCTAACCACACCTTCATTTTCCTGTGCTTCAAATTTGTTCTTCAGTATCTCTTGCCTTTGTATTGAAGGACATGCCAAGATTTATCCTTCATCCGTAATAAAACACGCGTCTATTCTGTAAAATGGAAGCTTTGTGTCTAACAGATTTCTTGGTACCATACTTTTTTCTGCCAGGTGCAGAAACTACTCCTAGTGCTGTGATCATGAGAAATGCCAAGGATCAAAGATTCACGCACTCTCCCCTCTCAAAGACTTGAAAGCTAAAAGCTATATTTAGATAAAGGACTGAATTGCTCTTTCTAAAAATATTTGTTAAAAATCATAAGAGATTTTGATGCTACTTAACTGAACCATATAACAGCAGGCAAGCTACTTAGACGCTAAACACAAAACATCATCTACAGTACACTGAGCTCCACATCTACACTGGTAGGACATGAGCAGCGGTGGGCTTAACTCTAGAAACAGCCAGGCTAGACATCAGAAAAAAAAAAAAAAAAAATCATTAACTGCAAGGACAGTCAAGGAATAGAATTAGATTGCTTGGGTGGTTGTAGTTTCCATCATCAGAAGTCTTTAAAAAGTCGTCAGTCTTGAGTGCTGCAGGTTGAAGTCCATCCTGTTCTGGAGCCAAGAAGGATGAGATGAGCTCTTTAGACTATTCCATCTGTGTTACTATATGTGGGTATCAATTGCCTGGATACCAGCAGAAGCAATGACAAATATCCAAAAAAACGTCCACAGTTAGAGAAAGAAGTTGCAAAAATCCCATACATCAATGTTTCTCGAAATAACTACAGGTAATGGAGGGTATCTAAGTTATCTTCTTAGCTCCAGCTTCAAGCACTCTAAGAAAGCAGCATCTACATGGTTGTTTTCATTCAACAAGGTTATTTTGATTCTGACTTAATTGTTGAGATTCACAGCTGCGGGGGTGGATTTCTGATCCATGTGGATGTGGGCTGAGAGTGAAATTTCATTGGAGATCAACCAGCACTAGGTGAGGAGCCTGTCGTCTTCCTCTGTCGTCAACTCTCAGAGTTACCAGCTCCCAGGCAATTCTCGATCTTAGTGATCACATTGTTTTTACTAATATGAACTAAATAGAAAAAATATCTTAGGAAATAAGCCAACCTATTTTTCTCAAAGGACTATCTGAAAACATTCATTCAGACTTGACAAATGAAGTTGCCTCTACCTTAACCCGATGTAAAATACAGCCCCTGCTGGAAGCTGAGGCAGTGGACACCACCAGATATTAAGCCAAGTGTAGGTGCACAAACAACACAGCAATTCTGCTAGCAAAATAGAAATCATCCGACAGAAAAACTGTTTAAAAATCTGAATGTACTACACAGATTGCTGTGCATCTGTAAAGATCACCCTCAAGTATTTTTTATTGTTCCGACACAAGCCTAGCACATGTTAACTAGGAATGCTAACTACTGCTTCTGCACAAGGCAGATGTGACTGTTAGGGTTGGGGTTTCAGGGGAAAAAGGGAGACCGAGACATTCAATATAACAAACCCCAGACTCTACATGGAGGACTTCTGCAGTGTTGGAAGGGCATTTGCCCTAAAGCTAGGCAAGATAAGGGTAGCTCTTTTCTAAGCGGTTGAGCGGTTCCTACTACAGCCCCAGGTCACACCCAGTGCTTTACGAAAGCATTAACTCCCTCCAAGGGCGATACCTACTTGAAACTAAACTGGAAAAATTTAGCAAATTCCCTTCTGCAATACCAGGCTACCCCTTTCCAGGCCCAAATCATGGCAGCTTTCAACAGCACTCCTCAGAGACCGACAGATTTGACAGGAGCACAGCTCTACTAACTTTAATAGATGTCATCTTGATCTTTGTTGCTGCAGAAGCACATTTCATAAAGTTTCATATTGCCGTATTAACCCATCCTTCATAAATGCTGTCAGGCATTTCCAGTGCTGCAAACGGCTTGCAGCTCTTGATCCTTTGGGTATCTCTGTCCTCTCACACAAAAGGTCCAGCCTGACTTCTGCCTGAGGGACAAGGCACCGTTCCAATGCCTGCGATGACTGCTCATCACATGCCTTAGCTTATGTGTCTTGGATTTTCTGATTTTTTCCCCTGATCTAATGTAGTGGCAGATGATGGTGAAGCAGTGATTTAGCTCCCTTGTTTCTATAGGTTTAATTTTTGAATTTGGTACACAACTCGCAGGACACGAGTAGCTGAATCAAGGAAGTCATTACTTGGTTTCTTCTACCGCTTGGTGTCTTCTTGGCCAAAAAGTTCCTAAGGCTACTCTACATTTGGACTATCATACAGTCTAAGTACTGTGAAAACTATGGTTGTATGTATAATTTTCTGTAACATTATGTATAAAGGATCATGTTAACTAACCTTGCACCAGGGGCAGAGGCCCACTGCAGTGTACCTGCTAGGTCTACCTTTGTGGTAGGTAGGTCAGAGGAGTACTTTGGCAGGGGGAAAGAATACATACATATTGGTGTGCAACCAATAGAGTTGTTTTGTGGGAAGTGACATTTCCGTGAAGATTTCTGCTTCGTATGCAATCTTGTTATTAACATCATGGGGGGGGGGGGGGGGGGGGGCGGGGGAAGACAACTCACCACAGTTTGCACAAGTGGCTTCCTTGCATGCAGGTCTTCCACCCCCAGGTCTACAGACTAAGGGGAGAGGACAGTTCACCGGCCATGGTGTGACCTAAAGCTTTTCCTGCTCTAGCTCAGACTTCCTCCGTGCTCCTCGGGGTTAATTCTCTTTACAGGAAGAGAAGTATGGGAAAATGCATGAACAAGCAGAAGACAGCGAGTACTCAAAATGACCTGAAAAACAATCCTTAGAATCCTTAGGGAGAAGGGGCTCGGGCATGTGCATGCAGTGGCAGAGGGAGGATCAGAAATGCGAAGCCTCCCTGGAACCCGTGAAGGAAGACAATGCTCTGCTGCTGCTCTGCTCCATCATGGCTCCCTGACAAGAAGGTCAGGGACCCTCTGGCCAACTCCACCAACAAATCCCTCTGGTCAGATACCTGCTGCTAGCAGCTGGCTCAAGCATGGGTAAATGTACCACAACCTCATTGCATTACCTCAGAAAGCTTCTTAAAAATACCTCAATATCCCAAAATCCAGTTATTGCTAAAGACACAATTTCCACCTGGTACTGTCTTCAATTACACAATCTCCAGATATTTTAAACTCCTATTTGTATTTAAGATCTGAGGAAACTCCATATATAAGATGGCATTCAAAAAACTGCCACATGATCATAAAATAAAAAAGACTTTTCTGCACTCGTCTGTAATTAAGAAGCCAAAAAGGAGTGCTGGTGGTGTGCACTCAGATAACTGTCTTGCACCTACCCATATTTTTGCTTCCAAAACTATATAACTCATATATGTGTGTATATATACATATACACACACTCTTACTTTTTTCTTTTTCCCTTTTTTTTTTTCCCATTTAATTAACAAGTAACTTTGAGCCAGACACCAGGTTGTTCAAAGGAAACCATTTCTCAGGTGGAGGAGATTACAGCCATGGTGCTCGGCAGGAAGGATACTCAGTAAACACAATTATCTAGCCCACTAAAGAGATCAAATTGAGAAATGAAAGCAGGAGAGGAAACAAGCAGCAGAGAGATTAATTAAAGCAACAGACAGGAGGAAAACAAAGGGTCTGTGCCTTGAAAATACTGCTGTTCATATGAAACCACCAGGTAGGTTTTGGGATGGAAGTAGCCCCATCCTGCCCCAGCATCCCCACACCAGGGGAGCAGCTCAGGATCGACCCTGCAACAACCTTGCAGCAGCTCCAAGGAGTTGGAAGTTCAGCATTTCCAATTACTTGCTAAATTTAAACACCACAAATTTATTTTTAAACAAAATTGTGCGAGACTGCCCTGAAGAAAACACTCTGTGCTGCTCAGGAACTGCAAAACCCAAGCTTTAAAAATTGGCTTCATGGCATAGACCTTTTTGTTGTGGGAGAGAGAGACAAAAGAGAAGAGGAATGGCTGGGGAGCAAACCTGCAAATGTAACTGACTGCAACACAAGAAGGGCTAAAACTTCTCCTACAATCCAACAAAGTGGCAAAAACCTAGCAAGCTTGCAGGCAGTGGTGGTAGGACCTCCTCAGCTGTGGAGGAGAGGCGGGTGGCATCCTCTCGCCTCTCCATGCCGCACCCTGGAAGCTACCATGATACCAACCCAAAAATTGCTCCTTGAGCCACTCTAGATAGCACACTACAGCCAGGTCGGAAAGGCTACTTCAACTTCTTTTTACTGCTCCTTTTTTAAAATTCTCCCTTAGAAAGAAAAAAAAAAAAACAAAACCCACCACTAAGCACTAAATATTTAATTCTTTTCAGATTTTTCAACATCATTAACAAAACTCCCAGTATCTGCTGACTCTCCCCCAGCTTGCACCTGTTTACGTACTCCATTGCAAAAGATCCATCATTTTAGCACAGAACCTGTCAGGGACTATTCAGATTCCAGAAAAAAAAATAAATGGACCAAAAAGAAAAAAAATAAGAGAATTTGACCATTATTGTGAGCATCCCTTGAATAACAATGGAGGTGCTGCTCCTTACAGCCCCACTAACGTATTGACCAATTGCTCTAGTGTTCCCTGGAAAAACGAGTCATTACCACTCCACACCCCCAAAATTACACATTTCCTATTATTGCAAATACACGACGAGGTGTCTTCAGTATCCTTGTCAACAAAAAAGCCGACTCCTCTTTACTTAACAAGTAATGCCATTCTCAGTCAGTCAACTATTAAATGAGATTGTTGCCCCGCAACGTATGACTTGAAATGGATTTTCACATCCTTTCTGGCATAGTAGCTTTCTTCTGTTAGTATTAGTCTATCAAATTTTCACTGCCCATACACCTCAAAGAATATTTGTACATCAACAGCTATTTCATTTTTATTAATTGCATTATGAAAGGGACAGAACAATTATTCAGGAACAGTAACCTACTGGAGATTCATGGCCAGCACAAATGTCTCTTCATTGCTAGTATTTCCATAAATCAAGAGAGGAGGGGCGACTAATGAAAACTTAATTTATAAAATACAGCACACGTTTCCAGATGCAAAAGATACAAAAGTTAATTACATTACTTTATTTGCAGGCCAACCAAAGAGCTATAATATTAACCTATCGGAAAGATTACCATTTTACTCTGGTTACCATGTTCAGAGTTAATTTGTTCCCCCAGCAGCATCCATGTTGCAAAAGCTTTATCTAAAGCCCCGAAAGCAAACACCTACCACCCACATGGCTCCTACAGAGGTATATAGTTCAAGCCATCAACGGTAACGATGGGAACACCCTATGAAATTCCTGGAATCAGTGTGACACCCGGCAGCGAGGGGCTGCCTGGTCCTAAACCCCATCCAGACACAGGAGATGTCTGGTTTGACATCGCCATCTCACCAAGCCATTTGGCATTTGTATGCCAAGCCACAAATTAACTCCCAATCCTCTGCAGCATGTAGTCAGTGCTCTTCCATGCCGTCTCGTACCATTGACGATCTCCTCCCTTGTTCCTACTGTCATCCCGAACATAACCTCTCCATGTGACTAGAAGTACTCGTCCCCATTCTGTCCCTGCTGCCTTACAACCGCATGGAAGCCACTTTGTGCAAATAATACATGAACACGAATATTTAGGATCCGCTGGAAGTGTAAAGATGACTAGGTGGAAAAGAAAATAAAATTAAAAAAAACCTAGTGGTTTTCCACGTCTCCTCCCTTTTGGGCAACACTTCTTCAAAGAAAGCAAAATACCTATAGGTAAGAAAAGGCAGTTTTTAACAATAGCTTAAAGAAAAAAATCAAAATAAGAAATTTGTGCTTAGAGCACTTACATGAGATGCACACTTTCAGCCCACAAAGATCTTAAGATGCACCCAGTTCCTACAGTTAGAAATTTAATATATACTTGATGACAAAATACAGGAGGTAAAACGTATGTAATTTTAATACATATAATCATTAATACTATTTAGGAGACTTCCATGAAGTACACCTATGCCCCCTTCTTCCCCTTTGAATAGACCGAGACCATTCCTGAAAGCCTAAATCCTGAAACAAAGGTGACTTCATGCTGTTTCCCAGTGTTGCAGAACATGAAGTGCTTTGCACCTCTGTCGCCTGAACAGCCCCTTGCAGCACTCCCGCTACAAGAGCGGAAAGAAAATATATAATTTAAGAGCACCCTAAACGTGATGCTTTTTGCTAGAGCACACCCTCATACAGATAAGAAGAAAAGGCATGTGGCAGGGCACAATTACACCCACACAGCAGAACCCAGGCTTTGTTTTTTATAAGCCCATGAAGCAGCAATCTTAACTTTTCCAAATTTTCCGTTTTTTTTCCTTTTTTTTTTTTGGTGCAAGCTGAAGACAGAACACTGTAACTCTTTGGCCTTGGACCAAGACAACATGTGACCACTGAGTGATAGGATTTATTTAAAATACTCACAATGTCTGAGTATTTTTGAGAAGTACCTAAAGGAAAAATGCCTTCTATGTTAGCAAACAGATGTTTCGCTGCAGTCTGAGCACACAGGGCAATGAAGCATTTTGGCAGCTTTTTAGAAACCAAAGTTTCCCAGCAACTAACCTGTAATGGCATTTTTGGCTGTGTATGCAAGGGTACACAAATACTTACTGGGCAGGTATCTTTTCCTTGTCTTTAATAGGCATTTCTACCAGTAGATATTCCTACTACCAAATTACAGCCTTGTGTTGCTGAAATGAATACACACTCTTGCAGCTTCACAAGGCTTACCTGGGGAATTATCCCTCAGATGGAGGTTTTCCTGGACAAATTTCAGTCTTTGGGTTTTTTGTTGGGTTTGGCTTTGGTTTTTTTTTTGGTTGGTTGGGGTTTTTTTGTTTGTTTTTTTTTAAACTTTGTGGCCAAGTAATATAACACTTGGAAGATGACAAAAGGAACATTGCAGTAATTGAAAGTACATGGCATTTTTACCATTATTTTCCTTTGTTTGCACCTACAGGTGGGCAATGAATGCCAAGGATTCTGTCTTTAAAAGATCAAGTGAAAAAATAAGCTTGTCTGTACCATAAAATAAATGGATTTCTTCCAGCACCAAGGCTGCCAGAAAACACATCCTGGCTTCTTTCTAGCAAATACCCAAGGTGGATGGATGCCCCTATTTATAGTACACTAATGCAATTTTGAAATGCATACCCAGTGCACTTCAGTTGTATTCAACTTTGACTATACTCTTCACGGAGCTAAACAGCTTGTGGAAAGGGTCATTCCCAAGAATAAAACTACATTAACTCTCTCCGCTTATCACCTGCTTGCAGAGACTCGGAGGTGCCCTCAGAGCCCCCCATGCTCTGGTACCTCTCCTTTGTGTGCTGCAACACCCACAGGCAGATTGCGAAAGGCAAAAGCTTACAGTAAACTCAGAAGCTACAACCCGATTAATTTCTCCCTCCAAAATGGGGATAACAACAGTTTCTCCACCTTGGTTCACCTTCTCTCTTTATACTCGAAATCCCCACTAACGGTGCTGAGCCTGCTGGTGTGCGTATTGCGCCAAACCCAGGAGACACCAGAAACTGCAGACTGAAACCCAGACTGCACCAGTGGCTGTACCAGAGAAGGTGCATTTACACTAAGTAGAATGACATGGCAGAATAATTCCCTCATCAAACACCACAACAAGGGGTTGTAAACATTGCAAGACAATTAACTGCCAGAAGAAGGTAACTATAGACTCTGAAGGCTATCTAGTTAATTTATGGACACGCTGCTTTAAGTCCAACTCTTATTAAGGTGTCAAGCAATTTCAAAGTCACTCCTGTGCAAGAGAAAAATTTAGAAAATTATGTTTTCACAAAAAATAAAGTAGGAGTCACCCCCTCTTTTTTCAGTTTTCCTATTGCAAAATTATCCACACACATTTTCAACCATTCCAAAGCTAAGTTAAATGCTTAAGTTAAATGTTTGATGTCAAACCATATACTAAGCTTAAAGGGCTGCAAAGAGGAAGGATACTTAGTATCTTCTGGCTAGATAGCAAACATGGTCTATACTGCAGGGATTATTTTTTTAAACTAAGGGCCATACACTACTACATCAACTCAGTCATCTGATACAATAATCTCAAAAATCAGCAACAAAAATAAGAACTTGTTTTGTTAAATTTAGTCAATTGTTCTCTGCTTACAGGTAGGAAAAAATCAACATTTATATGGCAGAGATCTGCTATCCATTTGTGAAAGCAATCTCATTTAGGGTCTTTCTGATTTTTTTTCCGAAGGAAAGAACTGAAATAACAGGAGACAAAACTCCATATAAGCACCATTTTTCTTTATTGCTCGTTTTTTGCCTCCTGCCAGGAGAAGTCATGACTAAGAACAGGAAGGCTTTATCTGGTAAATCAGGCGCTGGGTTGATATAAATGCAGTGCCTCCCCAAAGCAGCGCTGCAACGCGGCTGAGGGCACAGCAATACAAAACCTCACCCTGCCAATGACTAAGAACACTCCTCCAGCACTTAAAAACACGCTATTTGTTTCTGTGCGTCTGCTCAGTCAGTCTGCTCCCTAGCACGGGCTTTCTCACCGGTGGTGGATGGGATCAGCTTCCGAGGGTCAGTGTTTTCTTTTGCTTTCTCTGTACTTTGACTTAAAATGAACAAAAAGCTTCTGTAGCTTTAAGGTCAATGGCGTGAAAGAGGTGGCAACTGCTGCATGAGATATGAAGATAGCAACAGGGAAGTATGACATGTTTTATCCACGTTCAGACAATTGCTAGCTCGGTCATGCCCAGTCCTGATAGAGTCCGAAGTGCTACTAAAACAGAAGTTATTCATCATAATGTATACAGGAGAGATGCTGAGCTGTTAAACCTTCTACAAAAGGCTCTTTTTATATTCTTTATACATCTGTCTATGTATTTACTTGCTGGAGCGGGATGAAGAGCTTGTTTTGGTACTGATCTCTGGGCAAACCCAGAGCCCAGAACAGCTTCTTGCTCATACTGCAAAAGCAGCACCTTCTCCAAGAGAGCTTTAAAGATGAGCCACTTCTGTTCACAAAAGGTGAAAATGCAGAGTTTTAATTCCTGTGGAAAACACTTCCTTTGCACACACTGATCACAAATACATGACTAGACAAAACCTGAGGGTTTGTTTTGGGTTTGTTTTTTTTGTTTGGTTGGGTTTTTTTATTGGTTTTTTTTTTGGTTGTGGTTTTTTTGTTTGTTTGGTTTTGTGTTTTTTTTTTTTTTTTTTTTTAAAAAAACCTGTTGCTCCTTTATGGGAATAAAATGGTAAATTATTGACTTACCAGGGGTGTTTTCAGAGTTACACAAATACATCATAAACCTAGATAACAAATGCAATTTTATTACACTTCCCACATGAACATAACACAAAGTGGTTTTTCGATCTATTCTTTTCTCTTACTTCCTGAAACATGTGTTTAGGACTGACCCATGTTTACTTAGACACGAAGCAGGCTATCACCAAATTGTGTTAGAACAGAGTGCATAAAAACAAAGATGTTGAACCGAAAAAAAATATCATTTCAACTGAATGAAAAAAAAAGTGAGGGAAAACAGAGTCCAGTATAATTCTGGAAGGGGCTCATGCACTGCAGCCCTACCTTGCAATGCACTCACCTGCTTTTCTTTAGCTTTCAAGCCCTGAAGCAAGATCTACTTTATAGCACGAGCTGCTGAAATCACAAAGAACGTGAAAGCTACCCTGTCAGGATCTCAGCTGGAATGTGAATTTAAGCAAAGAAAAAAATCCTTCTTCGAAACTCACTGTGATATTTAAAATTTTGCAGCCCTGAGACCAGGTTTTCAGAGAGTGGGTGCCTATGTGTCACTCACTTCCATGGAGTTCAGATTAAGCACTGCATGGAACGAGTGCCTGCGGTCGTACCAGAGCTGTTTGTTCATGTTTGAAAATGTCTTTAAAAAAGGCTGTTGTCTCAAAATATCCAGTATGGTACTAGGACACTGCATGGTGCTGCTCCCCTTATGCATAATCACTGCTGTCCCTAAAATGAGTAAGATCTGACATTGCAGAAGCATGTCAGGACAGTCAAATGAGCTGGAGCAATTACTGTTTGAGCGCTAACCAGCTGACCGACAGAATCAATAAAATAAACGCTGTCAGGCAAAGTGAGCTGTGTGTCTGTGGGAAGCCTAGTGCAGCAAGGCCTTCTGATCATGGCACGTGTTCATCGTCAACATGACAGAAGTTCTATTCCTTATGCTACAGGTTTCCAGAGAGTTTCCGTTCAGTGAGGGTGACCATGCTGTCTTTCAGAAGAATTTCTTGTTCTAAGTTTTAATGTTTTTTTTCTGACAGTTGAGGGAAAAGTAGAGGTAACAGGAAGGTGTTATTCACTGAAAAGGCTTCTAATATATTTTTCCCACTTTGAATTTTACCTGAGAACTTCCCAATTTCAGAACTTCAAATGGCCAGAAGATGATCTGCACGTTTTTGTGCATGGGAACAATGCAGGTTTAGGAAGTTATTTCATATTAATTAAGGACATCTGAACAGTCCTGCCAGGCCCATAAGTATTTTGAAGTGTCCTGAGCAACAACCCAAGACCAAAGTTTTAAATAAGATGATAGTTCTAGGCCTGCCTATTAAGGCAAGAGCCTTCAAAACAAACTAATCTCTACAAAGCTTTGGGCACAGTATTTTTGGAGATGACGATGCATATTTAGGAAAGGTAAGTCACAGCCACAAATTCCCCTGCTGTTCTCTTCCTCTATAGATTGGGCATGTTTTAAAAGTTTCAATTATTTTAGCATCTTTTGGCACTTACTTCAAATGCACACGGCATAGATCAAAATAAGTCAGCACTCTGCTGTCTTGGGCAACGGACTGAGATACCCACATGGATGAGACACAGCAGACACAAGGAAGGAGATAGTTGACTGTCAGAAGGCAGGGATTACCAGAAGTGAGACAAACCCATAAAATGCATACGAAGAAAGAAAACACCAACATGAGAAAACACATGACAAGTTGCTAAAGATTTTGTGTTTCAAATGGCAGTATTGGTGGACAAGAAGCCAAGTAAAGCTACCTTCCTTCCAGTTCAGCTACAGACACTACAGAGTGGTGTATTTGTTTTGGGTGCCTGAGCTGAACTCTTCGATTTGGTGAGAAAAAGGAGTCCTCCCTGTGAGACTGGTTGTTGCTTTCCCGACACCGCAGATTGACTGCCACCATGCAGGACAGGTCAATACTCGCCATAATTAAATACTCTAACTTTCCTGCTTGCATTTTGAACTATGGTAACTTCAAAAGATTTGCGGAAAAGTATGAACACAGGAGAAAATTGTTGAAAAAAAAAAAAAACAAGTGAGGAAGAGCAGAGCAGAGATAAGGGCAGGCACGTCTGCAAGTGATGTGATATCAGGTCCTCACATATCCGCTCCATGCTGTCCATCTCTAAAACAAAGGTGGGTCTTTGTGAAGTGGTGAAGATGAATATGCTACAGCTTGTGGAGCAATCAGATACTATGTGCATCAGTCAGGTTTCCAATCTCATTACAATACCTCGATGCTAAAGATTTCCTTTTCTAGCATTCTTCCAGCTGCTCTGAGACAAATTGGTTTACAAACTATTGTGCTCTGCACTCAGCTTTATTTAGACTGGTTTAGCAATTGGAGCTGCAGTGAATAACAAAAATCCCATCCGGCAATTGCAGCATGGATATACCCAATTTGCCAGAAGATTCTTACCTGCCATGTTTACTCTCACTTTCGCAAAGCACTCAAGAGCTCCATATAAACATCTGGATTAGCCTCTCAGATTAATAAACAGATTTTAAAAGTGGGTTTTTTTCCCCCACAACAAATCACATTACCAGTTATTTTCTTACACAAAAAATTACGTCAATAACCTCGTCCCCAAATGAACATGCCATGATTTTTTAAGAAGGCACAAGTAAAATCAGCATACAAGAGATGCTGCGTTATTAAAACATACACTGAAATCAACAACCCTCAAGGCTCTATCATGGCATTTTGTTCTTCATTGGTATTTACGTTATTATAGTTCTTATGTATTGCCCTGGAAATCAGCTTTGAAGTGGAATGATGAATAAATGAAGATTTATTATTACTATCCTTATTAGAGGGATTTTAAAGTCATTAGAGACCAACAAGACATAATAATCGTATTATATTCAATCTTCTCTAGAACATCTCCTTTGATAGGCCTACTAACTCAATTATTTAAATATATATTACAGCAAAAGGCAGCATGCCTTCTACAGTTTGGGATAAGATGGAAATTTTTATGTTTTGTTTTTAGTTAACCAGAATTTGTTCTTACAGAATTCATGGGCTTTTATGGTGGGTTTTTCAGTCTTAAACACTGGAGTTTCAAATTTACGGTGAATACCTGGCTCAATGTGTCTGTTCAATTGAAGAAAAGGTTAAAAGCTGGGGAGGAAATAAGGCACTGGAGTACAATCTTAACCTGCAGTGACTTTTAAAAGTAAAAAAAAAAAAAAAAAAAAAAAGAGCGATGATCTCTCAAATAGTCAATGGGCTTGGCTTCAACCAACCCCACCAAGGAAAGTAGTACTTCTCTTATAGACTGCCTTGTAGGGCCCTTTCCATTACGTTCTTGGTCCTCATGAACCATCCGATTTCCCTGCCACTCACCTTGATCTTGCTCTGCCTAGTCATTCTGCAGTTCATTTTCAGTCCCTGCAGGCTGCAGAGATACTCTGGCCACTGGCTGCATGAGACATTTCTGTCCCTTCCCAGAAATAAGGAAGGAAACAGTCAGCAGCTCTTGGCACCTGGAACTGGACAGGCAAACGCATGATGGAATTCCTGCAGTGCTCTTTAACCTGTGTTGACTCTGTGGATCCTCCTCTGTCTCTGGGAACTTATTCGGCTAAGATTTATCATCTTAGCTGATATCCTCTGTTCAAACCTAGCGTGACTACACCCTCTCCTTGCAGGGAGCTGATAATGACACCCTCTGATACAGCACTGACTTCCTCCTTCATGACTTAAGGAATAACTCTGCAGAATGTGTTACACAGAATTAATTTGGGACTAACGACATGAAAGTTTAATAGAAAATGGAAGTGGGCAGAATACTCTGAGCTTTCAGACCTAACTCTTAACAAACAATGCAATTGCCACTACAATTTCCAATATGGAAGGACGAGGAGCAGGAATAGTATTCAGGCGCCTATGAAAGAGCTCTAGACATTAGCAAGTCCAGGAGATTATTAAAGACAATAAATATGATGCTAAGGTGTAATTTTTTTTGCCTCTCTTTTTTATATTAAAAAATTGTGTTCAGGAACTATGCAAGGCACTAAGCACGTGGCTTCCTGCTTCTAGGCATCTAAGCATCCTGTTGATCATTTATGGGTCCCAAAAGGACAGCAGTAAAGCCAGATACACTCCAGCTCATCCTTTTCATACACCCAGTTCCTGATCTAGAGACTGTCCCTCAGCAGCAAGGGAAAAATGTGTCTTCTGTGCTCATTTTGGCTACCATTCAACAAGTCACAGACTCCAACTCTTTGGTAAAAAAGGATCAGTCGTGGAACTGGATCTTTAGCAAGAACAAACTGTGTACCTAAACTAAAGTATGTGCCAGAAAATGAGTAACAACAGGTAGTATTTCTGACATCGATAGGATTAACAGCCCCCAAATGGATCCTATAATAGCTAAATGATACCGTTGACAACAGTCCAGCTCTATAAAGTGGAAGCCCTTTAAAGTACCTTTGGTCGTCTTGATCCTCTGCCTGCCGAAGTTACTTTAGGCTTCTTGTCATTAAAGTTATAATCTTTGGCCCACAGCACGCAGTTAAAAAAAAAAGAAAAAAGAAAAAAACCACAAACAACAAAATGCTGAGGCACACATATTGCCAAAATTGCGCCCTCACTAAATACCAGCTAAAATATAAACTCAAATTCCTTTGAGAAACTAATAGAGCTTTTTGTTCATGAAAGCACTTAAAGCCTGTTTTAAGTAGACTGAACTCACAATTCCAAACCCAGCATCTCTCGGGTTAGGGAAGGAACACACACAGGAAAACCACCCCTCATCTACTCCTGAAGTCTGCTGAACAACTACTTTCTCTTCAGATTTCGCCTCTAGGTATTCTAACTTTGGGATCCACTGTGAAAGTAAGCCAGTCCTCAGCAAGGCAGAAAAAGGGAAATATCATTTTGAAGTAAAGGGAGATACTTTTTCTGCTAGATGTGTCACCCCCACTACTACACAAACAACTGCTACGAAAACCACCAGAGAAGAGAAATTTGGCATACTCGGTAGCAGTGCACCTATTTTAAGAATAACAGTACCAAGTTAGCCAAGTTATACTTCACAGCTGACTTAACTTTCAGATAGATATCTAAGCAGATCCAGAAATTTCATTTCTGAACTGTCTTCCAGATATTTCCTAACATTTTAAAAACTGAATTATGATTTAGATCATTATCTAAAAAACACTTAGCATATACTAACAGAGTAGGGGGTGGGGGGGACGGGAACGACATAATCATGAAGCTGACTATGAATTCTATCTCACCTCACCTTTCCTGACGCACACGTGTGTCTGTCAAGATCTGGATCATAGGCCAGTCTTCCCATACAGTGAAGCAGAATTTCTCCTCCCACATTCAGAGCTTCCCAGTACCACTGAATCCCTCACAAGTTATTTCTAGTTTCATTGTACCTTCAAACCATGATTGCTATAGGATTTCAGAACTAATGTTTTACAGGACAACAGTATTGAGGAATTATTTTTCTTACTAAATAGATTTTGAGGAAATGAGTCCATTATTTTGGTACCTAGTGACAAATATGTAACAGAGACACGCATATAAATATGAGGGGGTTGTGTAACTCGTTGATTTTGAACTATTCGAGGATGCACGGAGTTAAAAGACAATGCAGTACTTAGAATGTTAATTTTCCACTAAGGTAATGCACTCTGACCTCTGTTTCAGCTGTTATGGTACTGTTCTTTGGAGGGGCCAACTGCACTATCATCATGACTTATTTTAACATGCATTTTCCTTTTATTTTGTGAAAGGTTAAGGCTTCCAAACGTACTTTCCATGATGTTGGAGAAAGATGAAATCCTGTAACACTTACCACCAAACACATCTCCGTTCTGATAGTTTTTCCCCTTCTGAGTTTCCTCTTCGTTTTGAACAGTAGAAACATGCTTGGCGGAGGCACAGCCCATAGCTTCATTCAGACAGCTCCAGCTGGACCGAACCACAGATCATGTCTAGAGACGCACGCTCATTGTTTGAAAAATAATCCACCTTCCCTCCTGGCTGTCAAGACGCTTTCACCTAAAGATGGCAAAAGAGAGAGAAAAATATTGACAAAAGGTAACCTCTAAATTTAGAGCTTCAAGAAGATAAATAATAGGGTTTGTGAAGAGAAGTACAAGAGCACAGGCTGTCTCCATCACCTTAGCCTGTTAAAACCATATTCAATAAACATCTGATATAGGTAGATCATGATACAGGTAGACCAATCCTGCCCTGGGACAGGAACTCAAAGTCTCCTCCAGCCCTATTCTTAAATCCGTGGCTTGAAGAAAGCAACACTCACACAGATATGTTTCCCACCCACCCAACTGTTCCCACAGAACACAGGGGTTTTTTGGAAAGAAGATAAGAATCCAGCAGTATCTACTTCTCCTGTTCCTTTCTCCAATCTACCCATCAAGTCAGACTTCTTACAAAGCGTTTTAGTCATTAAGAGCTGCTAATTGCAACTGTTCAGACAAAATACGCCCCGTAATCAATTAAAGATCTTATGTTAATAGATGTGAAAGCTGATATCCAGCTGTATTATATTTTTTTCTACGTGATCATTACTCTACTGGATCCATAAAACCGCCACTGCTCAAAAAGGCAACTATCCCCATTTTAAGATGGAATAACACTCCCTGAACAATTCAGATGTCACATAAAACAAAAGGGGGAAGAAAAAGCTAATTTGTAGCTACAATATTTTATATTTTTAAAAAAACAGTTAAAACCACGAACTGTTTAATGACCACATCGTTCCACACTCAAACAAAACCAACTTCAAAGTTGGATGAGATGACCTGGCTTGCCTTTCCACCAGCCAAACCTTTGGGAAGTAGAGAAAGACCTAGAGGAAAATGAGAACCACCCCTTTTTGCTGAGTTGTTTAGTTCAGCTGTAGCAGAAGACCATACGCACAATTTCTTAACTCATTACTTCTGCGTATTTACTTAAAAGGATGTGGCTCATCTTACTCCATGCTGACTACAAGAACTTTATCTGTAACAGTAGATGGGCGCGCTTACCTAGGATATAGCAGCATTCATCCCATCAGAAATGTATAACCCCAAAGAAAGTCTTTGGGGTTTTATTTCCCTGTGTGCTCAGGACGAACAGCATGCCTGCCCCTGCCCAGGCAGCACTGTGACGCATCAGGACACCATTATGTGGCTCTGCAGCTGCCCTCGGAGGGATTTCCCTGCTCATCCCCAAAGTCACAGAAACGAGGATGCGGCCAGCCGGGCCAAGAGTGTTTCTACTTCTGGCAATGCAGCCACAGGTCCCCTGACAGGCAGCTTTTACCATGCAAGGGGAAGGACTCTGGATGCAACACCACCTCTCACATCTACTCACAGACCAACTTCCACCTTCCATCTTGCTCTGCACAGAGAAATGCTCTTCTCCACTAAATGAGCACATTCTGCTCAAAGCATACAACGTATATATGCTCAATGCCTGTTCTAAGCAGCCAACCCTCTCTCTCACACCTGTACGCACATTTTTCTTTATATTCAGTATATTCCCAACATAATTTCTCCTTTTTTCCTTCCTCCTGTATACACACACTTGAGCATAAATTTCAAATCACCCCATCCTTCTCTTCTTCCTTAGCCACAGCCAGCTACCCATCCGAAAATGCAGGAATTGAAACCAGGCATTCACACTGTTAGTGGCAGGGAGCGAGAAGATCCCCCTTGAAATATTTTTTTAACCCTATGTGGTTACATAAATTCATTTGCTTTTTTTAAGAAAACCTAGGTTTTGTAGCAAAAGTCAGTATTAAGCGAGGGAAGCTTTCTGCGTCCTCAAGCAATCATCAAGGCTATTCTTCAAACCGTTTCAATCCGTCTGCTTGTCAGATGTATAAACAAAGCTATAGCCCTGCTGAGAAACAAATCGCTCTCCAGATTCCTCCGTGCACATCCAAGCAGTCAGTGTCCAAAGCAGGCCATCCTAATTACACTGCCACGCACCGTAAATACCCATACACTCATTTTTTGTAAACTATATTAGTTGTTCTTAAGTTTTCACAATGCAGTGAAGGTCAAAGCTGACAATTCATCTTCATGTGAGTCCAAAGAGCGTGACATCTGGCACTTGGGTAACAGGTCTTCATCTCACTGTTGGGGTGGGAAATGAGGACCCATAAGGATTTCAAGCACCTGGTAGGCTGTGCTTGCTCAGGAGGTAGGCCAAGACACACAGAGGTGTGGGAGATCGAGGAGAAACAGCAGCTCCCCTTTCCAGTCTGCTAACTGGACTGGAAATTAAATGTGGACTAATTTTCTTAAAGGATGCAAACTTCCTTTAATACAATAGCTTTTAATAGACCAGCTTAAACAAACGAAGGAGTAAAAATGATCAAGATTTTCACCACAGAGTCCCTGTTTCAGATTTCAGATAAAAGCAGGAGCCCGGAGGTAAGTAGAGTCTGAAAACAGTAACTTTGATTTCTGATTTAAAATATAACTAGTTCTGTTATGCCAGGGAAAAGGATGTGGCCAGCTGTAGGGCACAGAGCACAGGAGACAGGATGGAAGCCCAGAGAAGAGGAGGAGGTGTGTAGGTAGGACAGCACACAGGCTGCACGCACACTGCAAACCCAGCATCTCTGTCACAGAACAGCCAAACTGCACTCACAGAAACACCTGGCAAATGAATTATGCCTTTGCCATATTCAACTATTTTTCCTCTTTCTTTTTCTGTCTCTCAGCAGGGACCATTTACAAAAGGGAAACAGATGCTTAGCGATAAAAAACAAACGTATTTTGTAACGTAGCAGTGGGTTGGGTTTTTGGGAGATGATTTTTTGTGAAGCCTTATACGTAACCAACATGCAGCAAAACAAATCGCAAAATACTTAATTGTAGATTAGCACCCAAGATGGTGATAGCCCTGTCACCCAGGACCAGTGTGCTGCAGAAGCAGTCAGGAGCAACGAGATGCACAACACGAATGCAGAAGGATAAAGCTTTGGGGAAGGAAGGGAAAAAATATCCACAGTCAAATCTCTCCCCACAGTACCTTGTTAGCACACACCAACCTTACTAAAAATATGGTCACGTTCGAAGACACACCGTGATTAAAGGCAACAAATGGGAATACAAGAACTGGAAGTTTTACCTTTTACATTAAAGAACAGTAATCACAGCAGTATCTGAAAAAATCTACACAACTAATACTTGGAATATGGAGGCAATTTCTCCTGGTGCCAATAAATCAGGCTGAGAAAGCTCCTCCAAAATGACCTCCAAGGTTAAGTCCAACACACATTTCCAGGCACATTTCTTGGACTACTGTAAACATAATGCAGTGAGACTGACAACACTGTGACATGGATAACTAACACAACCCAGAATTAGCAGAGAATTAAAAAAAAAAAAACACCATAAAAAACATGAGAGAGAAAAGCAGCATTAATTTTACAAGAGACGAAATCTGAGCTACACGACACTGTGATGCTCTCCAGCCTTACGCTGCCCCCAGCCTCGGGGAATCCTCTCCTGCCTGAGTACCAAAGCCCACAGTGAGGAGGTCTGGGTATCACTGAGAAGCGAGGTGCTGGTCCTCATTCACTGGGATGCCTGCAGAGGGTTTTCAGGATGTGAAACGCAGTACTTCAAATGGCAGCAGAATAAAGCATCCGCTCTGCACTTTTCCACAAATATAATTTTCCCTTTTGTCTTCCTGAGCATTTTGGGGGCATACAGATTTTTAGACGCCAAAGATAAAAAGAATAAGAAAACCTGAAACCATTTGCAGTTCATGTTCACCACCCACCACCATTAATTATCAAGATTTGAGAGGCAATTTACAAGCTCCCATCTGCAAAACGCTAGTGAGAAAAATCTCTCAGGCAGATCAAAAGTGTCTACACCACCCCCAAATTAAAATGCAGCAGGTTTAAGATTAACATCTTATGTGCAGGTCAGGAGAAGAATACAGACACCCTCAGATGCTGTACTTTGTACCCCAAGTTTCTTCTGAGCTAAAAAAAGGGGAGGTCAATTCTTAGAACAGAAGATTGATATTAGAAACCTTAAGCAATTCCTTTTTTTTTTTTTAATTGTTTTGAGGCATGCCTATATTGTGCTTTTTCTTTACCAGCTCTTTCAGCACTTCATTAATCCACTCGTCATCCCCTCACCTCTTATTTCTGATGGTCATGTACAAGGCTGCATCCTTGACAGAACACATTTTGCTTCCACAGCTGAAAACCAAACACTGAATAGGGAACGGAGGATCTCCAGTGTTTTACCACAAATGTATGTTAATTCTTCCACTACCACAGGTGTATTTGTTTTCATCTTTATTGCACTGAGATAACCAATCTTTCATCTTCTTCAACCTGCAGATACATCTAAAAGTTTTCTTCTGTGCTCACCACACACGAAATCAGGTTAAAATCTCACAAATCTCAAGAGATTAAAGCAATGAGCTTTGTGGAACCATGAAAAAACCCTAAACTACAAAGAAAAAATCATTCTGGCTTTACCTATAATACAACCTAGCCCAGGCAGAACCCAAGGATCTACCTTACTGATATTCATTACACTTATTTCCTATAAGAAATAGGCCTGTTTGATTTCCATTTGATTATTTTTTGCCCAAAAGAAGAAAGCAGCAATGTCTTCTGAATTTACCCTCCATGAGGATCACTGGAAGTTGGCACCTGGGAGCCCCCAACTGTGATATCCCTCTTCCTTAGCTACCCTCCTCCACCTCTGCCAGCAAAGATTGCTTTCACAGAATCGCAGAATCACTTAATACCAGGTCAGAAGGGACCTCAAGGATCATCTGGTCCAACCTTTCTTGGCAAAAGCCCAGTCTAGACAAGATGGCCCAGCACTCTGTCCAGCTGAATCTTTGAAGTGTCCAATGTTGGAGAATTCACCACTTCCCTGGGGAGATTATTCCAGTGGCTGATTCTTCCCATTGTGAAAAAATGTCCTCCTGTGTCCCCTGGAGTAACTTGTACCCATTAGTCCTCGTCTTTTCCATGTGACTCCTTGTAAAAAGGGAGTCTCCATCTTCTTCATAGCCACCCATTTAATACTGGCACGTGGTGATAAGGTCTCCCCTGAGCCTTGTTTTCTCAAGTCTGAACAAACCCGATTCTCTCAGCCTTTCCTCACATTGTAGGCTTCCCTGTCCTTGGATCATCTTGGTCCCTTCTCTGGACCCTCTCCAGCCTGTTCACATCTTTTTTTTGTAGAGCGCGATAATGATGGACCTACAATTTCCGGGATCCTCCTTTAAGCCCTTCTTGTAGATGGGGGTGACATTACACTTCTTCCAGTCTTCTGGGACATCCCCTGCTCTTCATGACTTCTCAAAGATTATGGAGATGGCCTTGCAATGGCATCAGCCAGCTCTCTTAACACCCTTGGGTGGATAGCATCAGGACCCATCAATTTGTAGGGCTCAAGCTCCTGTAATAGTTCGCATACCACCAACTCTTCCTTCACTACCAACTACTCCTTCACTTCCATCAAGCTGTTGGGTTTGGTTTTTTGGTTTTGGTTTTTTCAACTGCCAAAAGGCATTTTTGAGCCAAAAAGAGATAACTTTCACCTTTGAGGTGCAACAATGGCCTAAGGGAGGGGAGGGGAAAAAAAGATTTAAAAAAAAAAATATACATATTCTGTATCACATAGGCTTTCCTTCTCCTTCAAATTATTCAAACCAGCATAGCTGGTGAACAGCACAGTTATACTGAAAATTAGCCCACTGACTTGCTAAATGAAAAGGCCAAGACTACAGCAAGCAGGATGGGAATTACAAACACTCTGGAGTAACACCTTGTGGTGGCAGAAGGGGAAAAAGAAAAGTCAAAGTGAGTGGTGATGCTCTGTTCCTTTGAACCCATAGGCAGAACACGCTCCCCTCCGCCTGTTGATAGTAACAGCCATGAAATTAAGCATTTTCTCTCCTTCTATGAATTGTTTGTCTCCGTGATGCAAAATTTCTGTGTTTATTACCACATTTCAGCATGCTATTGGAAACACGCTGTTCCGGCCAGCTGGGTGAATGCAGCAGTAATCTCGGTGAAAGGGAAAAAGAATGAGTGCAGTGCTATAAAATCAATAACGCACAAGGAAACACAGAGAAAGTGCACCACGGTTTTACAGCATTTTACTCAAGCTGACTAAAAATACCTCCGACAAATTAAACTAGTGCAGTTACCCAGTCGGACAGTGGAACTGCCATTTGCATCAGCAGAAAGCATATTTTAAGCACTCACTTTTCGAAGAGCAAACAAGAATACTGCAATTTGACAGCTAAAGAGAGCTGACAGAAAAACCACAGAAGCTCATACACCTAGTTTTTCCCAGCAGGGAGGGCCCGGTTTGAATTAATATACAGTAATTCATATCATCAGGTCATTTGTTCTACTACAGGACAGACTTTGCCCCGCTGAGGCTTATCTTACCTTTTCTGCCAGCAAAATTAGCCTCTTCTTTTCTTTTGTTTGCAAGCTGCATTTCTGCTGATTCAATACATGTTTTTGATGTATTAAAGCAACAAGTGATTTCCAACAGAATAGCTCTCAACAGCAACACGATACTCCTAGGGAGCATTGTGTCCTTACTTGGTCTCAAAAGGAGAAACACCACCAGTGAGTCCCTGGGAAGAGATTTCACACGTCGCACAGTAAAACACAAATGGGGAAGTGAAGGGGAATCGCACTGCAATCTTCCTCTTCATTCGCACAGGGTGAAATTAAAGTAACCCTAGTGTGAAAGGCCCAGCAACCCAGGAGCACGATAGTTCAGTCACAGGACCTAACATTTTCGCTGTTTCGAAAGAAAGTTAACTAAATTCTGTGCTGTGGTGTTTTGGTTTTTTGGGGTTTTTTTTTTTGGGTTTTTTTTTTTTTTTTTTTCCCAAACTTCATCTACTTTAGGGGTAGGGATAGGAAGATTACCACCACCATTACAGAATGCAGTTCTAGCACCCAATTATTTTTTTTTCCCTATTTCTAGGAGAATGAGTAGACAAAACATTGAAAGCAGATGAGATTTTACAAGACTATGGGCTGGCAGTACTATAGGTTGTTTTTTGTCTTGCACACAGAGGAAAAACGCACTAGAGATGGTATATTTCTGGTGAGAAAGCAAAATTTTCATACAACACGTTTCACCTGCACAGCCTCTTTCAAACCAGTACTGGTGCCACGGTGGTACTACTCAACCAGAATATTCAACGAATCAGGACATTTATCCTATGTACTTTCCCATTGCACAAAACCCAATACTTTTCATTAAAAATAATATTACACAATAATAAGCTGAGACCACCTTAAATATTTCCTGCTTCTATATAGGGGGTCGTTATAGCTGTTACAAGGAACAAGGACATTAGAGAATTGCAGTAGAGATTTCCACAACACACACAAAATGTTCGGATGTGTGTTTGCTCTCAAATGCTTTTCAGAGCTGGTGGGTCACTACAGCATCTCAGTTTGTTGCCCAGTACTTCTCTTTTGGGTCACAGTTAGCACTAGATGATTGAAAAGCCAACAGAAACCAGCACAAGGGATCTGATTAACGGCAACAAGACCCTTTCCACTGACTTTAGGCAGCTTGAGGTCACTTCCTAAAACTCAGATTTCATGGAAGAAAGATTGTTTTATGATTTATTTCCAAAGGGATTTGGAAATGTAGTGCTGGCGATCACAGCTGGGCCAGGCACGCTGACGTGATGGGAGATACTATGCAGGACTACAGAAAAGCCAGGTTCAGTTCTCCTTAGTACATGACTTTCCTGTATATCTAAGCATAATCTCCAGCACTTACCGTAATGGGTACGGTGCCCGAGTACCTCTAAAGTATACAGAAAACCAACAATAAGCTCTCCTACTTAATTTTATTTCTGTCTTCATGGTTGAAGAGCAAGATATGGTTTACTGAGCAAGATACAGTAAAAGGCCCTGAGGTACAGGAACAGTGATTTATACAATGTTTTGTACACGTCTAAGTACGGCTCTGAGCATCAACTCCGTTTTGAGAACTCACTTCCCCTTGCTTTGCCTTCCTAAAAATAATTTAAAGATGCAACCATTATACCTAGCTGCCCAACCCCATCATGTAGAATTAGACTAAGATAAAATTACGTAGTAGCTGTAGCTGCGCCATCAACAAAACCTTTTGCTTTGTAGGAAAACCTTGAGAGATAATTACCACACTGTGAAAAAGCAGCTTCATCCTCCTAAATTCCTCCTGCCCTCCTCCCACCAGTGAAGAGGAATGCACCTCCAGATGTAAACATTGACTTTTGCCTAGAGCTGAACTCTTTATGACGGCCCCTCTCCCAAAAAAGCAGCAGCTCAACAAGTCTCTCCTAGGATGTGAAGCACGTACATCTTTATTTCAATAGTAAAAGCATCAAGTATCTAATACCACACATGGGTGGTATTAGATTTGGACTTTTTAGACTCGGAGGTCCAATTTTTATTCTTTGTTCTTCCACACTTTTATTTCCTTCACAAACTACTTCTTAGTCTTTCTCATGTGCCACCATGATGGTGAAAATAATCACACAGAGATGGGTCTGCTAGATGCCTCCAGCTGTGCGAGATGCAACCTCTCTACTCCATGTAGCGATGATTAGCATCTTTCAAAACTTAGTAAGAGCACCTTTTGCATCATCGTATCATCAATCTGGCACAGCTATGGTCCCCAGGAAAGGGACCTGTAGACTCCCTGAGAGCCAGGGTGCACGCAGGAGTCTCTGTCCCAGCTCTTCAGCCCATCCAACCTCGGTGCCATGCACCCCAGGTGATGGTGGCAGTGCAAAGTGATGCTGGAAGAGCAGAGATGAATTCTTCCTCTCCGACACCGGGGTACAGCATCTCCTGTTACAGCAAAACTCCTTTGAGACCTATAACTGAAAGCTCACTGAAAGCATCAGTGGCACACCACCTGGCTCCACTGGGCAGGAGAGAGGAAGAGAAGCATTGCTGACCTACCACCCGCTGCTGCAGTGAGGAGGCAGCAAAACGGCCCCATTGCAGGGAGGATTGGGGCAGGATGTACTGCAACAAGACTGGTCCATACAAGATGAAATGGTGGCACTGAGAGAGATGATTTAGTCTCCTATGACCAAGAACATTTAACCCCCACATGTATTTCCACTGTACCCCATACCTACAAATAACTGGGGCACCTATGGCCAAAACAACCCAAAGCTAAATGAAAATTCCAATCCAACTTGCACAACCCGAAAGTAACCATCTGACCGCCGATGTTTGTTTTGGGTGTCATGGAACATGCAGGGTCTCCTAGACACTGATATTTGGAAATGTCTCAATATGTTACCCAGTCAGCGAGACAAGTGATGCTGGATGGAAGCACTTATTATTGAATACGTGAGGTGCACAGCAACACGCAGGTGGCATGAAGGCCTTCCAAACAAGCTGGGCAAATGTCCATCAGTGCTGGAGCACCCTCTCAAATACATCATCAAACACATCTTGCCATTAATGGAAAATGGCAACTTTGATACTTCTATGCAGTCTTGTTTCAGACAAAGTGAAAAAATAGTTCCTGTGGACGTGTGTGAAGGTGTTTGTTTTGTTTGGTTTTTTTTTGTTGTTTTTTCTTTTTGTTTTGTTTTCTTTAAGCACAAGGATTCTTAATGCAATTATCTGTAATTGCACGTTTTCAGGGTCTCAGCCCCCTTTAGACCCACTGATCTATCCTAACAGCTCTACAATAAAAAGCCTCCCAATCAATTGACTGGGTGTTTCCTAGAAAATCCTTAAAAACGTACAAAAATGAGATCACAGAATCCATCATCTCCCCCCATCTCCAGCTGCATCAATGAATGATGACCACAAATCCAGCAACAATTAATCTATGATCGCCTCCAAACATACAGCACGGGATTATCCCACCTCACCTTGGGAAACTACTTTCAGTCCCTCTAGCCTGCCTCAAACATATGCTTTCCAGTTACGCTGTATGCTTCCAGGAGACCTTTCCTGGACACCTCTCCTTGCTGCCCGGTAAACCTGGCCAAGCATCAGGTTTGGCGAAATTCATCACAGCAGAGGAAGAAGGGAACAGCTGCAAGCAGCAAGGGGGCTGCTGGATGTCTGTGCAGCAATAGAGAGCCCAGGATCTGCCCCCCGGGTTGCTTCCAAGACATTTTTCATCCAAAGAGCTGTGGCAGGAGCTACTTCGCGAGCCACTTAGGTTGAAATTAAAACAAAACAACTCGGCTATGCAGAAGCCAAGGGGGTGAGATGCTGGGGACCTGCTGCTAATGTGTCAGCAAGGAGCATTTGCCATATGCACCTCTGCTGTTTCTGTGCAATTAAAGCACGAAACAATTTAAAGGGGCCTCCTTTTTTTAGGGACAAGCTAGAGAAAGAAGAAATCGTTCTTCACTAACCCAGTAATGCTTAAAATGACAGAATAAAGGCTGAGATGCTGCTCAAAACTTCAGGAGGTGGCCCATCCAGGCCGGTGAGGAGTAACCCCAGCACAGGCACCCATTCCCATGCACAGCTGCCTCCTCTATGGCTGAAACAACAGCTACAATCTAGCTAAAAATCACCAGTTTAAAATCAATGATAAAAGATAACAAAGGGGCTCATTTCAGTCTTAGCTTTTCTGAACAATTGTACAGGGTTCAGAATTTCTACTGGGGATTTCTTCCACGCAGTCAGGACATTTCCCAGCCGTAGTCCTACGTAGATGGCACAAATAGGAATGAAAGGGATGCACACTGCTACCTGCCTTCCCAAAATTTCACTACTGACTGCTCCATTCTGCTTAGCAGGGTTACTCCTCAGGATCAAGGAGAAAACAAGATTTTTTTGTTGCTGAAGGCCACAGTACCCAAACATTTGATTGGTATATTTTGATGCGACAGCCCTACGTAATCTCCTATGGAACAGGTGATCCCCCGAAAACCAGAGCTGGGAGGGCAGCTGAGGAAGCAGGCTCTGCTCAAGGCAGGAGAGCTTCAGAAACTGCTGGCCAAGAACAGGCAGCTGAAAAAACACAGGCAAGAGAAGAGCTGGTCTATGAGGAGGAAAAGCAATGTGTCACCGCTTCTGTAATACCTGTTGTGATCCATCCCCTTCTTTGATCCATCTCCCCATCCAGCGCTTCAGCACAGGCACTTCTGGACATCACCATCGCTGACCCACCATCAGAGCATCTGTTACCTGCTTCAACGCAAAGGTCAGCCAGCTGAGCAAGAGCTCCCACTCCTGGTCCATGTCTGCAGAGGTTAATGCTCCCACCTGCCTGTGTTGTCCCCTCTTTAAGGGACACTTGCTCCCAGTACAGTGAGAGAACTTCTGCCACTCCAGCCAGGACATCAAGGTCATGTCAGTCTGTGTCCTCTTTGCAAGTGGCTGAATCCAAAGCTATTTGCAGTTGATTCAAACAAGACTGAAGAGCGACTGACCCAGCTGCTGTCCCAAAATGCAGCCATGCAGATGGGTGCATTTGGATTCACCCGGTTCATCCAAAGCTGGTTTGAAAGCACGTTTGCAGACCAAGTGTTGCAGCTCTCCAGGGCAGCAGATCTTTAGTGCAGCGCCAATGCATGCAGATGCCATGCCAGTGACTCTTGCACGCACAGCGTGCACTCTGTGGTTGCAGAAAGCATTAAAAAATATTAAGTTGTGTTTGCAAAGTGTGTATGTGCCTTCATGTCTCTTGAGGAACAGTGGAGATTATAAACTGATCAGTGCTGCTCACCACCAAAAACTCAAACTGGAACTGACTCGAGGATCAGGAACCATTCAAAAATATTCCAAGTACTGCTCTCAACTCCCTCCATGCAGCACATGGAACATAACTCATCCAGGGAAAATCAAGGGGGCATACACCAGTCTAGCTGCTGGATCATAAAGTTTCTAAAGTCAGGGAGATGAATTGCTGGCTTGAGGTCCTGCAGTTATGAAACGTGTATAACTGAGCCCGAACAAGCTGGAGGAAGTAACCCTGAAAGAAAACAGCACATGAAGTGTTCTCCCACGCCCCCTCACAGCCGCCTGGCCACACGCTTGAGCTCTCACTGTGATTTTTCTGCCAAACCTATACGTGAATAGAAGAACCAACTGAAAACATTACAGCCTCACAGGAGTCAAAGCAAAGAGAGAAACCCATACAGAGCAGGGGAAAAAAAAGTAAAAATAATCCTGACATCCTGCTCAACTGCAGGAGCAGAGATGAAATGTGTAATAAATAATGGAAAAACAGTTCCAAATACCACTGAATACCATAAATAGGAACTGAAACATAATAGAAACTTTTTTAAGAATTGTGCCGCCAGAACAATACAAATGGCTACAGGATTGTAAGCCTTGTGGATAACCCATGACAAAATATGCCAGCGCAGACATCCAAAAATGCTAAAGCTCTGCAGATGCTCAGCCAGGAAGAGAGAACTGATGGGAAGAAAACTTAATGCAACACTGTTCGATTTGCAAGAGTGGAACAAAGTAATTTGGGTCCCCTGAAGAAAAGAGAAATATGGATTACAAAAGATTGAGAAGACTTATAAATGCAAGAAGGACACGAGTATATATGCTGTTTGGCTGGCTTTGAGGGGGGGCTGAGCAGGTAATGGCTCTGACGATGTGAATGCATCACCCAGGCTGGCTCTCCGCTGGTCGACACTGGGCCTCTCATTCATATCCAAGGGCAGAGGACAACATTCACAGACGTGGAAATTTCACCCACTGCACGATTTTCATCAATCATCTTGAGACCAGAAGGATAAACCTGATTGAAGAGTATTTTCCAATTTCTTCTGCTACACTCCGAGCGGGTCTCCTTTCTCACGGGGGTGAATTGAGCTGGCCCTCCAGGAGCTATTTTTGTAGAATCATAGAATGGTTTGGGTTGGAAGGGACCTTAAAGAAAATTTTTAAGTAACACACACAAGTCCCATCCAGCTCAATAATCTTGGCTTTCCCTTTTGCAATGCTAAAAAAATAAGCAAAATAAAAGCTTTTTTTTTTTTTTTGTTAAACAATGTGATCGCACCATAGGGCAGTGCAGCTGTCTGGTCCCAAGTATAAGGCAGTGCCGTAGAAGGTGTGCACAGATTGTGCACCTCCCTCTCAAGCCCATGAATGTGGATGGTGAAGGCTGAGCAAGGAGCCTGTAACTGGAAGTTGGTTCCATGTTATTTGTACGAAAAAACGTATAACCAAGCGCAGTTCCCTAGAACAGCATTTAACTCAAAACAGCGTAACTGTAAATGCTGGCTTCATTTACAGTACCTGTAAATCACACATTGCCAGACAACTGATAAACAGTCTCAGGAAAGTCAGCTTCCAGAGCCACATGCACCAAAACACTATAAATCCTTCAGGCAGTATTACTGTATTTTTCCATCCCCATGTTATATGCAAATTCTGCGCAACTGAATTACGATACTGTAGCTGAGCACTTACGAATTATATTTTAAACAGACTATTTAAAGGTGCCTACATCCCACTGCAAAAAACGTCATTAGGATAGAGAGTGTGGAAAAGCATTAACCTCAGAAGCTAAGAACAGGATTCATCTTCTTTTTACCTTGTTTCTCTTTGATCACTTTTTTTATAATTAAAAAAAATTACATGACAAATAGCCACTGTTTTGTCATTTACAGTGAATCATTTAATACATATGTCAGTGCTCGTAAATAAACTGTACTGCATCGAGGTGAAGTTTGGATCTTCAAAACTCTGAAGACTAAATCCAGAACACCAATGTGAGAGCCTGAAGCTAAAAAAGAGCAAGGACAGAGACAGTATTTCTAGTTTGTCAAGGCTTTGTGTGGAACAACATGGAGAGAAGAGCCATTCTGCGTGAAAGGCATCACCAGCTGCAGCATGATAAAGTACCAGCACCAACATGGAGAATCCTCTTAGTGACCCACAGCTGTTCAGAAGAGCGACAAGTTTTAAAATGTGCTGAAATAAAAACTAAAAATTGCCAGGTTTTCTTTTTTTTTTCTTCCCCTCCTCTTGCTAAAAGTCTAAGTGCTTATATTTCAAAATATGCTGTAAAGCGTAAAACCAAAACATATTAAAAAATAATAATAATTTTAAAAAATCAGGATATTCTGCCTGGAAATCATTTCCCTTTCCTTTCTGGTAAATAGCTTGCCACAACATAACCCTCCCTCATCATGTTATTTTGCTGTGCCATAAAACCTGAGCGTTCCCTATTGATGACACTGCCGTGGAAGTGTCATAAATAGGAAGACAGCCCTGGAAGATGTTTTTCGATACACCGGGTCCCCGCAGTGCTGCGGTGCAGGGACCAAAACCAAACACACTTTAACTGCAGCTGGAGAGGAAAGCATGGTTTGAAACCTGCTTGGTTTGAAGCCTGACGTACAAGCTCACAAGGAGAGCAGACAGCCCAAGCGGCGATTTTGATAAGGAACTAGGGGAAATCAGCTTTGTGTTACCAATTCCATCCTGCCTCCTCGCAGCAGTATTATGGGAATTGTCGACTGCTTGCAGGGATGGAAGAGCCCCTCTCAAGTCCCCAAAAACACCAGGGAAGGAAAGAAATGGCTTGGCAATAAGGGGAGAAGGGAAGAAGTTGCTTAGCAGCGCTCATTCTGACAGGCCAGTTGGGTGAAAGAAATTAAAAGTATAAGGGTGAAGGAAACAAGCAGTGAAACTGTGTTTTCTACAAGGTCCTCAGCTAATGTGAATCACATCGCCCGGATGACTTTTGTAGGGCTAAGTCAGCCTGTGACAGCTGTGGATGTAGGGCAAAAATAACAGGTATCAACAGCTACCCAACAAAGAAATAAAGAAGCAAAAAAACCTCCATCACCTTCAGGCTCTATACTGAAGGCATACAAAGCAGCCACTTGCATTTCATCACCCAAATGCCAACAACTTCCCCCAAGCATCCCAAAAAGAGAGTTTCTGAGAAAGCACCAGAGACCAAACTTTAAATACAGCAAAATCAGATGCAAAAGCAGGAAGAGCAATTCCTCAGGCACTTGCCAGCCAGCACGCACAGACGGTACAAGCTGGAATGGAAGCTATAACCCTTTCAGCTTGCTTTCTCCTCTCTTTTTCAACAATAAAAAGATCTTATACAGTGCTCTGAATTCGAAGGACAAATGATAAGGTTAAGCTAAAATGTGAACACTCACACAGATTGGGGTTTAAAGCTGGGCTTACCAATGGCTTCACTCTGGCCAATGCACTGCCCTGATGCGCACAGAGCCCCAAAGACAGACTCAATAAAACAAGGTACTGACTTGAAGCGTTTTTGTAGACATACTGGTTTTAGAAAAAAAATAAAATCAGTTTTTGCTATTATTTGACACAGAAGATCAATCTGCACGTAACCAGTGCATTTCAGCCTATAACGTAACTGATAAATGTGTAATGGAACTTTAATCTTCATTTAAGGCTGCTTAAGTGCCTTATTAGGAAAAAAGAAAAAAAAAAGATCTGATTTTATGGGATCTGATTTTATGTAAGCTAAAGTACAGACTCAGAGGAGGACATTAATGGTCTCTTATTTGTGTATAACAACCAGGCCTGGTATTCCAGAGCACAGCAGACTTTCTCAGAAGGAGGGGAGCAGGTAATCTGATTTTTACATTATAAAATCCACTGCTTTTGTATTTTCAACGTGGCACTCAGCTTTCCTCAGTATTTGGCAATCTCCTCCCGCCACCAAACCCCAAGGATTTCCCCCCTGCAAGTGGCCAGGCACCCTGGCAGAATACCAATGACATGGGACGGCACAGCTGGGAACCAAAAAAGTGGCTCCAAAGCAGCCCAGCAGATTGCATACAAGAACCTCACTTTCATCAGGAACAAATTCTGTTTATTTTAGCAAATCGAATGGAATACATAAACACACTGCCCCGATCGCTCTTCACCCACTGCACAGCTGGTAGCTAACAGGTATATTACAGGCAGTGCTTGAGGTGTGTAGCATGCCCATGACATTTTCCCTACTCCCTCGTTTGCAAGAACACCAAATGTTTGATTTACTCAAAACATTCCATTTTTCCATCCAAGCCTACTAGAGGGAGGAGTGAGAAATGCTCTGGAATGATCTTGAAAATTACAGATTGATCGGTTTTGCAAGTTGTTTGAAATCAGAATTAACGATAGTGTTCTTAAAAACAACTAGAGAAACACGTTAAATCAAAAAATTTTAACCTGGCTTCGGTCACAGAAGTCAGCGTGCTCGCTTTCTTTGGATAAAGAAAATGTCACTGTCCTTTGAATGTTCAAAGGCCAGTGATGGCATCTTGGAGGGACTTTACTGCAGAACCCTGATAAGCGGTTAGAAACTTAGAAAGAACCTTAGAAAGTCCCCTGCTCTGCCACAGAGAGAAGAAGAGGGAATGGAAGAAGAAGGGGACCTTCCCAAGGGCAAGTTTACCCGCAAAAGGCTTCCCCGAATGTCAGCACAAGGAAACAACTCCTCCAGGATCACTCCAGAGCAAGAGCCCAACTCAGGAGAGCTGAGTGGTCCTAAGCCTGCCTGCCTTCACTTAGTCCTCATTAATTCCCCTCCAGTCATGTAGTAACAAACTTCAATACTGAAAAAAAGCCCCAAAACAAGAAACTAAACCCCCACATCAGCATTCTTCATTAAAAACAGAAATGGGCTAAACCACCTCTCCAGAAAAGAGTGGCCAGGGAAGAGCTATACATGATGGGCGGCACTAAATTGTGCAAATTAATCAAGACCAGTGAAAACTGCAGAATCCCAAAGGGCCAGAGAAAAGCCAGACAATTAAGCTGCCTGAGAGCGGAATAAACTTATCTTGACAAGCACAAGGTAACACAGATTAGAAGGAATAATGTACAACTGTGATGTGGGCTTTACTGTAGACGGCTCAAATGACAACGTATCGTTAGGATTCTGAAACCACTGTGAAAACATGACAGAAAATAACACGTAAAGGTACGTCAGCACCATACTGTTTTATTTCTTACCTTCATTTCATTATTTACCATAGGAAGTTCTGCATACTGAATTAAACAAACAAACATACATTAAATCAAAACAACAAAAAAATCCATTTGCATTGATTTATATAGCAAGATGAGATATAACAGATACTCAATTTTTCTTTTGGTAGGATTGTATCTCACAATCATCCTCACACACACTTTGTTTATACATGTGAACAGTCAACTGGCCTCACTACCAGAAGGCTTCACCCTGATACACTGTAATTCCGTAGATCTCTCTCAATTTTTAAAAAACCCTCTTGAAGGCATAGCACCATTTCATAGCAAGTCTTAGTCAGTGGAAAACACTTGGCCAAGCTGTCATTATGTGGCATAATAATATGCAAGACAGTTCTCGCATATGATGCCTGTCTCTCATACAATCTCTGATGAAAAACCCATGAGCGCCGTGCTGCTGCACGCTCTGAGTAGACCCTTGAGCTGCAACTCCTCTTCCCCAATTTCTACAGACCAGGGTATCTTGCTTACCGAGATTAATCTTTTATGCTTAGCATGAGAGACTCCATATGCACATTCAGACGTAAGAGGAAAGAATTTGTATTCTTCAACAACAATGCAGTCAGTGTATGCTACCAGACAGCTCCTTGCTAACACCCCTTCATTAAGTCTTCAACTCAACGCTAAGTTTCCCATTCCACGAGTTGCCCTGTCGATAGACATTTCCCCTGTAAATAGGCATCATATTTTGGATGAGGAAGCTCAATCGAAATAACAGAGCAAGACAAACTGAAAAACAATCCCGACTCTTATGCGTTTACTCCCATTTCCCTAGACTGAAGCCAACATACTCTTCCTGCCTTGGATTACCTTTGGTTGCTCCCACACACCTAGCCCACACATTTTCACTTATCTCACGGTAAGAGTTAATTGAATTTCCTATTTTCAAGGAGTATTTTGGACTGGCTTTTTAGCCTAGAAAAACTCTGGAGCAAAACTCTAGACCAGCTTCCTTCCCCCCCACCTTAGGCATTTTATGAAAGTTCACTTGATAAGTTTCCTAAGAAGTACTGGCTGCTAGAGGTAACAGCACAGCCACCTTCAGCTTCCCTAGACACCTCCATGCTTGGTTCAGAGAGAAAAATTTCTATCTTCCAACTCCCCAGGGAAAACTAGGGAAATGCCGTACAAGCTACGGAGGAGCGACTGAGCAGAAGCTGTGCTAGAGACTACCACCCTCCACAGCACGAGCTGCAACACCACGGCTCCTGCGCTGTCTTGTCAGGCATCTCTGAATACCTGTGTGTGTCCTCCTCTATACCCTTCCCTTCGACATGAAAATGTTACAAAAGTGTGTGTGTGCATGTATGTATGTGTGTATATATTATATGTATTATATACGCGTGTACAGACACACACATGTATCCATCTCCTATAGAACCAAACAAAATATTTAGAAGGCACAAATACATAAATCTTTGTATTTCAAAAACAAGACTCCTAAAAACGCCCATCCTTACCTCATTTCCTCCTTCTGTGGTGCCAGACTCTCTCAGCTCAAACAGATTTAACAACACTGTGCCACAGCTTCTGCTGGCTGGTTTCGAGGACAGAAACCATCTCTCATCCTCTTGAACACCGAAATTGCTTTCCAGAGTTGTTGTAACGCAAGCTTTAAAACCATTTTTCTGTTAATTATCCTAACACTGTTTTTTAAAATAATTTTCAAAATTGTTGCAAATACTATGATTATAAAAGCTACATTTATTTATTGCCTGTAACTTAAATCTCCAGTGACCTTGATTAATATTAATCCAAATGAGAGCTCCCTCCCTAAATAATAATATTGTATGGCACTTCTAAATTAGAATAAGTAGGATATTCTGTTATTCTGCAGCTTGCTTCCAAGCAGACATGAAGAAATGCTTGCAGGATAGGAGAGACAGGGAGGGGTGAAGAGCCCATCACCCTTGCAACATGTGCATGTCAAGCTCCCCAAGCCAGGGGACTTGCAACAACTTGAGATGAATTTTCAGTAAACCTGGGAAACTTCATTTTCGACAGAAACAACCCAAGCCTTCAGATTTATGTAATTCCTTGTTGATGCCAAGCAACAGCCAGCAGCCTCTGCCCAGTTTTGTTCTGATGTTTCCCATTAAGAAAAAGCCATGAAATCACAGCAAAATTCCAGATACACTGTGCCAAACAAAGAAATAGTTCCACCCTATTAGGGTGTTTGCCGTGCTGTTTTCAAACACCAGATTAAAAATATAAAGTATCGTTAATGTATTTAATGGACTGGCTGAGCATCAGATTCAAGTGTCAAGACATGTCTTGCAACAGAGCAAATATCTCTGGTTGCAACTAATAATATGGGTTTTAATAAAAGCCAAAGTTATCCAGGAGCATCAGTTTGGTATTTGCTATGAAGAGGGCTACTTCTAGTACTCTACCGATTGGAAGGTGTTTGTTTGGGTTTTTTTAACAACTAAGCATTTGTTACACACTGACAATATCCTTATTATGCAAAGCAAAACTCTTCACGCTGTACACTACCAAAGATTTTAAAGCAGCAGACAAACACGAAGTACCCACGCTGAGAAACCTACAGTTAAGAACTATTTTACAGAGAGTTTCAGATACTACTACTATCCTTACCTAGTAGTAGGCTTCCACTGTTAGACCTTCACATTACACCAGATGGAAAAAAACATAAATGAAAAAATAAAATAAATTTTAATAACTGCTTATGCCATCGTAAATACCATCTATCCTATTCCTTGCAGAAAATAACAGCAAAACAACAACCTCTAGCAAAACGGTGGGAGACTAGTTCAACTTGAAATCATAAAAAAGGTATTACAGATTTTGTTTTGTTTGCATTTTTTACCACCGCTTTAAGTTTTGCTCTCATTTGCTGAGCAGAATCTTGTTTTCTTGCTTTAGATAACAAAAGAACACATGGAGTTTGATGGAAGTTCTCGCACGACTTCCCTCTGCCCCTTAAGATACTTGTCTCCGAGCGCACATATTTTACAATCTTGAATTTTGTTGCTTTAGTCCCTACCAACAGCCCTTCCGAAAGATGAAGAAATATTCACCAAGGACCTCCTCGATTCTTACCTGCAGATGGAGAGCTGCAGCTGCTCTGACTGTAATGGCCTATTGGAAGTAGATTTATTTACACAATTGGGTTTTAACAGCCACAAATATCAAAGTAGCTAGTCTCATTTCATTGGGTGCAGTCCCGATGAATTTCTAACAAAGGATGCTGCTGTGGGGACATACAATAAAGACAAAGAGCAACCGTAACACTGACTGAGATCCACTTGAAACACTGCCCTCCCGCACTAAGATAATCTACCCCGGCTCGTGTCCCACACGGTCGCCTGAGGACAACAGAGGCCAGGCTGGGACGACAGCTCTGCGCCAGCCCATCGCATCCATGCTGCTTCTGAAGCTCTTGAAGGATACATGAAAACAGCCAGTTGACATTTTTGTTAATCCTTTGAGACAGTTCCTACTCTTTATTTGAGCATTTCTTTTGCCTGATGCTATTTTATCATTTGGGTTTAAAGTTAAAATAACCGTGGCCTGAAAGAAAGCTTCTCCAAATGCCACAGCTCACTGGACAGACAAACCCCAACTCTGTTCAACATGATTCTTGCATTGCTCAAGATCATCACCAGAAGAGATGCTACAAGCACGTTATGGTATTTATACTGTAAACACCAATTTGAGTTGTGTAAACGGCTGATACAAATCCGTCCTCTTACATACAGATGTTGTTGGCTTACAAAACATCTCTCTTCCACTCTTCTAAATACCACTAATGTCATATCTCTTCTTATTTCACATTTTATTTTTCTCCTTGCACCTGAAAATCCCCTTCCTGGATGTCTCTGCAGCCTATTCTCACTGTAACTTTCACGACGATCAAACCATCCTCCTAGAAGCATCCTCACAGGTATGTGACGAGAGACCAACCACACTTATCACAACGTGGATTATAACATGGTAGACTTTCTGTAAATGTTTGTGTACCTTATAAAAATTGCCCTCTTCTAACACAACATTGGCAAGAGAATAATTCCACTAGGACTTAGGGATTCCCCTTGCAGCCAATTGTATTATATTACCTAAAAATATCTTAAATGTGCACTGAAGGTGAAGAAAAACCTTGCCTTCATCAGAGAGCCTCTGAGCCAACCCTGTGACATGAGATACAGTCCCTTGCGATGCCACCTGAATGTGTTTGACTATCACTGACCCCTATCAACGGCTGCATAGTAAATCCTTGGCGTTAATAAAGTTGCTTCAACACTTCACTGGATTTGCAGGTGACAGCCTGGCTCTTCAAATAGGTGGACTTTTATCTTCTTGAGCAATGAAGCAACGCAAGGGTTCTCCTCTGAGCTGGAGAGCAATGTTCAAACCCATTGAAAACGGCCTGTACAAACCAGTGGGGAGGACCGCACATGCGGAGCAGGACTGGGAGCAATACTGCTCCTACATCACACTTCTCCCATGAAAACACGCTTCCTCTGTGCATCCTTAACAGCCCAAAAATTTGCCATGCAAAAGTGGAAATCTCTGCTAATCCCTTGGATCAAAGAGAAGCTTAAAGCTTTAGGGATTTGGCTATCCTAGGGAAGATGTTCTTACAGAATTGGATACATTTTAGACCCGTTCACTTATGAGGTTTTTTTTAAATGGTGGTTTTAAAAAAAACAGTACACTAGGTTTTATCCTTTAAAATGGCAATATGCTGCATTTGAAGTCTGATGTTTTTATACAAATTATATAATTAGTACTTAGACAAAGAGATCAAGAAAAACACGTAGCTTTTTCATTGTATAAGTGCAGATATAATTTTTAAGAAAAAGCTGGATTTCTGCCAAGAAAAAAAAGCTTGTATTAAAAATTATTTGGGGGAAAAGTATCACGTCCTGCTCAGGTTGTAAAATCCCAAGTGTTCATAAAGGTGAACGAAGAGCTGTGGAGCATCCATTAAACGTGTCAATCCTATTACAATGCAAACAGTAAACCATAATAAAAGTAAATATTAGCAGACTAAGTAAAACTTATTTTAACATAGTACCTTAAAAAATGGTATCTACCAGTTATCATGATAGCACGGCTTATTCATTATGCTTTATAAACAATCTCTCACGAGCCAAAAAGTATGACATTATACAGTCAACAATTACCAAGAATACAATGACCAAGTCGGTTACCACTGCTGACATGTAAGGGGCATGACCTTTTAATGCAATAAGAAAGCACTTCTACTGGAAATAACAATGATTTCCGAGCTGATATAGTAAGCTGTGATTCTGCAGAGATCACTAGTCTGCCCTATATACAGATAATGGCATATGAGATATACAAGAATTTTTCAGCACATTATCCACTTTGTACAATAATTTGTATTTCAGAAAAAAAGCCGAAATGAAGACAACAAAAGCAACTCCCCTCCCTCACAGAACAGCCATATCTTCAACTGCGGAGCCAGAGGCACTTCAGTTGTGAAAAGTAAACATGTAGCAGGAAGGCAGACCAGAGAATAAAAGCTCCGCACAGACAATGATAAATTGAAATTGCAAATTAAAAGCCTTCTCAAATTCCTGAAGCTACCTCAAAAGCTGGGATACCAGCCCATTCAGGAACTGCGATGGTGGCATTTGGATTCTAGGCACAAGCAAGAAGGGTTTGCTGCCAGCAGTAATGGGGTTTGGTGAACAAAAGGAGGAGGAGGAAAATACTACTAATTTTCTAACTTTAAAAAGAAAGCAAGCAACCAACAAACATTAGGGGGTTCCATATTTCCTTTAGAAGCACAAGCCTCAGGTTCAGCTGCCTTGAAGTACCCAAGGTTATCAAATTCAGAAAACAGGATAGTAATACAGCATATTAATCTATTTAATAGCTTCTTAAATGCTTATTTGGCAAAGGAAACAGTAAGAAATACACAGAATTACCTTCAATTTTCACAAACTTCAAAGAAAAAAAAAAAAGAGTATGGTCTAGACTACATAAATACCCATTACTGTATTTTTATTCACCTGATTAAGGATCATCTTAGTTTTCTGCCTCATCCAAAACCTTACTATTACAGCAAATCCATATCCAAAAAATTCAAATACTCACACACACTTTTCAACATCCCCGCTCGACATGACATCCTATAGAGCTTCCTTTCCCATCGCCCTGTTTTCATTCTTACGAGTCATCCAGTCTGCTCACTGAAGTGGCCCTCCCTCAGGAAAACATTCAAATGAGCTCTTCTATTAAATTAAAAAAAAAAAAAATATATCTGCCTGTAGTTGTTTAACATGCACTTGAGTTTCTTTTACAACAGGTCAATCCTTCAGTATTTAGAGGGAGCATGTTCCCATACCGCTCAATTATTTTCTTGCTAGAGAAGTTAACAGACCTCTGAAATGAAGGTTAACTATTTTTGACATACCAAATCAGTGTCTGAAAATATTTAGGACATCACTTCTATCATTAATTACAACATTGCATTTATACACATTCTACAAGTGTGGAATTTTGTGAAGAAAAATGACTTTGGGCTGAAACAGCATGTTTAAAAATGGATAGTATTATAATTCAGCAACATTAAAATTCAAGTGAGGAGAAAACCCCACCAACCTTAGCACTATGATCTGCCTTTTACGAACTTAAAAACTACAAAAGCATTTTATTGCAGGGTACTACTGTTAAAAAGGACGATCTGGAACAGAGGAAGGTTTGTGCAACCTTCGCAGGACTCACAAGCCCATGCTGGTTCTCCCTTTTCCTCTAGAAACAGTTTTGGCCAAGACTTTTCAAAGCCTATGAGGATGCCAGCACTGGAGAGAGGTGGGGAGATCTCCTCTTAGATCCCTTACCACTTCCTCAGCCCCTTATGTATATTTTTTTAAACCAAAGAGTTTAGTTTTGTGAGCTGTGACTCCAGATGAAGATGCCCAGAGATGTGCTTCCAGGTCACGACAACACATTTATCAGCCTACACTGGGAAATCCTAATACCAGGCTAGTCGGGATCATGGATTTATGCTCCGAGCATCATGTCCCTCTTACAACCAAGAATGGTTACCATGACCTAGCTGTACCACACAGCTGGAATTGGGACCATCAAAAACACAGTATAGCAGCACCAAGGAATAAGAGATCAGGAAAAATGCTTCCAAGGCTGTGACAGAAACAGGTAGCAAAGGACAGGGAAAACACCCAGCGACAGAGAAACCTGCTCTTCCATGGGTCGGGAAGAGAAAGGCAGTGCAATTGTCACAGAGCACAATCTGAACACAATCACAGAAAAGAAAAAAAAAGAAAAAATATTGTTTCTAATCAGAGGGGAAAAAAAAGTCAATAAAGCCAATTATCACTGCTTTGGTAGGCTTCCAGTCCGAAAAAGCAAATAAAATCTTCCCCTTTCATGTGCATGTGTTTTGTTTATAAGTAAAGGAAGGAAGATACATCCTTCAAAAACACCAACCAAACAAAAATATGTAAGTTCTTACTGTCAGCCTTACTCTCAGCCACTCATGAAAAGCAGCATCTTGTGCAATTCAAATGCCCTGGCAATAAGAGATTTCATTTCAATACTGCAGCTGGCAGCCTGAAAAGCATCGCCAGGCGGGTCAACGATATCTGAAATTCAACAAGCCCCTACACAAGCCTCTACGCGGATGTGCAGGACAGCCCGCTACCTTTCGCAGTGCTCTGGCGCAGAAGGACAGACATTTGTGCAATTATTAAGAAACCGATTAAGAACTGTGTGTCGCTGTTCAGCGTTTGAATGCTGGGGAGGCCACGTTCACAAACGGCGGCAGAAACAAGATCTCCAGTGTTTGCTTAATTCTTGTACTTGAAAGGAAGAGTTTCAGATGACAGCAGAAGAAAAGGGACCGATAATGCAAAGCAAGAATTTGTTGGTGAATAATTAAAATGTGAAACTGATAATTAAATATGCAAAGTACTTCCAGAAGCAGCGACGGATAGACAAAACCCAAATGTTGCATCTTCTGTAAACAAGTGTGAACACACAGAATAAATACATCCACCTTCCAAACCGGGATTTGACTTTCTAATCTCTTGTCTACAGATTTTGGATTCGCCTCTTTCTTAAACACACGTTCTGTGAAGGGTGCCTCTGCAAGATTAAGACAAGAAGTAAATATTTCAGCATTTAAAAAAAGAATAGAGGAAAACTTTTTGTTGCCCAAGTTTTCTTGAAGTCCTCAGAACACAGAAAACAGCTTCTGCTCCTGTTTAATATAGAGGATTTACCGGTTTGTAAGTAAACAGTGTTTCTTGTTACTAAACAGACAGCAGAGAGCTCTGACAAGCTCAAAACAATTCTAGGCACAATTTGTAGGGTTTCAGATAAAACAGGTGAAAGCAGGATTTGAATGGTTTAAAGCAGTTTGTGTGGGAGAGGAGAGAGCACTGCACACAATTTCATTATTACTTAAATATCTGTAGTACATAGGAGTAGCATGGGAAAGAATCCCATTGTGCTGGCCACTGTGTAAACAAGGAGCAAGAGCAATCTCCTCCAAAAAGCCCATCATTAAAGTATAAAATAGAAGATAAACAAATACTAGCACAAGGTCAAACAGAAGACAATTTACAATACCTATCAAAACTAATTTTACTTCTGTTGAACCCACCAGAAAACTCAAACCAAAGGTTTAAAGATAAACACTATAACTACTATCTTCCAGTCCTTATAAAACGCTGCTTGCTTCAGGCATCAGGAGTGGTTTTCAGAAGATGGAGGGTACCATAATCCCCATTTTTCCATACAGGCAAACAGACAACTAAACATAATTGCAGCAGGTTCCAGATTAAAATAGATCAGCCTTCAGCCCCTCAACACAATGAATCACCCTCAGCTTGAAAGATGGTTTTATAAAAGCAGACCCAGGCGGCTGGGGTCTATGCAGCAAGTCTATAGCATCGGCAAAATGCAGCGTGCTCACAGAGAAGACAAGTCCTCAGACACAGCAGGGCTCCTGGCACCTTTTGGGGGAGTTTTAGGGGAAAGAGGGAGACACAGACAGATCAGGATGAATCTTATATATACAAACTGACAAGGAGAGACACGCTGTGATTGATGCTGTATGTAATAAACACAATTGGTAAGAGTCTAGACAGGCTTTCAGTGCGTAAATATCAAATTATACGAAACATGCTGGAGGGGACTTACAGTAACCTCTAATTTTAAGATTCTACCTGAAGTTTAAAAGAAAGACAGTGATACCCTCCCTGGCTCATTCCCCAAACAGATTCTGCTGATTTGCCTAACCAGACAAATCAGATAAACCCTGCGGTTTATAAATACCTTTCAAGTTTATTCTCAATAAGTGAACTGAGAAAAGCCATGGGTTTGGGGTTTTCCTCCCCACCCCCCCCCGCCCCCCTACCCCCCCACCCCCACACCGAGGAAAAAGTGGGTGAGGGAGGAGAGGGTCCCTTTCCCCATGTAACCGTATTCATCCTTCTTACTCATAGCAAGCTACGAAACCGAGTCGTGCCCAGCACCGTCACTGTGCTGCCCTGTGGATGGCTGTTTTCTCCCTTGAGAACAACATAAAAATAGCTTCCCACTGCATTGTTCCCAAACATTTTTGCCTAAACAATTAAAACACAAAGTTAACTGCCCCAGCCACAATGCTCTGTAAACTCAGAGCCCCAGGTTAGGACCCTAACCTGGCCTCTGTATGCCCCAGCTCTGTAAACTCTTCACAAAAAGCGCATCTGAAACATCAATCCTTTATCGCTAATTTCAGAAATATTTTGCAATGATCAGTACCACAGTTAAACTCCTCATGTGCTTTGGTGAGGGATAACAAAACCAGAAGGCAAACACGATACAAACTGTTGATGAAAGTTAACCAAAAGATCTGGGGGTCTGAAACGGGGGTTTGATCTTTCACTCAACGAAGCGACCCACAACACAGGGAGAACTGCAGAGGGATGACTAGAATCGCATCAAGAAAACTCAAGTTGTAAGAATGAGAGATGCTTCCTCTCAAATCATTCATCTCAGGCGTGAAGATAAATCACCGTGGTTTTTTCGCTTGACACAAAGCCATCAGGTGTAACTCACCTGCCTCACAACAAGCTACCTCTTCCTGCCTGCATGTCTGTGATGCTCCAGCCATGGAAGGAAGTCAAGAATGTGGAAGAAATTAAATACTTCCCTGCGCAGCCTGCTCTTTGGGTTGATTCATTCCAAAAATTTGCTTCTCTCCACACCCCCCACCCCACCCCCCTCCCAGCCCCTTTCCTTTCTCTCCTTCTAAAGGCAAAACTTGGACAATGGAGGTGTTAGCAGACCCATCTGGAAATGCTGGAATTGCTTTGGGAGGTTCCCTGACGGAGAAATACCAGCACAACAGTGAGATTTGAACAATGGGAAACAGCATACCTGAATAGTTAGTATTTAAAGCAACTTAATACTTTCAAATCTCCTTATCAGAATAGTACTGATTTTCTTTTCAGCCAAAGCACTTAAAACACACACGCTTCAACCACAACCAGCTTGAGGGCACAAAGTTACATGCGTGCCAAAAGGTTCTGGTGAAAAACTACCAAAAACACCAGCAAAGGCTTGTGGACCAGCAGCAAAACGGCCAGCTTTGCTATGAGCACTTCCATGGAGCCTATTCACCACGTTGGGCCAAAAGCAGCACTGTGTGTTTATTTTATTAACAGCAAGTTCATTTATCTTAAGTATGTCTGACATCGTCATCATTCAACATCAGATGCCATTCTCCAGCTCTGGTCTCCTCCCCTCCTTTGGGCTTCCAGTAAAATTAGACCTTGAATTAAACTTCCAGTAAAATAATTACAGTTGGCAGGTATTTTTCAACACTGATTTGGAAGCCAAGAAACCAAAGTAAAACAAAACAAAACCAAATTAAGCATTACTCAACTTTTCTCAGAAACATCTTGTTCTGCAGATCACGGATTTTCACTGGTGGATGGTTTTGCTCTACCACTATTTCACATGCTCTATGAACTTCACAAAATCATTGGCTGGACAGCTTACTAAACCCGAGATAAAACAGGGGGAAAAGTATCTTAAGTCCTTCAAAACAACAACAACAAAAAATGACAACCAAGAGAAAAAGACCTGCTCAAAAAAATGGATTTTTTTTGTAGAGAAAACAATGAAAAGAAAGAGGAGAGCAAAAAGTAACGATGACCTAATCCTTTTCCAAAGCACATCTTTCACTGGCTGCTGTGGCTGGCTTCAGAGGCTTTCTTCATATCCACAGTTTGCGGAAAAAAAAAGGCACTTGGTCTCAGTCTCCTAGCCAAGAGATGGACACCTGGGGCTGGACAGGAAAATACTGAATTTACCTCCAACCTACTCAATCTTCTCCACAGCTGATAAGGACACAGCACAAATTGTTACTCACAGTTTCTGCACAAAGTAGGACACACTTATTTAAATTCAAGTAATGTAAATTCTCAGTGAGGCAACCCAAATCTTCTCCATTTATACTGGCAGCTCTCTTTTTAAAGAAAGCTCCCTTGTAATCGGTTGGTAACCATTAAATCATGTTGATCTGCATGTAAATATAGCTTTCTCTTGCTAAAAACGGAACTTCTCTTTGCAAACCCAGAGGATACACTGTTTCTAATAAATAATTTCAAAGCTTCCCATACATTTACCATAATTCCCAATGGTTCATTTCTTTTTTGTTAGAAAATGTTTCTTATTTAGGACATACTACATTATTTTGATACATGTCAAACTGCAGTCGAATACAACACTTCACCCCGATTTCTGCCACGCTGCTTCTAAAACAAGCCCTGCCTGGAAGACTTTGGACTGTGCAGATCTTTAGGAAATCTTCTGCACAGGACAAGACCAACATCAAAAGACAGAAAGGACATATGTTGAGTGGTTTTACTTCCAAGTCTTTTGGCTAAATACCCTCCTTTCTCACATACTACCCTTGAGATCTCACTCCTCGTTACTCCATCACGAGCTCTGAGGGCTGAGAGATACAGGTGCCCACATCCCATCATTCAGCTCTTCCTTGCTTGGAGACGAGCATGTAAAACTACTGTGCTCACAGTGAACAAGCCTGGAGCAGGACCCCTGGATAGCATTTTCCTTTAGGAAGGAATTGCCATAGTACTGTTTCTTCTCATCCAGACAATCCTTTCCAAAAGTTTTAGAGTTTTGCGCTCAAGGGTTCTTTTTTTTCCAGTTGAAATGTGAAACCAGAGAACAGCAAAAAAATTAGATGGTAGCCCTGTCTCAGTTTCCTCAGATGCCTGACCAAGGCTGACACTGTTCTCAGCACTGGGAAGACACCCTCCTCCCGCCAAACCTTCACGGTGGACTCATTAACTGTGGTGCTCTTGATTTACGGGTTGACTCATTTGAGCGTCAAAGGGCACTGCTCGTTCTTGGCATTATGCTGCTCTTGAAGAGGGGTATGTTAGTGCTACGTGGAAGAGCCAAAAGTGCATCTGCATTGACCACCTGGCACCTACACGAAAGGAGCACGCGAAACATCTGATGAATCAAGAGAGTCTCCCCAAACCTTTGGGACAGGCTCTGCGGCTCTGGAAGGGCAGTAAAGTGGTAACAGCCTTTCACATCCCGTATTACATTTTGCCATATAATACAGCTCTATTTTTCCAGCAATTCCATGGGGGAATATGATGAAAAAAAAAAAAATCACTCCATTAATTTGAACAATATGTGGGGAATGATACAAGGATAAAAAAAATAAGGCTGAAGGAAAAAGCAGCAGCTTTCACGTGCAGAAGCACAGCACACAGGAGCCAGAGTCCTTCACTTGATTCCTAAGAAGCCTCTATTACCATCATCACTGTCTTTTGCACGCAAATGATATGATAACACACCCTTTAGATAATTTAGTCCATATATACTATGTAGGTGCTTGCTACAAGACTAGTGCCAGTACCCAGCCAATACAATGGGCATTCTTTCTACTTTATTGCATTCAAAAATTGTAAAAAGAAGTCACAGAAAAATTTGACAAGAGAGAGAACTCCACTTTCAGAAGTATTTTAGTCGTTCATCTCCGGTTGATTTTTCGCCAGAAGCAAGGCCACCATCAGAAAGCTGTTTGCTTCTGGCATTGCTAACTCAGCACTCACTTTATTCCTACACTTTATAATTCCCCTTTCCTGTTTTTGTACTCGTTGCTGCCTTCGGAGGATGATGAGTAGGGGCAGGAGGAAAATCAAGACAGGAGCCCTCAGCTTTCTGAACAGCCACCTCAGGAAACAGAGCGTGTAACAAATGCACTGAAATGCTGATCTTTAATTTTTAGGTCAGTTAGCCAAAAATGTGATGTATAGAAAGGAAAAAGTGACATCCTAACAACCCCTGAAGTTTCAAAAACAACAATCCTAACCATCCAGAAAAAGAAAATCACACCTACCACTTCTCCTGTCCATGCCTAGCATTTCTTTCTCGTCCCACACTCTTTTAAAAATACAGGATCTTTAACAAAAGCTGAAAAAGATTTGACTGCAAACATCTTTTGCCAGCACAACTCTCAAAATTACCTAAGGGCTTAAGATACTCAGATGCTTTAACTAATAATTGAACAGGACACTGCATTTTGTAGGTGTCTGAGACCTTTGTTAGGTTTATTTTTTTCCCCACATATACATAGTGAAGTGGATGGATCATTCAGGAGATGAGTCACTACTGAAACAACAGAATAAATTCCCATGAAATGTTGTGGGGTTTGTGTTTAAAATTCTCCAGCTCCTTTTTTGGAGTATTTGGCAAGGCTCTGGCAAATGCTCCTCCCACAGAAATCAAATGGTGATTTTATTTGTCAGTGAAATAAATCTAGAAGTGCTTAAATATTCATTTCAGCCTCCACTTACCTTCTGCTTCAAGTCTGCTCCCTCCCAAAGCTGACAAAGGAGAAAGGAAAGCCACCAAGAGCAGGGCAACTGCTGATACCGAAAACACAACCAAGATGGGTTTCCAAAGCTCCAAACCACAGAGATGTTCAAGCAGATTCACTGCTGTAGCTGCTTCACGCTTCTGAAGCTCACACCAGACAAAGTGCTTGAATATATACAATGCTTGAATGTTCAGATTGGCTTTCACTTCTAAAGGGTT